>NC_090439.1:580542958-580848805 GCF_031143425.1 Pleurodeles waltl | reverse complement strand
AGGGGGTGTTCCCCCCATTAGGGGGGCTGAAACAATGGCGCAAATAAATCGAAAAGATTTTTTTGCTTCATTTATCTCAGCACTTTTAACGCCTGCTCAGAGCAGACTTTAAAAGGAGGCATGCCATTGTTGTGAATGGACCTCAATGGGCTTTGCAGGATTAGGGTCAAAATCTTTGACGCTAATCCTGCAAAGCTCCAAACTAGCGTAAACAAATGTTGATGTTATTGCCCCTAACTACCACCATTGTGCACTGTATCTTAGATACGGTACACATATGGTGGCGTTAGGGGGGCCCTAAGAGGGTGCAAGAAAAGTGGCTCTGCACTCGGTGCAGCTCCACGGTTCTTAAATCAGGGCCTTAATCTTCCATTTCTTTCTGTATTTTTTGTGTATCATAAAACTTTTGTGTGGTGCATACTTTAAACTGAGTTGCAGCCATGTGTTTATGGACTACTACAGAGGTTCAGGAGTGTAGGCTGAAGGCAGAACATTCTCACTGTGCTTGTCAGTGGGTCAAAATGTGTTGGGAGAAATTTTAATGCAAGATGTACTGTTCTGGTAATTTTTTTAAAGCAAGCAGCAATTTTTACCCAAGCGCAACACTCAGGTAAGTTTGGAATGGAAAACTACAAATCTGAAAGCGAGTGGCAGCAGAACCCAAGCAACTGAAAGTCAACTAGAAAATAAATTTTTGAGCAGAGTTTTTACTCAAACGAATGATTAGGTTAATTTTTTCAGCATGGGATGCATCTTATACAACAGCACATAATTATGTGTATTTTATTGTAATTTTGAGTGATTATGCTTCCTGAAATAAACAAGTTACGTGACAACTAGAGCAAATCTCAGTGAATGTCAAAGAATATATTTACCACAATCTATAATATTGCAACTGATTTCTGCCTCTTGTTAGAATCCCCAGCGTCACATCCATTAAAGGCAGAAAAGTTGTGGGTTGCAAATAAAAAAAGATAACTTTATGTGGGGCAATTTAGACTACTTTGTCTCTAACTGTAGTAACCCTGCAGACACTGACAGCTATTCAGTGTTGGAATCTGCCATTGAGATCATTTTTGCACCTGGAGACTCTCAAGGGTCTGCAGGGACATCTCCTTCTGTGGCTGAAGTCCCCCTACAAAATTCTCTAGTTAAAGTGAAGCCCAAAAGGCAGATATGAAAGGGAAAAGGGACACTATTCAGTCTCTACTCTAACTAATGCTGGAGTCAGTTCATCACTCAAAAACCTTGCAAACAGAGGCCAGCACATAAATATGTTATCATAGAAATCTGCTGCATTATATTGCTACAAATCTTGAAGGACTCACTCAGCAACTTCAGAAAATAGTAGAAAGACAAGGTCTATCTCAAGGAGAGTACAAAGAGAGACAATAATGCATGAGAAAGAGTTTAAGAAACTGCAACGGAAGAATGAAGAACTTGAGAACAGAGTTTGGCACCAGAATCTAAGATTAGATGGAATACCTCAAGCAATAGGGGGAAGCCTACCTATTGAAGAATATACAGGACAAATTCTGCAAGATCCTAGTGATAAAGGAAAAGTTCTGACAATTGAAAGGGTACACCTCATCCCACTTCAAAAACCTAAGGCCCATATATATATATATATATATATATATATATATATTGTGCCACATTTGCATAATTTTTTGACTCAAAAGTGGCACAAACGTACAAAATACAATAATATTTTGTAAGTTTGCGCCACTTCACATAAAAAAATGATGCAAATGCGGCACAAAAAAGTATAAATATGGGCCTAAGTGTGGTGCATGACACCATATTGCGTTGGTATTTTTATTGGACTATCAAATGAAAGATACCTTTCTAGTGAAAGCCAGATCCAATAAAATTTTCATAGCAGCCGAAGGCTTTTGATTCTATAATTTTCCACTCATGTCTTTTGAAACTGCACAAGGAGGCAGGGAGGTGAGAATGTTATTGTTAGACCTGGCATTCTTGGCATGGTCTCCCCAGTCTTTTTGCCTCTGTTTCCCATGTTTTGACGGTGTGCTGGACTTTGTTTTTGCTGGTTTTGGTAATCTGGGCACTTTACTAAAGTGCAAGTGCTCCATGTGTAAATTGCATGTGTATTTGGCTTTTCCATGATTGGCATATTTGATTTACTAGTAAGACCCTAGTAAAGTGCACTAGAGGTGCCCAGGACCTGTAAATCAGATGTTACTAGTGGGCCTGCAGCACTGATTGTGCCACCTACCTGAGTTGCCCTGTAAACATGGCTCAGACCTGCCACTGCAGTATCTGTCTGTGCAGTTTTAAACTACCAATTCAACCTGGCCAGAGTACCCACTTGCCTGATCCCAACCACCCTTTTTATACGTTTATGGCACCCCTAAGGTAGGCTTTAGATAGCCCCATGGACAGGGTGCAGTGTATGTTAAAGGTTGGACATGTACTGATGTGTTTTACATGTCCTGATAGTGAAATACTGCCAAATTTAGTTTTCACTTTTGCAAAGCCTACGCACTCATAGGTTAACTTAGAGGCTACCCTTAAATATATTTTAAGTGCAGTTTCCCTCAAGGAGCAGATGGAGATAAGGAGCTTGGTGTCTCTGAAGTCACAATTTAAAAATACAACTTTAGGTAAAGTTGTTTTTTAGATTGGCAGTTTGAAAATGCCACTTCTACAAAGTGGGCATTTTCTTGCTTACACTATCCTGTGACTCTGCCTGCTTGTGTATTCCCTGTCTGGGTCAGACTGACAGTTGGGCTGTTTGTGAATCTCCACTAGACAGTGACACACAGGGAGCTGAGGTGTAGCCTGCATATCCTGATGGGCCATCTGGGCAAAAGTGGTGGGGAGGAGCTGACACTTACACCTGAAAGGGCTATGCCTGTCCTCACACAGTGCAGTCTCCAAACCCCTGGTGTGAGTCTGGAGCCAGGCCTGGTCAACACAGGATCTTGTGAACAACAGAGACTTTCCTTTGAAGATTGCCATCTTCAAAAGCACAAAGGGGTATAAGTAGTGGACCCAAAACCCCAGGTATTTAGATTACTTCTGGAACCGGAGGAACCTCTGTCAAGGAGAAGAGCTGCAGAGCTGGAGGAGTACTGCCCATTTGCCTGTGACTGTGCTTTGCTTGGTTGACCTGCAGTTGCTGCTTCTGCCTGAAAGAGGACAAAGACTGGACTTTGTCGTATGTTTCTGCTTATGAAGTTTTTCCAAGGGCTTGGACTGAGCTTGCCTCCTGTTTTGAGGTCTCAGGGCCATTGTAGACTTCCTTTATCAGTACCTGGACTCTCAGCTGAGACTCCGACCCTGCCAAGTGGTGCCCACTCCAATCCTTGAGCCCTTGAATGATGAAGCTAGTGGAACTAAGGCAGACATCCACACACAGGAGCCGTGTGGGGAAACATTTGACACACCACCTGCAACGCGGCTGAGAAATCAACGCACCACCTGCATTTAGGCTGAGAAATCGACACAACACCTGCATCGCAGCTGGAGAAATGATGCAACACCCGCTTCCGGCTGCTGAAATTGATGCAAGCCCCACGCAGTGCAGTTCCTCTTCACCCTGTGGCCGAATTTTGCACACATCGTCCCTGGGTGTCAAAATCAACTTAAACCTGCCCGGACCCAAGGTGCCTGTCTGGAAATTGACACATCGCTCTATTGAGGGTGGGAAAAACCTACCCGACCAGAGAAGTAAGGAATTGACACATCTCTGACTTTTCCGACGCACGCTCGCCTGTGCAGCTTCATTTTTGACACACACCAGGTAGTTTGTGTAACATCAACGCATCCATTGTTTTCTATTGAGTAAGACTCTTTTTAGTTTAAAAATTCCTATCTTTACTTGTGTATGTTGGATTTTTGTCATTCTGGTCTTGTTAGATTAGATAAATATTGGCTATTATTCTAAACGGGTGTGGTGTTCATTTTGTAGTGCTTTCACTGTATTACTGTGTGTGTCGCTAAAAATACTTTACACATTGCCTTTGAGATTAACTTGACTGCTTGTACCACTCTACCAATGGGAAGAGAAGGAGTTATCTTAAGTGTATATCTTCCTTACCCTGACTAGAGTGAGGGTCCCTGTTTGGACAGAGTGCAAACTAACTGCCAATCAGAGACCCCATTTCTAACAATAGTGATCAGCAATGATGATGGAACTTGTATTTGTACTTTGAAATACAGTGAATATGTGTACACTACTATTTTCAGTGCTGACCATTAGGTCGCCACACATTGTTTTTTCTCTTTTTGGATTTTATTTGCTTCCTTTTATTTGTTTGTTCTTGAGAACCATCTGCCTGTTTGGAACTCTTGCATTTTTATTGAACCTCACAAGCATGTTTCAATCTGGGGATACACCAACTGTGGCTACGAAAGCTATTTTTGAGTTGGAGAAACTGGAGGACCACACAGTGACTCAACTTAAGCAATTTTGTAAGGCCCTTGCCTGCCCAATCAAGAGCTACGCTAGGAAGGAGGAGCTGCAAAATGCACTGATGGGCTAGGTGGCAGCCAGGGAGGCTGGGGGCACACAGAGGAGGTGGGTGAGGAGGTGCAGAGTATTCATAATGTGATGTTGGGTAACCCTGTTCTGCCTGGGAGGAGGGTCTCCAGGGCAGGCAGTAGTGTTTCCTCCTGAGGTCTGAATCCTGAGGTGTTGAAGGACGGACAATCAGAGAGAGTGTACCAATTTGAATTAGAGAAACTTAAAATGGAGATGGAAGAGAGATTGGTTATAGAATAGAAAAATATGTTTTTGGCTCATGAATTAAGTTTGAGGGAGGTGGACCAAAGGAGCCAGTCCAGCAGAAATGGTGGCAGTAGTACCTCAGTGCAGCCTGAAAGTAGGGTACACATTCCAAAGGACTTAGTAAAGGATTACAAGAGGAAGGATGACATCTAACTGGGGTTTAAGGGGTATGAGTCAGCTCGCCACTTGAACATGGTCCCTGAAGCACACTGGGGAATTGGGTCTGTGGAAGCACTTTGAGGCAGAGGGGAGGGACACCCTGACATCCTTGACGGTCCTCAAGGACTCACTTATTCTATCATGAAGGATATCCTACTCACCAGACATGGTCTTACTCCTGAGCATTACAAAGAGACGTTTAGATCATACAAGAAAAAGGAAGCCCAAACTTGGTTGGAATGTGTAGAGCCTTTCTGCAGGTCACTGCATGGTTGGATGAAGGGCAGTAAATTGACAACTTATGAGGGGCTGTACAACTTGATTGCTTGGGAGCACTTGTATAGTCTTTGTTTTCCAGAGTTGTGCCAGAACCTTATCAATAGCAAGCTGACCGACCCCAGGAAGCTTGTTCAGGAAGTGGACCGGTGGGAAAGCACCAGGGTCCAAAAGAGGTATGGGGAGACTCCGCCAAGGGTGGGCAGGGTCCCCATCAGAAGAAGTGGGGGAGTGGGTAAGGGTAAACATGGGGAGTTCTCTAAAGGGGCCCAATCTAGTTCCCATGGTGAGGATTCACAACCCCTAGTTGAAAAGAAACCATGGGTCTCTACAGGAAACCTGCAAGGAGGGGTTCCTGCAAATGCTATACATGTGATCAGGTGGGTCACATGAGGGGGGATCGCAAATGTCCCAAGGGGACACAGGCACCCACTAGTGCTCAGTCACAGGGTTTGGCTAGTGTAGCTGTTGGGGAGGAGTTGGTTCCGGGAGAAGGGTGGGAGCCAGCTGAGATGAACCTTGTGTCACTAGGGGACAGTGAGATTGTCCAGAGGACCTTCGTGCCTGAGAACAGAAGAAGTACAGCCAGTTGGGGACCATCAATGGACAGAGGGTGGAGGCTCTGAGAGTCACAGGAGCCAGTGTAACTACGGTGAGAAGTCACCTGGTGTCTGAAGAGCAGGTAGTTCCCCAGGTACTTCACCAAGTAGTTGTGGTAGACAACTCTGAGCATCTGTGCAAAGTGGCGCAGGTTCCCTTTGAGTGGGGGGTTCTCAGGTTCCTTGGGAGTAGCTGTGAGTCCAACCATACCAGTTGATTGTCTACTACGCAATGACTTGGAGTATTCCCCTTGGAGTGAGTTGGAACATTTGTTACACTTGGAGGTGTTGGATCTGCCTGGGTGAGAATGTGTGACCACCTGGTAAATGGCAGCCCGCCAGGGTGATCAGGAGGCCCTGGAGACTGAAAGAGTGACCCAGTTTCCTGGCAGGAAGAGGAAGGGCACGGGGTGCAGGAAACCCGCCCCAGAAGTTTCAACGGTCCAGAAGGAGTCAGATCCTGAGGGGATGCCCCAAAGCCTACAGGAGAACTAGTGGCTGATCTGGGGAGGAGCCCGAGCTGACCCATTGGCAGCAGAAAGGGAGTCCCTCCAGGGAAGAATTCTGTGAGGCACAGAAGACATGCCCTACTATGGAGGGTCTGTGGCAGCAGGCTGCAGACCAGGCATCCAGCAAGGATTCTAGATCACACTGGATCTATTTAGAGGATGGCCTCTTGTATAGTGAGCCTAAGGTTGCTGAGCCTGGGGCTGTACATGTGCTGGTGGTAACCCAGTGCTTCACAGCCTTTCTACTGGGTTTGGCTCACGATGTGCCTTTAGCAGGACATTTGAGGCAGGACCAGACCTTTGAAAGGATTGTCACCCACTTTTACTGCCCCCAGATGGGCAGGCACTCTTATGCATATTGTAGGTCTTGCCAAACTTGTCAAGCAAGTGACAAGAATGGGGGGAAATGTAAGGTTTCCCTTCAATTTTTCCCTGTGGTCAGCACCCCCTTCGAAAGGGTGGGTATTACCATTATCGGGCCTCTGGATCCCAAGTCAGCCATGGGCAACAGGTTTATCCTGGTCTTGGGTGACCATGCCATCTGGTACCCAGAAGTTATCCCTCTGAGATCAATCAGAGCCCTTGTGGTGGGCCAGGCATTGATGAGTTCAGTAAACTCGCTCAGGTGAACCTGGAAGCAAGCCAGGAAGACTACTTTGGGGGTGATTCTGACCGCGGCGGACGGCGGTCGCCGCCCGCCAAGCGGTTCCCGCCGAAAGACCGCGGCGGTCATTCTGGCTTTCCCACTGGGCTGGCGGGCGACCACCGAAAGTCCGCCCGCCAGCCCAGCGGGAAACACCCTTCCCACGAGGAAGCCGGCTCAGAATGGAGCCGGCGGAGTGGGAAGGTGCGACGGGTGCAGTTGCACCCGTAGCGAATTTTAGTGTCTGCAAAGCAGACACTGAAATTCTTTGTGGGGCCCTCTTACGGGGGCCCCTGCAGTGCCCATGCCATTGGCATGGGCACTGCAGGGGCCCCCAGGGGCCCCACGACACCCCATACCGCCATCCTGTTCCTGGCAGGTGAACCGCCAGGAACAGGATGGCGGTATGGGCTGTCAGAATCCCCATGGCGGCGCAGCAAGCTGCGCCGCCGTGGCGGATTCCCATGGGCAGCGGAAAGTCGGCGGTACACCGCCGGCTTTCCGCTTCTGGCCGCAGCTGTACCGCCGCGGTCAGAATGCCTGGCGGAGCACCGCCAGCCTGTTGGCGGTGCTACCGCCAACCTCCGCCATGGCGGTAATTACCGTCAGGGTCAGAATGACCCCCTTTGTCTCTAACTGTAGTAAACCTGCAGAAACTGACAGCTATTCAGTGTTGGAATCTGTCATTGGGATCATTTTTGTTCCTGGAGTCTCTAAAGGGTCCACAGAGACATCTCCTTCTGCGGCTGAACTCCATCTACAAAACTCTCTAGTTAAAGTGAAGCCCAAAAGGCAGATATGAAAGGGAAAAGGGACACTATTCAGTCTCTACTCTAACTAATGCTGGAGTCCGTTCATCACTCAAAAACCTTGCAAACAAAGACCAGCACATAAATATGTTATCGTAGAAATGTGCAACATTATTTTGCTACAAATCTTGAAGGAATCACTCACCAACTTCAGAAAATAGTAGAAAGACAAGTTCTATCTCAAGGAGGGTACAAAGAGAGACAACAGTGCATGAGAAAGAGTACAAAAAAATTCAAGAGAAGAATGAAGAACTTGAGAATAGAGTTAGGCACCAGAATCTAAGATTAGATGGAATACCTCAAGCAGTAGGGGGAATCCTACCTATTGAAGAAAATTGCAAAACAATTGGTCTGAAAAGTGACAAGCTCTGACTGCCTGTGCCAGCACAGGGTTGAGACCAGGACCCTCGAAAAATAAGCCAACAAGAATTGCTGCACTCCCAGAGGTAAAGATTAGCAGATTCCATTGATTCACAGAGCAGCACTTCAAACATCACTACATGTTTCAACATTTAGTCCCTCATTATGATATTGGTGGTAAGTGCCGCTTACCGCCATGTTGACTGCCGCCAACATACCGCGACTGTGGCGGTATTCCGGTACCCGTATTATGACCCACAGATAGAAATCCGCCACTATGCAGAAACACACACAAGTCCGCCAGCCCAAAGGTCGGTGATAAACTGGTGGTACTAAAACCCACACCGTTACGCCACCAGAACTACCCCCACAGAATTATGACCCACGAATCACCGCGGTGGACATTCAACTGCAGTAAACCATTGGCAGTACATACCGCTACCCTCAAAATACACACAACCTAACAAAACAACACCACATTGGACAATTCAAACTACACACACTTGACACACACCACACCCACACACCACTATAAAACACACACCCACATTCCCCGCAACCCTTTACGACTCCAAAAAATTTACAACAGAGAGATAGCCACACCAAGAGCACCCACAGAACCAGAGCCACAGAACACCATCGCCCATACATCATCCACGCACCTCATAGCACACACCCTAACACATCGACCCACACACCATCACACACACCACACACACTACACCCATGGCACCACAAAGACACCCCAGATT
Source organism: Pleurodeles waltl (assembly GCF_031143425.1). Lineage (NCBI taxonomy): Eukaryota > Metazoa > Chordata > Amphibia > Caudata > Salamandridae > Pleurodeles > Pleurodeles waltl. The sequence goes on along the minus strand of NC_090439.1, from coordinate 580,839,942 downwards.
CTCTGAGGAAGAGCTAAGGGTCATGGTGGAAGAAATCATCCGGGTAGAGCCACAGATATTCGGACCACAGGTGCAGCAAACATCCATTGCAAGGAAGATGGAGCTATGGCAGATAATTGTGGACAGAGTCAACGCCGTGGGACAGCACCCAAGAACAAGGGATGACATCAGTAAGAGGTGGAACAACCTACGGGGGAAGGTGCATTCCGTGGTTGCAAGACACCAGATATCTGTACAGAGGTCCAGCGGTGGACCCCCACCTCTTCCCCCACAACTAACAACATGGGAGCAGCAAGTCTTGGCAATCAAGCATCCCGAGGGCCTGGCAGGAGTAGCAAGAGGACTGGACTCTGGTAAGTCAAATCTTTACTACTTTCACCCCCCCAACTGCATGCCATCACAAACTCCCACCCCTACCCTCACCCCATCACTCCACAACCTCCCACATATCCCACCATCACAACCCACCCCTGCATGGACAACCATCACCACTGCATGCACACTAGAGACAATCACTTAGCCAACCAAATAACAACTCAGACTAAGGCTAATCTGCCATGGCAATAACAACCAAAGAGGGCAACATACCCATGCACAAGATGTCACACGCAGAAACAATAACACTGCATTTACATCCCCACAGGACCCCCACACAACATCACCGGAGAGGAGGTGCCAGCATCATCAGTCCCCCCACAGAAGAGGCCCACATTGATGACAGCAGTTCTGCACGCCTGGATCTGGATGACCAACCTGGCCCATCAGGGATCTCTGGATAGTCGGTTACCCAGGAACAGTCCCATACCACCACAGAGCCTCCCCCCTCAGGAAACACCAGCACAGCACCCACCCAGCAGGCCCATACCACTGTCTCCAGGACACGTCAATCAGCAGTGTGTCCACCACTACAGGGACCCCAAGCAACCCCACAAACACAGGACGATCAGGGACCTGGGGTCAGTGGCAGTGGGCACATGGTTCAGGGGACAAAGGCACAGGACAACAGGGAAGCTGGGAGGACTGCTGTGCGACAGGGGGAGGACAGGCCCAGGGAACCAACTCTCCACGAGGCACTCACCAACATCCTGGGAGCACACCACCATTCCCAGGAGACCATGGGCCAGATACTGGCCAAGTTGCAGGAGACTCAGCGGCTCCAGGAGGGACAGTACCTAGGGATCAGGGAGGACCTGAGGGACATCCACTCCACCCTAGTCTCCATTGCAGGGGTGCTGACAGACATGGCCAACACCATGAGGGAGGCAGTGGCACACCAACGGGCCCCTGACACCAGCCACACTGATGAACAGCCCTCCACCTCCACTGACGCTAGTGGACAGGAGGCCCGCCACAGAAACAACAGGCCACAGCACCCCACCCCCTGCAAAAGGAGAACCACCCCGCAAACGGTCCCTGCGATCCAGTCAGAAACCAGAGAACATTGCCAAACCCCGCCAGGAAATAAGACTCTCCTGAATGTCACCCTTGTGTCCCACTCTGTCACCCTGTCCACCTTGAACTGCCATTGCTCCACTTCCCATGCCCCATTGGACAATGCACCTGTGATACCAATAGTCTCAACCATCACCCAAGCCCATTGCACATCCCCATTTACTTCTCAGCACTAAAATAAACACCCTTGGAAAAATACAAGTCAAATGATTTAAGGATGCATTTGTTTAACAATCTGTAGACATTGCAAATAGACTGTAAAGTTATGTATACATAGGTATGACCTGTAATGTGCTGCAGTCAATACACCAGGAGCCACAGTAGGGTACAAATATCTGCAAATAGACATGTTAAAGGGTAAAATAAGTGGCCATAGTAGTGGGAACAGCAGCCAGCCAGAGAAAATTCACTACACAAAACAGCAATGGAAGGTGAGGTTACAGTGTCTTACCTGTGTGTCACTGGAAGTACTGTTGTATGATAGGTGTTCTGTTGTCCACATCCTGTTCCTCTGCCTCCTCTTCATCACTGTCCACAGGCTCCACGGCTACCACACACCCATCTCCAGCCTCATGCTCCTGCAGAAAAGGCACCTGGCGTCTCAAGGCTAGGTTGTGCAACATGCAACATGTCACGATGATCTGGCAGACCTTCTTGGGTGAGTAGCACAGGGATCCACCTGTCAGATGGAGGCACCTGAACCTGGCCTTCGGGAGGCCAAAGGTGTGCTCAATAATCCTCCTTGTTCGCCCATGTGCCTCATTGTAACGTTCCTCTGCCCTTGTCCTGGCATTCCTCACTGGGGTCAGTAGCCATGAGAGATTGGGGTAACCAGAGTCACCTGCAAATATCGAGGGAGACCTGTTAGCCAGACACTCACCATTAGGGCCAACCCCACACCCATATACCTACATACACTGGGTGGGGACTATGGGCTCACGTATTAGCCACACCCAGTGCCTCTGGGGTTGAGCCATCACATATGGTATGCTGCTATTCCTCAGGATATTGGCATCATGCACAGACCCAAGATACTTTGCATTCACATAGGAGATGTACTGGTCTGCCAGGCACACTATCTGCACATTCATCGAGTGAAAGCTCTTTCGATTTCTGTACACCTGTTCATTTCTCCGGGGAGGGACAAAGACAATGGGGGTCATTCTGACCCCGGCGGTCCAGGGTCGGCGGGAGAACCGCCGACAGGCCGGCGGTGCCCCGCAGGGCATTCTGACCGCGGCGGTTCGGCCGCGGTCAGAAGAGGCAAACCGGCGGTCTCCCGCCGGTTTACCGCTGCCCTTAGAATCCCCCATGGCGGCGCAGCTTGCTGCGCCGCCATGGGGGATTCTGACACCCCCTACCGGTTCGCCCGCCAGGAACAGGATGGCGGTAGGGGGTGCCGCGGGGCCCCTGGGGGCCCCTGCCGTGCCCATGCCAATGGCATGGGCACGGCAGGGGCCCCCGTAAGAGGGCCCCGCAAAGTATTTCAGTGTCTGCTAAGCAGACACTGAAATACGCGACGGGTGCAACTGCACCCGTCGCACCCCTGCAACTCCGCCGGCTCAATTCTGAGCCGGCGTCCTCGTTGCAGGGGCATTTCCTCTGGGCCGGCGGGCGCTCTTTTGGAGAGCGCCCGCCGGCCCAGAGGAAATGTCTAAATGGCCGCCACGGTCTTTTGACCGCGGTGCGGTCATTCAGCGGCGGTACCTTGGCGGACGGCCTCCGCCGTCCGCCAGGATCATAATCAGGCCCAATATGTGTACCATCAACAGCACCAATGATGTTGGGGATATGTCCCATTACTTAGAAGTCAGCCTTCACTGTGGCCAAATCCTCCACCTGGGGGAAAACGATGTAGCTGCACATGTGTTTCATCAGGGCAGACAACACTCTGGTCAGCACTATTGAGAACATTGGCTGAGACATTCCTGCTGCCAAACCCACTGTCACTTGGAAGAAGCCATTTGCCAGAAAATGGAGTACTGATAGCACTTGCACAAGAGGGGGGATCCCGGTGGGGTGATGGATAGCAGATATTAGGTCAGGCTTCAATTGGGCACACAGCTCTGTGATTGTGGCCCTGTCCAGTCTATAGGTGAGGATAATGTGCCTGTCCTCTATTGTTGCCAAAGTCCACCAGGGGTCTGTACACGGGGGATGTCTCCACCTCCTATTCATCCGCAGCCGTTGCAATCTATGGGGCAAAATGGTGAGCAGCTGGTTATTATCTCTTAATTCCAAGTGCATTTGTGTACTGTGACGCAGTTAGGATCCATGGCCTGCCCCACCCCCCCTTGAAATGGCGTCTGCCTGTCCTGTATGGAGGGACAGGTGGAAATGAGGTAATTCCGCTGACGTTGTGTGCTGTTGCGGTAGGTGGTCGAGGACCACTGTGCAACTCCTCATTGGTTATCATTGGGCCCTATGGGTTACAGTAGCAATGGTGATGTATGCCGGTGGTGACAGTACGCACCGCCGTGGACGTGACCGTCATTTTCTATCTGTTCACTCACTTGCTACCTGACCTTCAACAGGAGAGGACCTACACTGCAAGTGCTGCTGTGACCTGTGTCTGGAAGTGACCATGGCTCGAGTCTCTGGGGAAAGGGCCCCAGCCTTCACTTTGGAGGAGTTAGAGAGACTAGTAGATGGGGTCCTACCCCAGTACCATTTACTTTATGGCCCTCCAGACCAACAGGTGAGTACACTGTGAGCACGATGCATGGGGCCTGAAAACATTGAGTGCTGTGTGTGTAAGCCTCGTGTTGAGGGGGGGTTGAGGGGTCCTGGACAGAGTGCTGCATGCATGGTGGTCAATGTATGTGCATGAGGGGATGGGAGGTATATGGTGGGCCATGAGTGTAACAGGCCGGACGGTATAGGCTGATACCTTTTTCTATGTATGGTTCTCTGCAGGTCAGTGCCCATCAGAAAAAGGGTATTTGGCATGCCATCACCAAGGACGTGTGGACCCTGAGGGTCTACGGCAGGCGGAGCACACACGGTTGCAAACGGTGGGAGGACCTGCGACGCTGGGCAAGGAAGACGGCGGAGGCCCAGCTGGGGATGGCCTCCCAATGAGGAAGGGATGCCCATCGAACCCTGACCCCCCTGATGTTCCGCATACTGGCGGTGGCCTATCCGGAGTTGGATGCACGCTTGAAGACATCACAGCAGCCACAAGGGGGTGAGTACAATTTCCAATTCAGCAAATTGTGCGTGGTGGGGTGTTATATGGGTGGTGGATGTGGGCCTGTGGTTGCCCCTAGGCCACGACGAACATGGCAGGGTAGGTTCCATGTTGGGCAGGTTCTGATGCACTCCAGCCCCAAACATGCTAGTGGGCATCTACTACTGGGCAGGGTCCTGTGGGTTTCAGGTGTGCGGCCATTGGCGTTAGGCAGTATACTCCATGGCCTGGTGATTAGCATTGTAACTGGTAGTGCATGGCCTAGTGCATAGCGCTGTTTCCTGTGTGTTGTGTACACCAACTGTGTTGTTGTTGCTGGCATTGACCAAGTGTATCCTCTGTCTTCACCCCCCCTTTCTGTTTTGTCACCCTATTCTTGTGTGCATTAGCATCATCTGGCGGACGAGCAGATGCACCGGTGACGGGGGGATCTGCATCCTACATGGCCCATGAGGCCGAATCCACAGACGGAGAGGGCACCAGTGGGACGGAGGGCAAGGGGAGCACCTCGCCGGAGACTAGAGGGGAAAGTTTGAACAGTGACACCTCCTCCGATGGCAGCTCCCTGGTGGTAGCGGACACCTCTGTTGCCACCCCAACTACAGGTACAGCCGCCACCCCCGTACCAGCACCGCCCTCCCAGCAGCCCCTCAGCGTGTTTCCCGTGCCCGCTCACCCAGGAGGGTGGGCATCTCCTTTGCCCCAGGCACCTCAGGCCCTGTCCCAGTCAGCCCTGCTGCCCTCAGTGAGGAGTCTATTGACCTCCTGAGATCCATCTCTGTTGAGCAGTCAACCATAGTGAATGCCATCCAGGGTCTGGCAGGGCATTTGCAACAAACAAATGCATTCCTGAAGGGCATTAACTCTGGCGTGGCGGCCCAACAGAGATCATTCCAGGCTCTGGTCTCCTCCCTGATGGCAGCCATTGTTCCTGTCTCTAGCCTCCCCCCTCCAACTTCCTCCACCCAGTCCCATTCCCCTCAACCCCAGCCTATTCCAAGCACACCATCAGACCAGCATGCACCCAAGACAACACACAGGAGTGGCTCAGGCAAACACAAGCACCACACTTCATCCCACAGGCACTCACACAAGCACCATCCAGATGCAAACACACCAACATCCACTGCCTCCACTGTGTCCCCCTCCTCGTCGTCCACCTCCCTCCCAGTAACATTTCCACACACACCTGCAGGCACTACATCCACACCCATTGCCACCATCACGCCTATCAGTACACGCCCCTCACTAGCAGTCACCACCCCCACATCCAGGCACACGTTCCCTGTGTCCTCTCCCACTGTGTCCGTGCCCCCTCTTCCCAAAGTACATAGACGCAAGCACGAAGACTACCCAACAGCCATCCACCTCACAACAGCATGTAGCCCATGCACCTGCACTCAAGCACAGCAGACAGACACCTCCTACCACCACTCCCTCTTCCTCCACTCCCAAAACGTCACCCTCTTCCCTGCCCCAGTGTCCCTAAAAAACCTTTCCTCTCCATCCTTGACCTATTCCCTGCCCCTCCCCCCTGCGTCCTTCACTTCGGGCCAGGGTGGTCAGGAACCAGGCTAGCACCCCACCCACCCAGTCCACGGCCACTATAGTTTCTGCAGCTACTGCTGTTGTGAGAGGCCCCAAGGAGACACCCATCAGCACAGCCAGTGTGCCTGCACCAGCTGCCAAGGGCAAAAAGAGACCACCGGCTGGCAAATCCAAAAAGGGAGCACCAGCTGGCAAAGGCAAAGAGGCACCACCAGCTGGCAAAGGTAAGGAGGCACCACCAGCTTGCAAAGGCAAAGATACACCACCAGCTGGCAAAGGCAAGAAGGGGCCACCAGCTGCCAAGGGCAATGACAAAGGCACGGACGCCGCAGGCAAGATGGATATGGGGCCTGGTGCTGGAGCAGAATCTGAGCACAAAACACCAGCCATGGCACTTCAGCTGTCTGAGGCTGCAGGGGAAGGGTGGGAGCCTCCCCCCACCACTGGCAGCACAACAGCCAGCCCCGCTGCCAGCACCACCACCTGCACCGCCACAAGCACCACCACCTGCACCACCAGCATCAGCACTACCAGCAGCAGCAGCCCCAGTGGGCAGCCGTCCGTGGCTGCAGGGAAAGGGCTGGAGCCTCCCCCCACCACTGGCAGCACCTCCACCAGCACCACCGCCAGCACTGCCACCTGCACCACCACAACCACCGCCACCTGCACCACCACCAGCACCACTGCCATCAGCAGCAGCCCCAGTGGGCAGACGTCTGAGGCTGCAGGGGAAGGGCTGGAGCCTCCCCCTGGACTGGCAGCACCTCCACCAGCACCACCGCCAGCACTGGCACCTGCACCACCACAAGCACTGCCACCTGCATCGCCACCAGCAGCACTACCAGCAGCCCAAGTGGACAGCCATCCAAGTCTGCAGGGTAAGGTCTGGAGCCTCCCCACACCACTGCCAGTACCTCCACCAGCACCGCTGCCAGCAACAGCAGCCCCAGTGGGCAACCATCGAAAGCTGCAGGGGAAGGGCTGTAACCTCCTCCCACCACTGGCAGCACCTAAACCAGCACCGCCGCCAGCAATGCGACCTGCACCGCCACAAGCACCGCAACCTGCACCACCACCAGCAGCACTACCAGCAGCAGCCCCAGTGGGCAGCCGTCTGAGGCTGCAGGGAAAGGGCTGGAGCCTCCCCCCACCACTGGCAGCACCTCCACCAGCACCGCCGCCAGCACCACCACCTGCACCACCACAAGCACCGCCACCTGCACCGCCACCAGCACCACTGCCAGTAGCAGCAGCCCTAGTGGGCAGCCGTTCGAGGCTGCAGGGGAAGGTCTGGAACCTCCCCCCACCACTGGCAGCACCTCCACCGGCACCGCCACCAGCACTGCCATCTGCACCGCCACAAGCACCGCCACCTGCACCGCCACCAGGAGCACTACTAGCAGCAGCAGCCCCAGTGGACAGCCATCCGAGGCTGCAGGGAAAGAGCTGGAGCCTCCCCCCATCACTGGCAGCACCTCCAACACCACCGCCGCCAGCACCGCCACCTACACCACCACCTGCACTGCCACCAGCACCACTGCCAGCAGCAGCTGCCCCAGTGGGCAGCCGTCCGAGGCTGCAGGGGAAGGGCTGGAGCCTCCCCTCACCATTGGCAGCACCTCCACCAGCACCACCACTGCCACCAGTAAGCAGCCGTCACTGCCGGAGGGCAGTGTGTAGTTATGCCTCAATGGGCTGTTGTGCGTCCTGTCCCCTGCAAATCCTGTAGGTGTGACACCCAGGTGAGAGACTGTGACCTTGCACTCCCCAAGATTTGCATCACAGGGCACAATGCCCCATCCTAGCCAGGATGAAGCACACTGGGCACAAGGCCCCCTCCAGAACCAGTGGTAGAAGCATCCAATCACCCCATCCTTGCCAGGATGAAGCACACTGGGCACAAGGCCCCCTCCAGAACCAGTGGAAGAAGCCATCCACCCACCCCATCCTTTCCAGGATGAAGCAAACTGGGCACAAGGCCCCCTCCAGAGCCAGTGGAAGAAGACATCCACTCACCTGTGGGCACAATGCCCCCTCCAGAACCAGTGGAGAAGCCATCCACTAGAGAGACTGTGGCCTTGCACTCCCCAGGAACAAGCAGTGGGCAAACCACCCACTAGAGAGACTGTGGCTTTGCACTCCCCAAGACCAAACAGTGGGCAACCCACCCACTAGAGAGACTGTGGCTTTGCACTTCCCAGGAGAGAGTGATGGGCATGTGGCCCCCTCCAGGCTGAAGTGCCCCGTTCCCCTTCTCCCTGAGGTGCCTGTGTATTTTTGACTTGATGCCCCAGCAGTGTCCTCTCTGTATTGAGGCAGGAGTCAAGTGGGGTCTTGGCCTATGTGATATGGCCCTGTGGCCCACGGGCATTATGGACTGGGCAGTGTCCCTCCATTTGTATATATATGTAAATACTGTTTTTGTGATTTGAAGACGTATTTCTAGAACTTTATATTATTACACTCACTTCACTCACTTCCTTTTGTCCTCACATTATTTCTGAGGGGTACGGGTGGATATGTAATGTTGTTGCATCTGCTTGTGTGTATGGTGTTGGGGGTGTTGTGTGTTTCGTGTGTGTCACTCTCTTTTTCGTGCCCCCTCCCCTGTGTGCTAGGGGCAGTACTCACTGTGATCGTCTTTGCCGCATTGGTATTCCTGGTGTAGGAGGAGGTAAACCAGCATGGGTAACACCTGTAGTTCAGGCTCCATGGTGTTGTTGTTCTTCCTTGAGTGTCCAGAGGTGAGTCGTTTCACTTCTGTGTACTGTTTCCACCATGCGTTTGATGACGTTGGTACCACCCCGGAAAAGGTGGCTGATTGGTGTCTCATAATATAGTGGGCGGAACCTTGTCTTCTGCCTGGCTGTCGGCAGTTACTGCCGCAGTGCATGTTGCTACCGCCGTGGCTGTCAGTGTGTTAAAGTGTTTGTCTGTGTTGGCGGTTTCCGCCCTGGTCATAATTCCATTTTTTTTACCGCCGGCCTGTTGGTAGTATTACCGCTGCTTTATCACCGACTGCCAGGGTTGTAATGAGGGCCCCAGTCTTCTTCAGGTGGTTATAGTTTGAAGGCGCACATGGTTCTAATTTTCCTGCCTTATTTAGACACAGGGGCATACTGGGAGTTATAGTTCAAAGTGCCACTTTCAGAGTCCTTCTTTAACCCTCTGTGTGCCCAGGATGAGGTGATCTCGTTCAAGGCGCCGGTTTCCCAGTGCCTTGGACGAGATCACTTCGTCCTGCTAGGGGCCCCCGATGGCCAGGCACACCCCTCCCCTAGGCAGGGATGAAAGGGGAATCGCGTCCCCTTCCACCCCCACCCCCCATGGCATCTGATGACGTCAGCGCGCCTCATCAGAGTGACCTCATCAGAGGCCTTCCCTCCGGCGCTGGAAGCTCAGCTTCCAGCGCCGGATCGGAGGAGAAATGCAAAGCATTTCTCCTCCGATCACATGGAGGGGGTCAGAGAAGCCTGAAAGGAGAGGAAAGGCCTTTCCTCTCCTTTCAGGCTTCTCTGAGAATTTCTGCTGCCCGATCGTGAAATATTTTTAGTCCATTTCTGCCCCCCCAGGAGGCAGATCGTCCTAATACGAGGCAGATTGGGCAATTACCCCCGATCCATACCCCGGGGAGACAGAAAGTCTACTAGATGCCAGGGAATAAAAAAAATAAAAGAAAATAGTGGGGTGGTGGCTACCAACCAGTATGGGCCTGGTTATGCCCCCACCCGAACTGAAGGGGCTAACAGTCTTTCAGCTCTCCCTCACACACTAAAACATCTTATCCCATGGCAAGCAAGAGGACATTTGATTATTTTCGGTTTTTGTTTTACATTTGGGCCATGAGAGCTTGGTAATGCTCAAAATCGTCCCACTTGGAATGGTGAGGGCTGCACTTTTTTTTACATTGGGATGCTGCCATGTAGAAAAATCCACAAGACCTAGACACATCTGAAAACTAAACATCTAGTTGATTCCAGGGTGGTGTGCTTCACATGCACCCCGCACCATTTCCTTACCCACAATGCCCTGCAAACCTGCAACTTTGCTGGAAAGCACACATTTTTCCCACATGTTTGTAATGGAACCTTCTGGAATCTGCAGTAATCCACAAAATTCCTACCACCCAGCATTGTCTCATCTATACCGATAAAATTTCTGCTGTACTTGTCAGCCTAAAAATGATTTTTTTCAAACTCCCCTTCTGGACCCACTTTGGTTCCCCCTCAATTTCGATGTGTTTTTGGCTCTTCCCTGTCACAAACACTTGGCCCACCTACACAAGGGAGGTATCATTTTTACCAGGAGACTGAGGGGAATGTTGGGTGGTAGGAAATTTGTCCGGGTGCAGTGATCCCACACAGAAATGTGGAAAGAACTAGATTTTTTATCTAGATTTGCGGTTTGCTGAGGATTCTGGGTAAGAAAATATTGGGGGATCCACGCAAGTCACACCTCCTGTGACTCCTTCGGGTGTCTAGTTTTCAGAAATGTCTGGGTTTGGTAGGTTTCCCTCGACGGCTACTGAGCCCAGGAGCAAAAACGCAGGTGCCCCCCCCCTGCAAAAAAACGTAGTTTTCTATTTGATAATAATGATGTGTCCAGATAGTGTTTTGGGGCACTTCCTGTTGCGAGCACAAGGCCTACCCACACAAGTGAGGTGCCATTTTTATCGGGAGACTGGGGGGAACGTTGGGTGGAAAGAAATTTGTGGCTCCTCTCAGATTCCAGAACTTTCTGTCACCGAAATGTGAGGAAAAAGTGTTTTTTTAGCCACATTTTCAGGTTTGCAAAGGATTCTGGGTAGCAGAACCTGGTTAGAGCCCAACAAGTCACCCCATCTTGGATTCCCCTAAGTCTCTAGTTTTCAAAAATGCACAGGTTTGGTAGGTTTCCCTAAGTGGCGGCTGAGATAGAGGCCAAAATCCACAGATAGGCACTTTTCAAAAAACACCTCTGTTTTCTTTGAGAAAATGTGATGTGTCCACTTTGTGTTTTGGGGCATTTCCTGTCGCGGGCACTACGCCTACCCACACAAGTGAGGTACCATTTTTATCAGGAAACTTGGGGGAACGCTGGGTGGAAGGCAATTCGTGGCTCCTCTCAGATTCCAGAACTTTCTGTCACCGAAATGTGAGGAAAAAGTGTTTTTTAGCCACATTTTGAGGTTTGCAAAGGATTCTGGGTAACAGAACCTGGTGAGAGCTCGACAAGTCACCCCATCTTGGATTCCCCTAAGTCTCTAGTTTTCAAAAATGCACAGGTCTGGTAGGTTTCCCTAGGTGGCGGCAGAGCTAGAGGCCACAATCCACAGGTAGGCACTTTGTAAAAAACTACTCTGTTTTATTTGAGAAAATGTGATGTGTCCACTTTGTGTTTTGAGGCATTTCCTGTTGCGGGCACTAGGCCTACCCACACAGGTGAGGTACCATTTTTATCGGGAGACTAGGGGGAACATAGAATAGCAAAACAAGTGTTATTGCCCCTTGTCTTTCTCTATATTTTTTCCTTCCAAATATAAGACAGTGTATAAAAAAAGATGTCTATTTGAGAAATGCCCTGTAATTCACAACCTAGTATGGGCACCCCAGAATTCAGAAATGTTCAAATAACCACTGCTCCTCAACACCTTATCTTCTGCCCATTTTGGAAATACAAAGGTTTTCTTGATACCTATTTTTGACTCTTTATATTTCAGCAAATGAATTGCTGTATACCCGGTATAGAATGAAAACCCACTGCAAGGTGCAGCTCATTTATTGGCTCTGGGTACCTAGGATTCTTGATGAACGTACAAGCCCTATATATCCCTGCAGCCAGAAGAGTCTAGTAGATGTAATGGTATATTGCTTTCAAAAATCTGACATTGCAGGAAAAAGTTACAGAGCAAAATGTAGAGAAGAATGGCTGTTTTTTTCACCTCAATTTCAATATTGTTTTTTATTCAGTTGTTATTTTCTGTAGGAAACCCTTGTAGGATCTACACAAATTACGCATTGCTGAATTCAGAATTTTGTCTACTTTTCAGAAATGTTCAGGTTTCTTGGATCCAGCATTGGTTTCACACCCATTAATGTCACTGACTGGAAGGAGGCTGAAAGCACACAAAATCGTAAAAATGGGGTATGTCCCAGTACAATGCCAAAATTGTGTTGAAAAATTGGGTTTTCTGATTCAAGTCTGCCTGTTCCTGAAAGCTGGGAAGCTGGTGATTTTAGCACCGCAAACCCTTTGTTGATGCCATTTTCAGGGGAAAAACCACAAGCCTTTTTCTGCAGCCCTTTTTTCCAATAAAAAAAAAAAAATCACTGTATTTTGGCTAATTTCTTGGTCTCCTTCAGGGGAACCCACAAAGTCTGGGTACCTCTAGAATCGCTAGGATTTTGGAAAAAAAGGACGCAAATTTGGTGTGTGTAGCTTATGTGGACAAAAAGTTATGAGGGCCTAAGCGAGAACTATTCCAAATAGGCAAAAAATGCCTGGCACAGGAGGAGGAAAAGGCCTGGCAGCGAAGGGGTTAAATATAGCTGATCAATATTTGCGTTCTGATTATTTATATTATATTGACAAATATATAGGACAAATTCTGCAAGCCCCTAGTGAGAAAGAAAAAGATCTGACAACTGCAAGGGTACATCGCATCCCATTAAAAAAAACTAAGGCCCATATTTATACTTTTTTGTGCTGCATTTGCATAATTTTTTTACTCAAAAGCGGCACAAACTTACAAAATAGAATTATATTTTGTAAGTTTGCACCACTTTTGTGTAAAAAAATGATGCAAATGCAGTGCAAGAAAAGTATAAAGGTGGGCCTAAGTATGGTGTGTGATCCCTTACTGCATTGGTATTTTTATTGGACTATCAAACAAAAGATGCCTGCCTAGTGAAAGCCAGATCCAATAAAATTAATTTTCAAAGCATCTGAGGGCTTTTGATTCTATATTTTTGCCACTCATGTCTTTTGAAACTGCCCAAGGAGGCAGTGAGGTGAGAATGTTATTGTTAGACCTGGCATTCTTGGCATGGTCTCCCCTGTCTTTTTGCCTCTGCTTCCCATGTTTTGACGGTGTGCTGGACTTTGTTTTTGCTGGTTTTGATACTCTGGGCACTTTACCACTGCTGACCAGTGCTCAAGTGCAAGTGCTCCTTGTGTAAGTTGTATGTGTATTTGGCTTTCCCATGATTGGCATATTTGATTTACTAGTAAGTCCCTAGTAAAGTGCACTAGAGGTTCCCAGGCCCAGTAAATCAAAATGCTACTAGTGAGCCTGCAGCACTGATTGTGCCACCCTCCTGAGTTGCCCTGTAAACATGGCTCAGATCTGCTACTAAGGTGCCTGTGTGTGCAGTTTTAAACTGCCAATTCGACCTGGCCAGAGTACCCACTTGCCAGACCCAAACCACCCCTTTTTATACATGTATGGTACCCCTAAGGTAGGCTCTGGATAGCCCCATGGACAGGGTGCAATGTATGTTAAAGGCTGGACACATACCGGTGTGTTTTACATGTCCTGACAGTGAAATACTGCCAAATTCAGTTTTCACTGTTGCAAGGCCTATCACAATCATAGGTTAACATGGGGGCTGCCTTTAAATATCTTTTAAGTACAGTTTCTCTTGAGGAGCAGATAGAGATCAGGAGTTTGGGGTCTCTGAAATCACAATTTCAAATTACAACTTTTGGTAAAGTTGTTTTTTAGATTGTCAGTTTGAAAATACCACTTTTACAAAGTGGGCATTTCCTTGCTTACACCATCCTGTGACTTTGCCTGCTTGTGTATTCCCTGTCTGGGTCAAACTGACATTTGGGCTGTTTGTGAATCTCCACTAGACAGTGACACAAAGGGAGCTGGGTGTAGCCTGCTTATCCTGATGGGCCATCTGGGCTAGAGTGGTGCTGACACTTACACCTGAAAGGTCTGTGCCTGCCTTCACACAGTGCAGTCTCCAACCCCCTGGTGTGAGTCTGGAGCCAGGCCTGAGCAGGGCAGGATCTTGTGAACAACAGAGACTTTCCCGTGAAGTTTACCAACTTCAAATGCAGAAAGGGGTATAAGTAGTGGCCCCAAAACCCCAGATTTTTAAATTACTTCTGGAACCACGAGGAACCTCTGCCAAGAAGAAGAGCTGGAGGAGGAGTACTGCCCCTTTGCCTGTGACTGTGCTTTGCTGCGTTGACCTGCAGTTGCTGCTTCTGCCTGAAAGAGGACAAATACTGGACTTTGTTGTATGTTCCCGCTTGTGAAGTTTCTCCAAGGGCTTGGACTGAGCTTGCCTCCTGTTTTGAGGTCTCAAGGCAATCATAGACTTCATTTGTCAGCACCTGGACTCTCATCTGAGACTCCGACCCTGCCAAGTGGTGCCCACTCCAGTCCCTGAGACCTTGAAAGGTGAAGCTGGTGGAACTAAGGCAGAAATCCACACACAGGAGCTGTGTGGGGAAAACTTTGACACACCACCTGAAACGCGGCTGCAAAAATGACACACCACCTGCACAGCGGCTGAGAAATCGAAGCACCACCTGGTGCAGAAGATATTGATGCATCACATGCATCGCAGCTGGAGAAATGACACAACACCCGCTTGCAGCTGCTGAAATTGATGCAAGCCCTATGCAGCACAGTTCCTCATCACCGTGCGGCTGGATTTTGCACGCATCTTCACTGGGTGTCAAAATTGAGGTGACCCTGCCCCGAACCAAGGTATCTGTCTGGAAAATGCTGCATCGCTCTCTTTCGGGAGAGAAAAACAACACATTGCCTACCCGACCGGAGAAGAAACGACGCAAGGCCTCACTTGTGACTTTTCCGACGCACACTCGCCCGTGCAGCTTTATGTTTGACGCATACCAGGTTCTTTGTGTAACATCAACGCATCCATTGCAGAGGACTGTCCTAAATTAGTATCTGTGCTACTTAAGAGATATACTGCAATGTGCATTCGCATGTCATCAGAACTCACTAGTCTTGACAAACCAGAGCATTGTGTGCAAGATTGGATCCACCCTTTAGAGTGAGTTGGATTTTCTAAACACTTTAAAGTGATTTACTCAAGTTTCTTAGAAAGTTAGGCCCATATTTATACTTTTTTAGCGCCACATTTGCATCATTTTTTTACGCAGAAGCAGCACAAATTTACAAAATTCAATTATATTTTGTACGTTTTCGCTGCTTTTGCATCAAAAAATTACACAAATGCGGCACTGAAAAAGTATAAATATGGGCCTTAATCTCTGTACGTCAGGTTTTTTAAGCCTCATTTATTGATTTTTAGGATATTCAGATTTACTGAATTGCATCACTAAAACATGGAGGCTTTTAAGTTGCAGGCACTATTATTTTGGAAGGACTTGTCTGCAAGTGTTTATGTTCAAGAGACAATTACTCTTGATTGACAGACTTTTTAGTTTTTTTAAAGCTGTAATTATATTTAGGAGCTTTCCCACTGGGGCAGTAATAGTTTGAGGACTTTGACTCAGGGTTTTCTTGAGCTTCATCATAGAATTGAGTATGTGAAAACCGTTTTGGCTTTGTAACTTCCATGCTCTAATAGTGAATATGAATGCCTCTCAAACATCTTTTTAATTACTTTAGATGTCCTCTCAGGATTGATTTATGAGTGAATGACAAGTACTTTCTTTCAACTGAAATGTAACCTGGGTGGCTTTGTTCATGGACTATTGAAATAAGTTTTTTTGACCTGCTTAACAAATATATATTGAATAACATGTGAGAGAGCATAACTTGGATGTGCCATTATGCTTCTTAGAATGTGAAATGAAGCGGTATCCGCCTTCTTATGTAACATGTGTAAATGGCTTTCATATAAAGGTGGTGCACTGAAATGTGTGTTAGTAAAGTGCATACATGAGTACAATCCTGTGAATGATACAAGCATACTGCTTTTATCAATGTTATGTTACAGTAGTTTAAAAATAATTATTTCCATAATCCTTTTTATATTCACTATGCTTATGAGGAATGTGTGGAAAAGGCATTTGAGTCAAATGTGCATTTTTGTCTATGTTAGCATGGCCAGAGTGAAGGTGTGAGTTTCTTTCTGTGTTTTAATCTTCAACTCAAAGCTTGCTTTGCTGCATTTTTCCCTAAGCTGCAGAAGCGATGGTACCAATGAAGAAGTTTATTTTGGTGCCAGATAAAGGGGCCTAAGAAGACGTGTTTCCAAGGTTGCAAGGAGTAATGTGGAGCAGGTAGCTGAACTCCCCTCCACATTCCTGAAAACATGAGTGATTCAAGGTCATACAGATATTACTTGAAAGTATGACAATGTCAATTAAATGTGTGATTTGTAATAATATTGTTTCAAAGGAAAGTTTTGGCAGTGATGTCAGCTTTTGGAAGATTCAAGATTTGTGTGTTGTTTAGTCAGTTGCAGATTCCCTTTGCCGATTGATCACAGTGGACCTCTGAGAGGTACAGACCTCTCTTCTCTTACTAGGCTAAGTGGCTTTATGTTACTCACATCTCTCTTGACAGAAACTTCTACAGAAGTTTCTGTAGTGTGAGAAGAACAGATGATGGATGGAATGCTGAACAATGCAAACATTCACTCCCAGTCACAAAGATCTGCGTTTAATCCATTGGTTTTTTGCTCAACACGCCACCCCAGTTTGGACCCATCCATATGCAATTCAGTCTTGACCCAGTTCCTCATGGGAACAGTCCAGCCTGAACTGCTAAACCAAGTCCTCCCTGGACCAGAAACAAGCATCCCAGGACCTGTTTCAGGGTATCACCCGTCATCAGCTAGGCTAGCTTGAATCCAGTGGCACAGTGAGCATGGGACTTACATCTGGGTATACCCTTCCCACTAGGGGCGACAAATGCAGCAAAAAAACAGATGATGGACGGAATACTGAAAAATGCAAACATTCACACCCAGTTACAAAGATCTGGGTTTAATCCATTGTTTTTTTCCTCACTACGCCACCCAGTTTGCATCCAGCCAAATGCAAATCAGTCTTGAGCCTGTTCCTCATGGGAACAGTCCAGCCTGAACTGCCAAGCCAGGTCCTTCCTGGACCAGAAACAAGCATCCCATGACTAGTTTCAGGGTATCACCCTTCATCAGCTAGGCCAGCTTGAATCCAGTGGCACAGTGAGCACGAGACCCACGTCTGGGTATACCCTTCCCACTTGGGGCAACAAATGCAAAACAGAACAGTTGACGGAAGGAATGCTGAACAATGCAAACATTCACCCCTAAAAAAGATCTGGTTTAAATCCATCGTTTTTTTGCTCCACACTTTCCCCCTGGTTTGGACCCAGCCATATGCAAATCAGTCTTGACCCTGTTCCTCATGGGAACAGTCCAGCCTGAACTGCCAAGCCAGGTCTTCCCTGGATCAGAAACAAGCATCCTAGGACCCGTTTCAGGGTATCACCCTTCATCCGCTAGGCTAGTTTGAATTTAGTGGCGCAGTGAGCACGGGACCCACGTCTGGGCATACCCTTCCCACTTGGGGCGACAAATGCAAAAAGAACAGATGATGGGCGGAATGCTGAACAATGCAAACATTCACCCCCAGTCACAAAGATCTGGGTTTAATCCATTGTTTGTTTGCTCACCACGCCACCCGAGTTTGGACCCAGCCATATGAAAATCAGTCTTGACCCTGTTCCTCATGGGAACAGTCCAGCCCAAAGTGCCAAGCCAGGTCCTCCCTGGACCAGAAACAAGCATCCTAGGACCGGTTTCAGGGTATCACCCTTCATCAGCTAGGCTAGCTTGAATCCAGTGGCGCAGTGAGCACGGGACCCAAGTCTGGGCATACCCTTCCCACTTGAGGCGACAAATGCAAAAAGAACAGATGATGGACGGAATGCTGAACAATGCAAACATTCACCCCAGTCACAGTTTCTGTAGTGTAGACATTTTTCTCTGAAATTCATGTAGGCATTAGAATAAATTGGAACTTATTTTCAATATTGTCACTATTGAAATATTGGTCATCTATATGTTGATAACATTTAATCTGAGACACCACTTTGCTGATACTGTACATTTATGGCATGGTTTTGAGACTCATTTATGTAAATTGACTTTTAGTCTGTAATAAAGCCCTTCAAATTGGTCCCCGACATTGAATGTGTGACCAAATATGGTGCACTGTAATTGAATTTGAATAATTTGATGTATGTCTCCTCACCCTTTGGAACTCTGGAAAGATTCAACAGGCTCAAGAATTTAGAATTTAGAATTAGGGACAACCGCCAGATCACATATAATACTCTTTTTGTTATAGGAACTCTGCCAAACTACTGAAGTTTGACAATATACTATACAAAGTTTCAAACAGGTGATTAGCATACCTATGATTGAGCTTTGAAAGAGGAAGTTTGATTTAAAAATCTTCAAGGCAGTAATTTTCCTTTTTTTGTATAAAGCAATTGCACCATAATTAGATTATTGTTGTGAACTAGCATAAGGGAGTATCAGTTTACACACAAGACAACAGTCTCCAGTGTCTTCACTCTCCTTCCAAATCCTCTCCCCCCCTTGTGTGTTCACATTTTTCCCAGTATTCAGACAGCATGAATAGACAACGTTGGGCAAGTGGATTTCTCTGTATGTTGATATCACTATAGTTCCTTTAAAACTATATACATCCACAGGGTAGTACTCAAATCTCCTTGGGACACAACATTAACAAGAGATGATATTAAAAACATTGATTGCATATCTCTCACCGCCAAATACCTTCTACAAAACAGGCTTTGAGTAGTCAAACCATGTATCAAAAAGTTCTTGAGAAAGACATTATAGGGAAATAGTGAGCCTGGAAAATCAAAAACAGATAGGTAGGGATTAACATTTGAAAAATCATTAATTTCTAGAAGCTGCACTCTCCAAAAGACCTGGAGTTTTCGTTATAGTCTGCCAATAATTGTACAAGGACAATCTGCTCCCTAAACAAGATATTAAAAATATTTTAACAAAAACAAAGACTGATTAGGTAAATTGTTCGTAGGAGAACTAGAGTTTTAGGTCCTGCCTAGTTAGCGCATGTGCTGTCTCATTGAGACATTCTGTATCTACTCTGTGGAGTAAGTGCACGCCCATTGCTTCCCCTTGTTTTTAATTGGTTCATTGTAGTGCCTCTCATAAATGTGTGTTTTTTACTGGTCACTTCGTTGTGTTTAGCCCACTTTTTGTTGCTTGGTTTCCTCCCATGGAGACTGCCCCTGTAACATGTATGCTTACTCTGTTCCTAATGTAAGTGTTTGTCGGCGCAGTATTTTTTAGGTCGGTTTTGCTGTTATCAGGGTCAGAACAGCGACAGAGATGCTCCCGTCAAAATGGAATGCACGTTTGGCATCCAGCCGCTACGCGCTCCCTCATCCCCGCTTCACTCCAGGCTTGTAGAACTCTGCATTCACTCTCTCGCAATGCTGAGATTTGGAACAATGAGATAAACCAGTTATCAATACACCAGCCTTGAAATATGGCTGTGATGTTTGGTCTGCAACAAATAGAGCATCCATCTTCGAAGCCTGCAAGCCTCATTCTTTAGTGCAATATTTTTAATTAACACCAGACAAAAATATATACATTTTGTTTCAAGATTTTTTAAAAGACAAGTGTTCATCATGAAGGCATGAACTTTAGCCTCATCTTACTATGGCCAACCCCGGGACAGTGCTGCGCCTATGCGCATTGTAGATTTAGAAATGTTTCTGTGTGGTCAGATGCTTCCTCAAATCAGGCCATAAAGAGCTGAGAAAGTTCTGTCCTATCGCTTTCCTCATCTCTATGGTTTCAAAGATCTGAAGTCAGGCACAACAACAGTCTGTACCAATCCGGCAATGTGTCTTTACGAGTTGTGACGTCATGCAGGGACACCAACCTTAGATGGTCAGCTTGCAGGAGGGAGAACTAGGTGGAGGTGGCTGCAATGGCCGGGATGGTGGTGCCTCAGCACTGCTTTTTCTGTCATTGTTTCAAGGAGGGAGGTCAGCCTGAAGCTTCCAGCTAAGAATATTTGGAGGAGGGATACCTATGATATTCTTAGTTAGAGCACTCTATGTTTGGAGATACTCAACTGTATTGGAACCCTTCACGCTCAATCCATTCAGTGCCTAAGGTTTACCCCTTTCAGGCCTTCCAATTCAGCACTTCTTACTCTCCTAGTCCTTCACTCCCATTTAGCAATTTACATGGTCACTCGTCAGGTGACAAAGCCTTAGTTGTACTATGACCTTATCCAAGAGCTCCTTGGCCATATATCTATTTCTGCTGATGGCATTCTTCAATTGTACTCCTAATTGTTCTCCTTACTCTTTGTACAGCACTCCACTATATTACAACAACATCTGTGCTGTATTGCTACATTATCCTCACATACCGTCTGCAGATCCATCCACACCAACAACACTCCCTCCAAACTTTCTACATCAGAGAGTCCACTTCATAGGTTCTAAACTCAAATCCCACCACAGACATTAATTAGCTTGACATTCAGGAGGGCTTTACCTGGTACCCTCCATGTAGAGATTCAGCTACTTTTTTTGTTGTCTACACGTTTATTTAGGATTGATAAAAAACTGCACTTATTTATTAATTTGTCTCATTTTTACGTGTAGCTTATTGAAATTAAACTTTCTTCAGGAATTTCGTTTTTATTTTTTCTTAATGCTTTAATATATTTAGCTACATTTAAAAATGCACTACTTTTATTAATTAACTAATTTGTGTCCTCTTTATGTGTAGCTTATTAGTATTAAATGTTCTATATTGTGCAAAATCGGCATAAGGAGTTTCAAGTGCTTTATATATGTCCCTTGCAATTCTGGTTTGCATTTACACAATTTTATTTTGTAGTAGATCCTATTTGGTTGTATGGGGAATCAGGAGATAACTTAGCTTTCTGGCTTGCAGGCTTGTGCCCCCATCACCTAGTGACTTTTAACCGACTTAGCCGGCTCTGTTTTAGTGCATTTATTTAATTATTTCTTCCAAAATGGCTGCTATATGTATAGTTAGGAAGATGTTTTAACCCCTTCGCTGCCAGGCCTTTTCCCCCTCCTGTGCCAGGCCTTTTTTTACCTATTTGGAATATTCTCGCTTAGGCCCTCATAACTTTTTGTCCACATAAGCTACCCACGCCAAATTTGCGTCCTTTTCTTCCAACATCCTAGGGATTCTAGAGGTACCCAGACTTTTGGGTTCCCCTGAAAGAGGCCAATAAATTAGACAAAATACAGTGAAAATTTCGTGTTTTTTTTTTTAATGGGCTGCAGAAGAAGGCTTGTGGTTTTTTCCCTGAAAATGGCATCAACAAAGGGTTTGCGGTTCTAAAATCACCAGCTTCCCAGCTTTCAGGAACAGGCAGACTTGAATCAGAAAACCCAATTCTTCAACACAGTTTTGGCATTTTACTGAGACATACCACATTTTAAAAAAAAATTGTGCTTTCAGCCTCCTTCCAGTCAGTGTCAGAAATGGGTGTGAAACCAATGCTAGATCCCAGAAACCCAAACAATTCTGAAAAGTAGACACATTTCTAAATTCAGCAATGGGTAACTTGTGTGGATCATACAAGGGTTTGCTACAGAAAATAACAACTGAAATAAAAAAAAAATTGAAATTGAGGTGAAAAAAACAGCTATTTGTCTCTACGTTTTACTCTGTAACATTTTCCTGCAATGTCAGATTTTTTAAAGCAATATACTGTTACGTCTACTGGACTCTTCTGGTTGTGGGGACATATAGGGCTTATAGGTTCACGTTGAACCATAGGTACCCAGGGCCAATAAATGAGCTGCACCTTGCAGTGGGTTTTCATTCTATACCGGATATACAGCAATTCATTTGCTGAAATATAAAGAGTCAAAAATAGGCATCAAGAAAACATTTGTATTTCCAAAATGGGCACAAGATAAGGTGTTGAGGAGCAGTGGTTATTTGCACATCTCTGAATTATGGGGTGCCCATACTAGCATGTGAATTACAGGGCATTTCTCAAATTGACGTCTTTTTTACACACTGTCTTCTATTTGGAAGGAAGAAATGTAGAGAAAGACAAGGGGCAATAACAATTGTTTTGCTATTTTATGTTCCCCCAAGTCTGCCGATAAGAATGGTACCTCACTTGTGTGGGTAGACCCAGTGCCCGCGAAAGGAAATGCCCCAAAACACTATCTGGACACACCAAAATTATCAAATACAAAACTACCTGTTTTTGCGGGGGCACCTGCGTTTTTGGTCCTGGGCTCAGCAGCCATACAGGGAAACCTACCAAACCCAGACATTTCTGACAACTAGACACCCGAGGGAGTCCAAGGAGGTGTGACTTGCATGGATACCCCAGTGTTTTCTTACCCAGAATCCTCAGCAAACCTCAAATGTAGCTAATAAATCACATTTTTCCCACATTTCTGTGTGGGATCATTGCACTGGGACTAACTTCCTACCACCCAACGTTCCCCTCAGTCTCCTGGTAAAAATGATACCTCACTTGTGTAGGTGGGCCAAGTGCCTCTGACAGGGAAGAGCCAAAAACATGTCAAAATTGAGGGGGAACCAAAGCGGGTTCAAAAGGTCAGTTTGGAAAAAAACATTTTTAGGCTGACAAGTGGGGATGAATTTCTATCGGTATAGATGAGACAATGCTGGGTGGTAGGAAATTTGTGGATTCCTGCAGATTCCGGTAGGTTCCATCACAAAAATGTGGGAAAAATGTGTGATTTCCAGCAAAGTTGGAGGTTTTCAGGGCATTGTGGGTAAGAAAATGGTGCGGGGTGCATGTGAAGCACACCACCCTGGACTCACCCAGATGTTTAGTTTTCAGATGTGTCTAGGTCTTGTGGATTTTTCTACATGGCAGCTTCCCAAAGTCCAAAAAGTGCAGCCCTCACCATTCCAAGTGGGACTATTTTGAGAGTTAGCCAAGCTCTCATGGCCCAAATGTAAAACCAAAACCCCAAATAATCAAATGTCCACTTGCTTGCCGTGGGATAAGACTGTTACCCCCTTCACTATCTATGCTACACATCGCCTTGATCACACCCAGCCATCATGTTCACACAGAGTCTGATCTAGAGACCTCATTCCAGGGTAATGAAGGCTGGGTGGCTCTTCTCACGGACATGGTACTGGCAGATTAGGTTTAACACACCGAGCTCTCGTTAGGTTAGAGATTAGGTTCATCATGCTAGGGTATTAGGGTTTATTCAACATCTATTTTACATCTCATATTATTGCAAGATGGTGGGGGACTTCGTATTCATGACTCTTGTTTCTACTATTCTGTTTCTTGCATTGTTCATTATCCTAATCATTGCAGCCCATGCAATTTACAGCAGATTGCAGTCTTGCTAATAAAACCTATTGAAAACTTTACTCCATCTAATTTATTGCCTGTGTGTGACTGAGACTTGTTGCTCTTGTGAGAAAAGGGTAATCTCCATTTAACCATGACTCCCCTGAGATGTGGCACTCGTGAGTCAATGCGTAAAGGCTACCACAAATCACCATTTACTATTTGGGTTTTGGTGAGGTAACTGCTTGTGAGGGTTGGGCTGACAGTTGCGACTTGTTGTAGGATTGGCTTAGTCGCCTACAAACAAAAGTGCTGTCATCCCTAAACCAGCAGTCTTGCCTACAGCAAGACTCCAGCTATGACGTGGAGAAACCAGCAATGGTGTTTTGGCACTAATTTACGGATGCACTGAGTATCTGATCTCTGTCTCACACATAACAGGTACACTAAGTACCATCACAAGGAGACTTTCGTGGTCTTTGGGAGGATCCTCTTTAGCTGAACAGGGAACACCTATCTAGGCTATAGGTTGTTCGAGCTCAAAATCTTAAAAGGACTTTCTCCCCATTTGGGTTTCCATCTCTTTACCCATTTCACAATATGGCTAATGCCATAGACATTCCCGAGAATGTCAGACATGCATTAACACTCCACCTAAAAGCGCATGGCCTGTCAGATGAGGACAGGAATGTCATATTCATTGTAGAAGCTCATGAAGTTTACCAGACGGAAACATTCTAATCTTGGGTCACCTTTCCTGAGGATGACCCTAGCACATTCACATTCCACACATACAGTATTGCATACATACCACAACAGTACCACGCATACCAGGATCTTGAAATACCAATTACTTATCAAGAACAACAGAACTGGTTTAATGGCACCCTACCACACATAATACAACCCGTGAGATTGGGTCCCTTAGGTAATGAAGGACCAACGTGGACAATGTTTGCCACATATACACCTCACCCCGGTGTACAAATAATGTAGGCAGCTGATCTGCACAATCTATACATTGAGCTAGTAACACTATATAGACGACTTGTTCAATTCTTACTGTGAACTCTGAGCACAACACCAGTGCGTTTAGCACCACCAGCACCCGCTGGGTATCAATTGGCTACTACTGGGATTAATCCACAAAATTTTGGGCAAAGTGCCCACAGAATGAGAGAAAATCCTGTTCTGGATAGGCCAGAAAACGAATCAGCTGGAAGCTGTGTTCTTCATACGGGACCACAGGAAAAACACAGAATTCTCACAATGTGCTTGCCCTTCGGTATAGTTCCTTCAGTGGATGACTGCGCCACATGGGGTACAGTCTTTGCTGCAATTTATACTAACACACATGGTACCCTGACACTTACCAATTTACCGGAACTATTAAAACAAATTCAGAATGAGCACGGAGCTGCTCCAGCCCTTGATTTGGTGATGAAATTGATTAGTAACTTTGATGCAGTCTCCTCAAGAATACTTAACATTAAAGGAGAAACGGTAGCTTAGGCTATATGCCAGCGGCCCCAAGAGTTTCCACACTTGGAACAGGAAAAACAGCTACCGAAAATTATTTCCGATACCGATACCAAAATCTGACAGGATATTTTGGGAGCCATGCCGAAAAAAGCCTGAAATACAGAGTACAACCCTAATGAAGGTATCAAACACAGGAGGGTTCTAAAAAGTGCTGGGATAAATAAAAATAAATTAAAGATAGACGAAGTCAGAGAGCAGATTCTCCAAACCCGGAGAACTCCGAAAGGAGATATAATCTCAGAAATAGAGAAACTATAAAAGTTACTGACAGATATACTGATTCATGTCCCTCTTGTTCCTTTCACGACACACCAGATAGACGTAGCGAGAGAGTGGGCTGGTCAGATCAACGTCCTGACTACGTGAAACAGAAGAAAGACTCTCCATGGTCTTCAGACAAAAAAGAAGAAAAGTTCCTACAACAAAAGCCACAGTTTAAAAAGAAAAAGATGGCAGCACTGTCAATTAAACATGCCAGTAAACTTGAGAAAATTGCTGAAGAACAAGACGTGGGCTGTGACATGGCTGGACAGCACAGCAAAGTCAAAATATGTCACCAGTGTCTGAAAGATCACCTGGATGCGACAGCAACTTGCGACTTTATTGCAGTTGAGACTGCGGACGGGCACGTTCTCCCACCCGACAGGGTTTATGATTTAACTATCCAAATTGTGAGAGACAGAGCGCACCGTTAGCTCTGGGATTAATTTAGTTGTGATATTCTATTGGTTGATAGAGACTGGCTACCTGAGCACGTGCGTAAGCTCCCACATGCGGAAGATGTAATTTTGCCCTCTTTCTCTGATCTTGTTTCAGAATCGGTAAAACAAGCCTACACTGTCAACTTGGCTTTGGCAAAGGCACCTACACTGTACTGCAACCATGTAGGTTGGGACAGGGATTCTCCTCATCATGTAATACCGATCAGGTCTACATCCCAGCCTTAGCCCCAATACCCAGTTAAACACAAAGCAAAAGCCCAAGTGAGGGAGATTCTCACTCAGATCGACTACCAGGGAGTAATTGAGCCCTTTGTCTCTGCAATGAGTAACCCATTATTCCCCGTTCCAAAACCCAACCATTTATACAGAATAGTCTTAGTTTACACTCACACAGCACTAATTAATAACATAATGCGTAAAAAATATAAAACAACATTGGATATTTCCCATGGTTTTTTTCTGCCAAAACTTAGCACATGAAACTTGGGATTTGAGAGCATTCTCATTTGGCTCACAGAATCACTTCTGTCGTTTGCACCAATGCTACAAGAACAGCCCAGGGCTGTTCACAGCCTGTGTAACATCAATATTGCATGATATTGATCCTGAGTCGTTGTCCAATGTGGATGACATCTACCTCACAGATGACGGCCTCAGCATTCATTTTGCCAGAGTCCATCGGATCGTTCTGGGATTCACAGCCCTTGGTTACAAACGTAATTTTAGGAAAACTGAAATAGGTTTTCTCAGTGTACTGTTCCTGAGATATAAGCTATTGAACAAGGGCAAGAGCTTGGCCCTGCATGTTTTAGAAAAATGTGCTCAACTCCAGCCACCAAATTCTATCAAGAAACTACAGTCTTTACTTGGTTTCTTTAACTTTGGCAGAACATACATTCCTGATTATGCAGAACGCATCAAGCCACTTTATGACTTAATACGCCCTGATTTTTCTAGCAGACACTGGACTGTAGAACACACACGCATCCTTAAAGGATTGCAACAGGATACACTAGAAGCAAAACACTTAAATACGCCTGACAACAAAACAAATTTGGTAATCAGAACAATTGTTGATGCCATTGGGTTCACTTATGTCACCTTTAATGATGATGACATGGTGACCATTGCATATAAACCACATTTATATTCAAATGCAGAACAATGCTTTGCACCTACTGAAAAAAATGTAAGTACTGCACAGATGGCTGTGATTAAGGAGAGACCACCTGCCCAAAAGGAAACGCGTTATTGTTGTTACCCTGGTGACAGCCTAAGAGGCTGACACGAAAGCTAGTGTTCCTAATGATAAAGCAATACATCCACATTGGATTCAATGAGCAACCTCCCTGACAGCCACCAATGTTAATTACATCTTTGATCCAAAACTTCAAGCACAAGAATTTCCCCAATACGAACAGGAGTACCCCGCACTTCTAGACATCTTGCCACTTGACAGATACCATAATGTCATTTACACTGATGGTTCATCACAACCAGCTGTAGGTACTAAACATCAGTACTCAGCAACCTGCGCAGCCGTGAGCGGAGTGATGAAGGATGGTATATTCCATTCATACAATACCTATATGCAGACCCTGGGGGACTGCACAGCTCAGCGGGCTGAACTTAAATCCTTTATCCTAGCGCTAGAACATACGGATCCAGGACAGCTCACTTTGATTGTCTCTGATTCGTACTACTGCGTCCAGTACTACAATGATTATCTTAATCATTGGCGATTAAACAGGTTCAGAAACTCAAAGGGAAACATCATAAAACACAGAACTCTGTGGGGGAGGGTGGCTGATCTAAAGGATAAGCTACTGAATGCTCATGTAGTCCAGACATTGGGCCACCAACGTGTAGGTGTACGCGTTAGTTGGCAACACTTTGGCTCATGAAGCAGTCAAATCCGTAGTAGCTACGTCTTCTGTTGCTGCAGATGAGATTCCTAGATGAGATTGGATAATGACATTTTGGCTGCTGTGAAAACTTTGAATGAAGACAAGCCTCTCCCAAAAGCATACCCTACAAAATATTCATACCACATCCATGCACAGAATGTTGCCTATGCAACACTTCCTGGGGTTGAAGATTGAGTGATCCCCAACCAAGACCAGAGATAATATCTAATCAAAGCAGCGCATGTGGGTGTCACCTCTGCACATGCTGGTGTTGCAGCCGCAATAACACTCTTACAGAAACGCTTCTGGTGGCCAGGTCTATACAAACAGACCAAGCAGTAAATTCTTTGCTGTGACATTTGTCAGAAGATAAAGGGCTCAAACATCAAACACTCACAACAGACATCACTCTTAGTGTCCAATAGGCCACTGCAATTGTGTACCTGGACCACTGTGATCCCCTTCAACCGGAATGTGCATACACATACATCTTAGTCGCTGTAGAATCTTGTTCTAGATACCTCTGGGTATGGCCTCAGCAGTCGGCTCGAACTCAAACTGTTATAAAAGAGTTGCTGATCTTTATCAGTACATATGCAGTTGCAGCATTCTATTCGGACCAGGGCCTTGCCTTTGCCTCTAAGGCATTCAGGGACGTCATGGGGACGACAGGTGTTGAACTCCATTACTCCTCACCCTACCATCCTGAGGGGAATTCAGTTGTGGAGAGAAGGAATTGAGATCTAAATCAGTCCTTAATAGCACAAGTATTAGGTTCTGGCCGCAGCTCGCTTCACCATCTATATGGGGTTCAGAGAGCACTGAATAATCTGCCAAAAAAGTCCTTGGGAGGACGCACTCCATATGAGATTCTCTTTGGGATACCTATGTACCCCCAGATCTAGATGGCCCTGGTTTGGTGACGGCAGATGCAACTTTTGACATACATGAATGTCTCACTGTCTTACAGGAGCTTCAACAATTTTGTGATGATAATTCATCCATCAGTGCTACTACCTTAGGAATAAGAGATTTGCCTACAACTTCGACTGTCTAGATTCATAAAGAAGGGGAGGATCTGGTTCATGAGAAGATTGCTCTGAAGAAGGAATCCAGCCCATCCTACAGAGCACTGGTCCAAGCCCTGAAAATAGAAGGTACCTGAACAGTCATCCTTCCATCGCTGCCAGGCTTTGAAGGAAAAAGATTTGTCTCCATTGACAACATCAAACTACACCATGTGGCCAATCCTGCACAGTAGACCCAGACGTCCCTTGGGTAGTTCCCAGTCCCCTTTCACTACCCAATAGGACATACCTCTTCAAGGAAGAAATAACAACACTTCTGACTATAACAGCATGTAAAACTATGCTACACATGCCTCCTCGAGCAAGGGGAGGGCAGAAAATGAGCTTTTCCTGATTTATGTTACCACTTCAACAACAACGCATGTCCAAGATGTGGCTGTCTTCTACTCCAACTCCACACAAAGAGACAACATTGTCTACTATGAGCCTCCACGCGAAGTGGATCCATCCACCAGTAATGCACTGGCTCTTGTGCTTGCAGAAACTGCTTCTGGCTATTTCATTGACCTTGATGACTTTTTTTCAACTTCATCCGCAAGCGAAACTGTTTCAAAGACATGTAAACTGTACATATGGCTTAAAACTAACTATTTAATTTATCCAAGGAATTTTCTGTGGATATTTCTGACATTTCTTGCCTTTCTGTTGTGGATTGGTTTTGTGACTGTTTTCTTCCTTCTTATAAATGGTCATTACCTTCCTGAATGCTCCTCTGTTGAGCCAGTGGATGAAGTCCTAACTCCATATCTTTCCTCACATAAGGTCCGAAGAGATTTGTCCCTTTTGAACATTTCAGCATTTCCAATTCCTGATGGAATTGTGTGGTATAAAGTTCCATTCGATATATACTGATATATACTGGCCTACTGAGGTCAATCAAAATCCAATTGTCTTCAAAATTTCAATGACTAATGTAATTACACCCTGTGTTGTTTCTGATGACTCTGATGTTCAAACAATTGATTCCATGAATCCTGAATTGCAGGATTGCACTGTATTTTAAAGTGATGCTGTGTACACTAGCACAACGAATGATAGGTAAATGTTCTGTTATAATAATTGGGGACATTACTACCTGAACAGAGCAACTAGACACAGATCAATATTCAATTACACACAGTGGGAACACTGTTCAATTCTGCCTGTGGGGAGCCCAAAACATTATTCAAATAAATGTGTATATTTTTCTGGGCATGACGTTAAGAATGCAGAATCATACTATTTCAAGTTACAGTCCTCTAAAATTAGGAAAATTTTGCTAACAAAAACAAAATTGATTTATTCAGATTCCTTTGTTTCCTGACTTGTAGTTAAAGGAGAAGAATACTGGAAGAATATTATTGATGTAGTGTATAGGAACACAAGATTAGCAAATTCAGGGTAGGGAAGCTTTGTTTAGAGCATTCTTTATTCCTGTTCAAATGATCTTTTTAAATGACACAATTCAACAGACATCTTGTCTAGGATAGCAAAAATAAAGGAAATGAATGTGCCCATTATCTCTATACCGGCAAAATTCACCAATTGACAGTCCTTCCTAAACTTCACCGAGGAAGAAGGAAATGCAAAGGTTCATGTTGTTACCTATAATTCTTCACTTTCTAGTCCCGTGGTTGGTTATTGTGGCCAATAGACACAAATGGGTGTCAGGTGCGTTTTGTGAATTCCTCAGGTGGTTTCAAAATTAGCCGGCCGGATCCAAGCCTTGTCTCGGGTCAACACTCGGGTATTGTTACTACATACAGTGTGGGTAAACTGTGCCAACAATGGTTGCAGACCAATACCTTAGCACAGTTAAGCTTTTAAGTGCGGGCGTCGGCCACTGGCCGACACCCACTCTCCCTCCCTGGTGCGGGTCACGACCAGTGGCCGACACTAGGAAGGGTATTAATAAATCCTCGGGTGCGTCGCACCCGAGGATTTAATTTTTTTTTTCTATCCCCCCACCCCCCACCCACCCCTTTGTGACGTCAGCGCGCCACGAGGCGCGCTGACGTTACAAAGGTGTTTTCCCCATCAAAGCAGGAAGCAGCCTTGCAGCCGCTTCCTGCTTCAATGGGGAAAACGGCCTTCCCAACGTTCGGGAAGGCCTCGTAAGAAAGGGGAGAGTCTCCCCTTTCTTACGAGGCCTTCTCTCCCCTTTCTTACGAGGCCTTCCCGAAAGTGTTTCCTGGCCCCCGGTCGCAGCTGTGCTGCGATCGGGGGCCCGGAAACACTTTCAGGTTTCCTGGTCCCCCGATCGCAGCACAGCTGCGATCGGGGGGCCAGGAGAACTTTCAAAAGGCCTCGTAAGAAAGGGGAGACTCTCCCCTTTCTTACGAGGCCTTCTGAAACTGTTTCCTGGCCCCCGATCGCAGCTGTGCTGCGATCGGGGGCCAGGAAAAACCACTAGACGCCAGGGATTTCACTTGGGGGGGTCGGCCCCTTCAGAAAACGGGCTTCCCCCCCCCCCCGGGGGCATATTTTATAAAAAAAAAAAAAAAGGTAGGTGCCCCCTGGGGGGGGGGGGGGGTGGAGGTTACCCAGGGGAAATTTTATTTAAAAATAAAATAAAAAAAGAATAAAATAAAAAGACAGGGGGTCGCCCGTGGGCAGGGTGACCCCCTGTGGGGGCAATATTTTTTTTTTAGATGTTGTAGGGTTTCCCTGGGGGCCATTTTGGCCCCCAAGGAACCATACAACAACTAAAAAAAAATAGAACTATATGTAGATCTATATATATATATAGATATATCTATGTAGATATATCTATGTACATGGATATATCTATAGATATATCTATGTAGATATATATAGATATATATAGATAGATCTATATATATCAATCAAACAAAGAGATTTATAAAGCGCGCTACTCACCTGTGAGGGTCTCAAGGCGCTGGGGGGGGTGGGGGGGATGGAAAGGGGCTGGGAGGTTCACTGTTCGAAAAGCCAGGTTTTGAGGCCCTTCCTGAAAAGAAGTAGGTTTTGGGTCTTGCGAAGGTGGGTTGGGAGGGCGTTCCAGGTTTTGGGTGCAAGGTAGGAGAAGGATCTGCCCCCGGTGGTGGTGTGTTTGATGCGGGGGACAGAGGCGAGAGAGAGATCAGCTGAGCGGAGGTTTTGTGTAGGGGTGTGGAAGGTGACTCTCGTTGAGGTAGGCAGGGCCTGTGTTGTGGAGTGATTTGTGTGCGAGGATGAGGATCTTGAAGGTGATCCTTTTGTCAATGGGGAGCCAGTGGAGGGATTTGAGGTGTGGGGAGATGTGTTCGTGTCCGGGGAGGTCGAGGATGAGTCGTGCTGCTGAGTTCTGGATGCGTGTAGTTTGCGCTTGAGTTTTAGAGTGGTGCCGGCGTAGAGGGCGTTTCCGTAATCAAGTCTGCTGCTGATGAGTGCGTGAGTGACAGTTTTTCAGGTCTCTGTGGGGATCCATTTGAATGTTTTTTTCAGTATACGGAGTGTGTTGAAGCATGAGGAGGTGAGAGCGTTGATTTGTTGGGTCATCGAGAGGGAGGAGTCTAGGATGATGCCGAGGTTGCATGCGTGGTTGGAGGGGGTGGGTACAGGGCCTAGCGTGGTGGGCCACCATGAGGGGTCCCAGGTGTTTTTGTGTGGGCCAAAGAGGATTATTTCGGTTTTGCTTGAGTTGAGTTTCAGGTGGTTGGCTGTCATATATATATCACTTTTGTCAATATGTGTGTGGTTTCCCTGGGGGGGAAAGGGTCAGACTTGTCTAGTGGCAGTTTTAGTGCCATAAAGAAGCGCAGAAGGTTTATATGCCTACTGCAAAGAGCAAATCTATATTTTATGTAAATAGCTGAGTACATTAGTAAAGTCAGCTATTACCTGCGCTATAATACCAATGAAATGTATGTGCGGGGTGGAGGGCGGCTATGGAGAGATGAAGGGCACTTTTGCTGGGTGGTAATAAGGGAATCCTAGGAGGAGGGAGTGGGAGCACCAATAATGATTGTTGGACTGGGCGCAGGAGGTGCTAAAGACTGTGACGAATGGCATGTGACAAGGTGTTTTTTGAGTGTCTTGAAAGAACGTGCTGATTGAGGGAAGAAGCGCAGGTAAGGTGGCCTCTACTGTTGCACGTATCTCACACACACCATCGATTTTGTGACTGTATACGTAGGCTAGTGTTTTAGAGCAACAGTTTAGCCAATAGCAGAGATGGCATCTTGATGGATGACTGCTGCCTGCACTCGGGTTATAGAGGACCCCTCTGACATAGGATCAGAGACTGAGATATCAGATACTGAGACAACATCTGAGGGATAGGACAATGGCGCAGACTCTGGGAGTGATTTTTCAGTCGGAGGAGTCCCATTCGATAACTCCTCTTCCAGTACATTATGAGGGAGGTGATGAGGACAGTCCTGCTGTCCCTTCGCAAGCTGTTTGTGCAACTGGGTAATAGTGGGTTAGCCCAACCCAGAGAGCAGGTGAATGCGGCGGCAAGCAGAGAGAGAGAGAGTGCTCTCTTGGGAGCTCCCCAATTTAGTTCAGCCCCAAATTCCACCACCCAAATCGTATTGTGGAGACATCAAAATTATCTATGGCAAAACAAACTGGTTTTGTAAGGCAGGCACCTGTGTTTTTGGTCCTGGATTCGGCGGCCATATAGAGAAACACACTAAACCCAAACATTTCTGGAAACTACACATTCGGGGGAGTCCACAGAGGTGTGACTTGTGTGGATTCCCCAAAGTTTTCTTATCCAGAATACCCTGTAAAGCTGAAAAGGTGAATAAAAACTCTATTTTTCTCACATTTCTGTCACACAAACTACAGGAATATGCTGGGATCCACAAAATTCCTACCACCCAGTGACTCCTCACCTGTCCTGATAAAAACACTACCCCACTTGAGTGCCTACACCTAGTGGCTGCGTCAGGAATGGATCACCCCAGGGTCAACAGCTGCCTCACGTAAGGACCAACATTGACCGTTGTGTGATCTATTCCTGTCGCGGGCACCAGGCCTACCCACACAAGTGAGGTATCATATTTATCGGGAGACTTGGGGGAACAGTGGGTGGAAGGAAATTTGTGACTCCTCTCAGATTCCAGAACTTTCTGTCACTGAAATGTGAGGAAAATGTGTTATTTTAGCCACATTTTGAGGTTTGCAAAGGATTCTGGGTAACAGAACCTGGTCAGAGCCCCACAAGCCACCTCATCTTGGACTCCCCTGGGTTTCTAGTTTTCAAAAATGTGCTGGTTTGCTAGGATTCCCCAGGTGCCGGCTGAGCTAGAGGCCAAAATCCACAGGTAGGCACTGTTTTCTTTGAAAAAACTTGATGTGTCCACGTTGTGTTTTGGGGCATTTCCTGTCGCGGGCGCTAGGCCTACCCACACAAGTGAGGTATCATTTTTTAGCCACTTTTTGAGGTTTGCAAAGGATTCTGGGTAACAGAACCTGGTAAGAGCCCCACAAGTCACCCCATCTTGGATTCCCCTAGGTCTCTAGTTTTCAAAAATGCACAGGTTTGGTAGGTTTCCCTATGTGCCGGCTGAGCTAGAGGCCAAAATCTACAGGTAGGCACTTTGGAAAAAACAGCTGTGTTTTCTGTCAAAAAATGGGATGTGTCCACGTTGTGTTTTGGGGCATTTCCTGTCGTGGGCGCTAGGCCTACCCACACAAGTGAGGTATCATTTTTATCGGGAGACTTGGGGAAATGCTGGGTGGAAGGAAATTTGTGGCTCCTCTCAGATTACAGAACTTTCTGTCACCGAAAAGAGAGGAAAACTTGTTTTTTTAGCCACGTTTTGAGGTTTGAAAAGGATTCTGGGTAACAGAACCTAGTCAGAGCCCCACAAGTCACCCCATCCTGGATTCCCCTAGGTCTCTAGTTTTCAAAAATGCATAGGGTTGGTAGGTTTCCCTAGGTGCCGGCTGAGCTAGAGGCCAAAATCTACAGGTAGGCACTTTGCAAAAAACAGCTCTGTTTTCTGTCAAAAAAATGGGATGTGTCCACGTTGTGTTGCGCTAGATCTACCCACACAAGTGAGGTATCATTTTTATCGGGAGACTTGGGGGAACATAGAATAGCAAAACAAGTGTTATTGCCCCTTATCTTTCTCTACATTTTTTCCTTCCAAATATAAGAGAGTGTGTAAAAAAGACGTCTATTTGAGAAATGCCCTGCAATTCACATGCTAGTATGGGCACCCCGGAATTCAGAGATGTGCAAATAACTACTGCTCCTCAAAACCTTATCTTGAGCCCATTTTGGAAATGCAAAGGTTTTCTTGATACCTATTTTTCACTCTTCATATTTCAGCAAATGAATTGCTGTATACCCAGTATAGAATGAAAACCAACTGCAGGGTGTAGCTCATTTATTGGCTCTGGGTACCTAGGGTTCTTGATGAACCTACAAGCCCTTTATATCCCCGCAACCAGAAGAGTCCAGCAGACAAAACGGTATATTGCTTTTGGAAATCTGACAACGCAGGAAAAAGTTACAGAGTAAAACATAAAGAAAAATGGCTGTTGTTTTCAGCTCAATTTCAATATTTTTTTATTTCAGCTGTTATTTTCTGTACGAAAACCTTGTAGGATCTACACAAATGACCCCCTGCTGAATTCAGAATTTTGTCTAGTTTTCAGAAATGTTTAGCATTCCGGGATCCAGCATTGGTTTCACACCCATTCCTGTCACTAACTGGAAGGAGGCTGAAAGCACCAAAAATAGTAAAAATGGGGTATGTCCCCGTAAAATGCCAAATTTGTGTTGAAAAATGTGGTTTTCTGATTCAAGTCTGCCCGTTCCTGAAAGGTGGGAAGATAGTGATTCCAGCACCAGAAACCCTTTGTTGATGGCATTTTCAGGGAAAAAACCACAAGCCTTCTGCGGTAGCCCTTTTTTCCAATTTTTTTGGAAAAAACGAAATTTTCACTGTATTTTGGCTATTTTCTTCGTCTCCTCCAGGGGAAACCACAAACTCTGGGTACCATTAGAATCCCTAGGATGTTGGAAAAAAAGGACGCAAATGTGGCGTGGTTAGCTTATGTGGACAAAAAGTTATGAAGGCCTAAGCGCAAACTACCCCAAATAGCCAAAAAAGCGCCCAGCAGCTAAGGGGTTAAGGAATATCTTAATACGCTATCTGAAGACATAGACTTGCAGGATTTCTTGTTAGGTCCCAGAAGGCCTTGCTCTAAAAGATTCATCTATACCATATACAATGAGATCTGGAAGGTATCTCCACTGAAAGCCACCGCGCATTTAAGGCAGATACATCAAGATAATTTGAAAAAGGCTTTAGCTGTTGTCGATAATGGCATGAACACTCTGTCCAACAGGATACCCTCCCTTAATAACAGTGTCATCTGCTATAGACATCATTCAAAATGACATGTCCTTTTTACACCATGGACAAATTCAACTGCGTTCCATCATGCAGTTAGGTTGGACATTGTAGATTTTGAAAAATGGCCGTCTTCCATGGAAATACATTAACAGTAGTGACCTGTTTGTTGCTTTTAATTTATCCAGGGAACAACAGACAATGACTAAAAACAAAGCGAGTTTAACCATGCTTCACATGGAAAAGTTAGAAAAGTTGCCTTTCACAGTCGCAGAAAGCTCTTTGACAGTATGGCTTGTACGTGGCATTATAAATCTGCCCATTTCCACCTTTCGTTTTTCGAAATGCCTGAAACATCTTTTTATGAGCAGATACGAGTGGCTAGGTGATAGCTATGTTAAAGAGGAGTGGGAATTTCCATTTGAATGTATATGTCTGAACGGCAAAACAGAGTTCTTTCTCAGCGGATGTGAATGTGAGACTACTGTTAGTCATTCAATGATTTGAAAGCAGGTATCCCTTCATGGCCTTTGCAAGGCCGGGGTCACAAACTTGGCCTGTTTTCTGAAGGATACTCCCATCCCTTTGATTCGTCCAGCATTTCATGTACTTTCAAATGGAAGTTATGTGTTCTTGAACGAACAAAGCTGTTGCGGTATAAGACCAGGAATTGCCAATGCAATTTCGGTCTCTAAAATTGTAACGTGTTGAGGACATGTTTATTCCCCTCCCACACAAGAGATAAGAGTAGCAGACATGTAGCCTCACATTGATAGTACTAATGCAAATTATGACAAGCTGAGTAGACTGAAGGTGCTGATTTTCCAGAAACACGTTGTGTTGACATCAGCTAGAGAGATGTATGCTCTCCAGCTAGCAAGACCTTCAGCCGAGATATAATCCCTATCAAATACCAACTTCCCCAAGTACTTTGAAGAGCTGGTATCCAGAATTTTCAACACTTCAAGCACTACAGGGATGGTGCACTTCTTTAAGGCTGTCAGATCTGGATTCATGTCTAACTTCCAGACTGTCTTTGGAGTCATTCCTTCAGCCATCCATTCACTCTTTTCAAGTGTGTTTGGCGACTTTCCTGTGACTTTGGCATTGATCGGCGGGATACTGTTTCTGTTGTTCCTGATATGCAAGGGTTGTGCCTTCCCAGCTAAGCAGAGTGGTGGAGCTACTACCACCATGTCAAAGCCCAGCTCACCTGAGTTCTTGTTCAGTTCTGATGGAGGTTGAAGACAATCCAACCCCACCCTGAAACTTCTTGTTCCAGCACACTAGTTTTTAAAACAGTGCACTAAGAACAGAAGCTCAAGGGAAGGGGGGAAGTGGATAAAAGAAAAAAAAGAGAGACAACACCGTTCTTGCGTTTCCACTGTTGAAGTGCTGCACAAATCTGCGGCCCTTTCTGACTTCTGTAGAAACTGGTGCCTAATGAAACATAAACAAAGAACAGATAAGTGCAACCTATTCCTAAATGGGTTCCTGACTATCCCTTTATTTATTAGAAATTCTCTTCTAAAAGTACCTCTTGGATCCTGGTCTCTAGTTTCCAGATTTGGAATGTGTTACTGCTCTGGGATGTGTTTTCTATTACTGTAAAACTTTTTTCCATATTTCCAGAATCTTTTATAAAACAAATACTGTACTTTTACATCAAAATACAGCATGTAATTTGTGCAAGTCCTTGATTTACTGCTTGCCTTGCTGTTAATGGTTTCCACTGTTCGATTCTTAAAAGTTCCATGAGAAAAAACAATGTTTGCTTCACAAAGTTCTGCAAAATATTCTTGTAACAAAGAGTTTGAATCACAATGTTTGTGGAAGGTATTTCGTTTCAAATTGTCTATACACGAATCCAGCAATTGTTGTCAAAGTTCTTTCAGGTAATAAAAGGTTTTGCACTTACTTGTTGCTGGCAAGAGATACTGATCAGTCTAACCTTGTCTTCTTTCTCTTTTGCAGGTTACTCATAGGAGAGAGGCTGAAGCAAGGAGGAACCGGAAACCGGAAGAAGGAAGAGCCAGAAGCTGCGCCCATTGAAGTCAATGAAAGTCTGTAAAGAGCAGGAGTGCCAGCGCCGAGGGATCTGTTCTCAGGTAAGCGGGAGGTAGACGAGCACAAGCACTGGGTGAGGCTCGGGGGATGCCTTTTATAGACAGGGCTGGGTGTGGTTTGAAGGGCTGGGTGTGGTCCTCACATGCTGCACATGTTCTTGGAAGGTGTGCAGAGCTGGGTGTGGTTTGAAGAGCTGGGTGTGGTCCTCACATGCTGCACATGTTCTTGAAAGGTGTGCAGAGTTTCAGTTATTATGCAAATGAGTTGGATTAACACATGGCCTAGGGAGGAGTGTTTTAAAGAAGCCTTGGTAAAAGCAAGGCCCAATGTGCAAACAAAACAGCACATTAAACAACATACACAGAAGCCTAGGGGGGGGGAAGGTGAGATAACAAGAAAGGCTTTCAATAGTAAGTTTAAAAGGGAGCTATTACAGAACCCACTAGTGCAGTGAGAGGGGACATGCTCTTTGCTGTGTACAAACCCTAACAGTTGCCCCCCTCAAAGGCCCTCCTACAGGACGGGGTTTTCATGGATTTTTTAAATAAAACCGTCTAATCAGCTGTGGGGCATGTACATATGATGCTGGTTCCCATGAATTCTCAGATTCATCATATCCTTTCCATTCTACTAAATAAAACAGACGTCCACTAATTCTTTTTGAGTCTTTTATGCTTTTCACTTCATATTCCAGATTTCCCTTAATTGGTATGGGTGGAGGTGGTGGTTCAGGTCGGGTTTTTGAGTTGTACGGCTTAAGCAAGGACACATGGAATGTAGTATGTACTGGATATTCTTTTGGTAAATCTAATTTTACTGTTACCGGGTTTACTATGGCAGTTATACTAAAGGGTCCAATGAAACGTGGTTGCAGCTTTCGGGATCCCTCTATGTTTAGGTTCTTTGTGGAGAGCCATACCTTGTCACCAATTTTATACATTGGGGCCTCAGACCTGTGTTTGTCTGCTTGTCTTTTCATGCTTTCGTTGTACTTTAATAAATGTTTCCTGGCTTTGTCTTGTATGTCACCTAACCTCGTTAGTCTATCCGTTACTGTAGGCAACAGGGAATCTTCTAACAAAATGGGTATAGCTCTTGGATCATACCCCTGCAAGAAATAGAATGGTGAGCAAAGTAGAGCTGAATGCTCAGTATTATTATAAACAAACTCTGCTACAGGGAGAGCTTCCAAACATTCACTAGAATAATCAGCCAATAAACAACGTAGCGTTTGAAGTAAGGTTTGGTTCAGTCGTTCAGTCTGTCCATCTGTCTCTGGGTGGAAAGCAGTGGATAAGGCCACATCTATTTTCAGTTTTTCACATAATTTTTTCCAAAATCTGGAGATGAACTGGCTCCCTCGGTCTGAAACCACTTTGCTTGGCAAACCATGTAAACGCACAATTTCCCTTATAAAAATATCGGCAAATTCTGCCGCCGTGGGTAATTTCCGTAATGGTACAAAATGTGCCATTTTAGATAAAAAATCCACTATAACCAACACTGTTGTGAAGGATTTTACAGGTGGTAAACCTACAATAAAGTCTACGCTCACAGTGTGCCAAGGTTGTTTGGGTGTTGGCATTGGTATTAACAAGCCGTCCGGAGCCTTATGAGAAGATTTATGTCTTGCACAAATTGGACAGGTAGTGACAAATTGCTTAATGTCCTTTCTTATAGTGTCCCACCAAAAGTGTTTTTGCACATTTTCCAGGGTTTTTACCCAACCAGGATGACCTGCCAAGGGTGAGGCGTGATGCCAAATTATCACCTGTGTTTGTAATTCAGAGGTGGGCACTAACAGCATGTTGTCGTGATACAATAAACCTCGTTGTATTGTGTTATGGGAATCCTTTAACCAATCCTGAGGTGCTATTTGCATGTGTGCATTATATAGATCTGTGATGAAATCCTTCTGTTGTACTGGTGCCAACAACTTTTGGGGAGGAATAATGGGTTCTCCTATTTTATCTTGTTTCATGTCTGAGGTATGTCCGTATCTAGATAACACATTGAATTTGTTATGCACCTGGTCTATAGGTTATAACAAAGTCAAATGTGCTAAAAAAAATTAACCACGCATCTGACGTGGTGTTAGTGCTTTAAGTGATCCAAAAAACTGTAGGTTCTTATGGTCAGAAAAGATTGTAACTGGGTACTTGGCTCCCATTAAATGGTGCCTCCATTCTGAAAAGGCTACTTTGATAGCTAGTAGTTCCCTTTCAGCCACAGTGTAATTTTGTTCAGCTGGCAATAACTTTTTGGAATAGAAGGCTATAGGATGTAACTGGCCATCTACTGCATCTCGTTGAGAGAGAACTCCTCCTAAAGCTACTTGTGAAGCATCCGCTTCAACAAAAAAGGGCAAGTCAGGATCAGGATGTTTCAGAATTGGGGCTGAAGTGAACTTTTGTTTTAGGAGTTGAAAGGCGTGTGCCGCCTCATCAGTCCAAAGAAATTGTTGCCCTTTCCGCAACAAGGTAGTTATTGGGGCCGCAATGTCTGCAAAATGTGTAATAAACCTCCTATAAAAATTGGCGAAACCCAGAAATTTCTGAATATCTTTTACAGAGGATGGTTCTGGCCAATCAGCAATAGCACTGATTTTCTTTACATCCA
This sequence comes from Pleurodeles waltl, assembly GCF_031143425.1. Taxonomy (NCBI): domain Eukaryota; kingdom Metazoa; phylum Chordata; class Amphibia; order Caudata; family Salamandridae; genus Pleurodeles; species Pleurodeles waltl. The sequence goes on along the minus strand of NC_090439.1, from coordinate 580,799,226 downwards.
TAGTTATTCCTTGAGGTGACAGGCAGTATCCTAAAAAGTCCACCTTGTTGACATTAAAAGTACACTTTTCTAACTTAGCAAAAAGATGATTTTCTTTTAACTTTGATAATACTGCACGAACATGTTGGGTATGTTCTTCTGTGTTCTTAGAGTAAATGAGGATGTCGTCTATGTATACTATGACACAAACGTCCAGGAATTCGTGTAGGACCTCATTTATAAAGAACTGAAAGGCCGCAGGGGCATTACATAACCCAAAGGGCATTACTGTGTACTCAAATAAACCAAACTTTGTCTTGAAAGCTGTCTTCCACTCATCCCCCTCTTTTACTCGGACCAGGTGGTAAGCTCCCCACAGATCTAGTTTAGTGTATACAGTAGAATGTCTTAATTGATCCAACAACACAGGTATTAGAGGAAGAGGATATTTATTCTTTATTGTAGCCTTATTTAGTCCTCTATAATCGATACACGCGCGCAGGGATTTATCCGGCTTCGGGATAAAAAAGAGTGGAGATGACATCGGAGATGTGGAATGACGGATGAACCCAGACTGTAGTAGGTCATCTAGGTAGGTTCTTAAGTATTTGGTTTCTTCGTCAGTCAAAGCATATACTCTGTTATTAGGTAAAGGGGCCCCTGGTATAAGATCTATACGGCAGTCATAAGACCGATGTGGGGGCAGCACACTAGCCTTTACTGGATCAAAGACGTCTTTAAAGTCAGAATATTCAGGAGGGAGACTTGGTTCATCTTGTGTAACACTAGCACAGTGTAATACTGTGCTCTGTTCTGTACCTGCTTCTTGATAGCAATTGGTTCTACAGAAAGAGGAATCCAAAATAACAGTTCTATTCACCCAATCAATTTTTGGGTTATGAGTTGTTAACCAGGGTACCCCGAGAATCAAACCAAAATTAGGAGTATCTATCAGATCAAAGCTAATCACCTCTGTGTGCCCGTTCTGACAGACCATAACAAGTGGACTTGTTTGTTTTGTGATTAATCCAGAGGTCAATTCTGACCCATCCACTGCACATACTGCTTCTGGACAAGGCTTTAGGCACATAGGAAGACCTAAGATTTCAGCTAACTTATTATCCACAAAATTTCCTGTCGCGCCTGAGTCCAGTAGGACAGGGAAAGAATGCCTCACTTGGGTAGTAACAATTAAAACGACCTGAATTATGAAATGTCTAGGTATGTGCGGTACCCTGAAGGCTGCAGCATTAGAGGTTTGATTAAGATGTTTTCTCGAACAAGTAACCTCTCCCCTTGTCGAGCTTAATCGTTTCCCGATTCAGTTGAGGAGGTGGAGGAAACAGCACCCTTTCGTGGAGTTTTAGGCTTTACTGGACATTCTCTGGCAAAGTGACCTGCCCTGCCACAATATAAACATAATTGAAATTTTCTCCTTCTTTCTTTTTCCTCTGATGTGAGTGGACCTCTGAGTGTCCCTATTTGCATAGGCTCTGGTTCAGGGAGTTTATTATCTGTGTGTTTCTTCTCGTGTCTAATAAAAGTTAACCGTGATTCCAGTTTGTTTTTATCTCCCTTTCTTTCTCCTAGTCTATGTTCTAATTTCACAACTAAATCTACAAAGTCTGAATAGTCTTTTGGCAAATCAACGATATGAGCCAGCGCGTCTTTTAACTCGTCTCTCAAACCTTTATAAAAAAGGGAGACACGCTTTTCTTCTGGCCACTGTGTCTCGGTGAGTAAACGATTAAAACTAGTGAGATAGGTCAATAAATCCTTGTTACCTTGTTTAAGATTTAAAAGCTCATTATCACTTGCCTGCATGAAAGTGTGTTTTGCAAAAAGGCTGGTCATGGTACGTTTAAATTGATTCCAATTATGGAGGATGGGATCATCTCTATCCACGAAAGGAATTGACCAATTGGCTGCTGTGCCACCCAAATAAGACAAGACGAATGCCACTTTCGTATCATCAGTAGGGAACTGTTGTGGCTTACAAATGAAGTGTAATTGACATTGATTGATAAAAACATGGAATTTGTTACTATCTCCATGAAAACGATCAGGTGCTGCTAAGGGCACAACATTAGGAACATTAACAGTAACCTCAACTGGGGAAGGCAAAGTTGTATGTTTTGATGGCGCCCCTGTCTCTGAGGAGGTTTTAAACAAAGGCGTAGAAGCTGTGTTCCACTGAGATCCCCTAAATTTATACCTGCTTAAATCCTGTTTTAAAGAGGTATTCTCCATCTTTAATCTCTCTATTTCCTCTTGCATATGTTGCAAGATGCCAGACACTGATTCATTATGAACCAAGTCCTCATTTAGGGCCTGCGCCATATCCGTGACGACAATGCCCTCTATTTCTTCCCCGGTATTCATCGTCCACCAGAACTGAAATTTTTTAAATGCTTGTGCTTCTGTCAAAGCCCAGCTCACCTGAGTTCTTGTTCAGTTCTGATGGAGGTTGAAGACAATCCGAACCCACCCTGAAACTGCTTGTTCCAGCACACTAGTTTTTAAAACATTGCACTAAGAACAGAAGCTCAAGGGAAGGGGGGAAGTGGATAAAATAAAAAAAAGAGAGACAACACCGTTCTTGCGTTTCCACTGTTGAAGTGCTGCACAAATCTGCGGCCCTTTCTGACTTCTGTAGAAACTGGTGCCTAATGAAACATAAACAAAGAACAGATAAGTGCAACCTATTCCTAAATGGGTTCCTGACTATCCCTTTATTTATTAGAAATTCTCTTCTAAAAGTACCTCTTGGATCCTGGTCTCTAGTTTCCAGATTTGGAATGTGTTACTGCTCTGGGGTGTGTTTTCTATTACTGTAAAACTTTTTTCCCATATTTCCAGAATCTTTTATAAAACAAATACTGTACTTTTACATCAAAATACAGCATGTAATTTGTGCAAGTCCTTGATTTACTGTTTGCCTTGCTGTTAATGGTTTCCACTGTTCGATTCTTAAAAGTTCCATGAGAAAAAACAATGTTTGCTTCACAAAGTTCTGCAAAATATTCTTGTAACAAAGAGTTTGAATCACAATGTTTGTGGAAGGTATTTCGTTTCAAATTGTCTATACACGAATCCAGAAATTGTTGTCAAAGTTCTTTCAGGTAATAAAAGGTTTTGCACTTACTTGTTGCTGGCAAGAGATACTGATCAGTCTAACCTTGTCTTCTTTCTCTTTTGCAGGTTACTCATAGGAGAGAGGCTGAAGCAAGGAGGAACCGGAAACCGGAAGAAGGAAGAGCCAGAAGCTGCGCCCATTGAAGTCAATGAAAGTCTGTAAAGAGCAGGAGTGCCAGCGCCGAGGGATCTGTTCTCAGGTAAGCGGGAGGTAGACGAGCACAAGCACTGGGTGAGGCTCGGGGGATGCCTTTTATAGACAGGGCTGGGTGTGGTTTGAAGGGCTGGGTGTGGTCCTCACATGCTGCACATGTTCTTGGAAGGTGTGCAGAGCTGGGTGTGGTTTGAAGAGCTGGGTGTGGTCCTCACATGCTGCACATGTTCTTGAAAGGTGTGCAGAGTTTCAGTTATTATGCAAATGAGTTGGATTAACACATGGCCTAGGGAGGAGTGTTTTAAAGAAGCCTTGGTAAAAGCAAGGCCCAATGTGTAAACAAAACAGCACATTAAACAACATACACAGAAGCCTAGGGGGGGGGGGGCGGAAGGTGAGATAACAAGAAAGGCTTTCAATAGTAAGTTTAAAATGGAGCTATTACAGAACCCACTAGTGCAGTGAGAGGGGACATACTCTTTGCTGTGTACAAACCCTAACACACCAGCCCAGCTGTGCCGTGATCGAGTGGTGCAGTTCTTTGCTGCTCCGTTGCTGGAAGATTTTGAGCTTGATTGGTTACTGTCATTCTGATCAGTCCTATGATGGGTGCAACCAGTCATTCATTGCACCTGGTGCCCCTTCGAACATCTACCTTCGCTGTGCCTTGCTGTTCCCAAAGTGCCTCCTGCGGACAAAGAACTGCTTCTGTTCCCTATGAGGGTTCATTCATGGTCGTGCGCAGGAGACTGAGGCTGATTCATGACGCCACGTACGAGCTGCCCTTGGTGGACTATCTGGCTACTTTATGCACTTTGGACGGTGCTGCCCTTGCGGGGGATCCTGTGCCTGAGGCTGCTGCGCACTACTGCTCTGTGAATCTGTCTGCCAATCCTGTCATCGATCTGACATCTGACGATGTGGTTTCTTTCCCGGATGACATTCCTTTCAATGGCTTCGAAGACATTCTTCAAGATCATGACTACTTTTAAATGAATTTGACCATTGACTTAGTCTAAAGTTTCAAAGTTTTGCCAAATTTCTTTAACTTTGGCCTGCTGCGCTTGTCCCTTGTCTTTTGGCTCTCATTACAAGATTGGCGGTAAATGCCGCTTACCGCCGTGCAGAAGACCGCCAACACACCGCTGCGGCCACGGAAATCCGCTACAGCTATTACGACCCACAGGCCGGAATCCGCCAAAATCTAGACACTCAAACAAGTCCGCCACACCAAAGGTCGGTGATAAACGGGCGATAACAAAACCTCCACCGTCACGCCAACAGGAATATGCCCACACTATCATGACCCACGAATCCACGCGGCGGTCTTTCAACCGTGGTATTCCATTGGCGGTACACACCGCAGCGCTCAAAATACACACATATTTACAAAACACAACCACATTGGACAAATCGAAATACACACACCTGATACACATACACACACCACTCCCACACACTCAATACAATATAAAACACACACCCAGATCACCCACAAACCCCTACGACAAAAATTGACAACGAAGCACAGAGAGAGACACCACCATTAACAAACTAGAATCCACAGGCACACAACACCATCACTCACACAACATCCATGCACCTCACACAACACACACAAACACATCCCCTCACACATCACAACACACACCACCTCACACATCACCCACACCACACCATGGCACATCAAAGACACCCCAGGTTCTCTGAGGAGGAGCTCAGGTTCATGGTGGAGGAAATCATCCGGTAGAGGCACAGCTATTCGGATCACAGGTGCAGCTCACCTCCATTGCTAGGATGATGGAGCTATGGCGCAGAATTGTAGACAGGTCAACGCAGTGGGACAGCACCCAAAAACTAGGGATGACATCAGGAAGAGGTGGAACGACCTACGGGGGAAGGTGCGTTCCGTGGTCTCAAGACACCAGATTGCAGTTCAGGGGACTGGCGGCGGACCCCCACCTCCTCCCCCACAACTAACAACATGGGAGGAGCAAGTCTTGGCTATATTGCATCCTGAGGGCCTCGCAGGAGTGGCAGGAGGAATGGACTCTGGTAAGTCAGATCTTAACTATTACATCCCCCACCCTACCTGCATGCTATCACGTACCCCACCCTCACCCTCACCCCATCACTCCAACACCTCACAAATGTCCCACTATCACAACCCACCCATCCCAACACCAAGCCCTGCATGCAACACCAAAGCATGGACACCTATCACCAAAGCATGTCCACTACACATACCCACACAGATCCCCAAACCAAATATCACACATGGTCCTAGACAAGAATGTAGGCACTGGGGTACAGGGTCACCCACCCATTGCACACGATGGCACACACAGATGCAATAATCATGCCTTTACACCCCTGCAGGACCCCTACCCAACGTCACCGGACAGGAGGTTCCAGACATGTCCACCCCCCCTCACAGAAGAGGCCCACAGTGATGATAGCAGCTCTGTCCAACTGGATCTAGATGACCAGCCCGGCCAATCTGGGACTTCGGGACAGTCGGTTCCCCACACACTGGCACATGCCACCACAGATGCCACCTGGACTCCCCCCTCAGGAAACACCAGCACAGCACCCACCCAGCAGGCTCTTCCTTCTGTCCCTAGAACACATCAAGCAGTAGTGTGTCAACCACTACAGGGAACCCAGGCAAACCCACAAACCCAAGAACATCAGGGACCTGGGGGCAGTGGCAGTGGGCACACGGTTCAGGGAACAGAGGAACAGGAAAACAGGGGAACTGGGAGGACTGCTGTGCGATAGGGGGAGGACAGGCCCAGGGAACCCACTCTCCACGAGGCCCTCGCCGACATCCTGGGAGCATACCATCATTCCCAGGAGACGATGGCAACGGTACTGGCCAAGTTTCAGGAGACCCAGCGGCTGCAGGAGGAACAGTATTTGGGGATCAGGGAGGAACTCAAGTCCATCAACACCACCCTGGTCACCATTGTAGGGGTGCTGAAGGACCTTGTGTACACTAGGACGGAAACTGTGGCACAACAAGGGGCCCCTGACACTAGCCTCAATGATGAATGGCCCACCACCTCCGCCGGCCCTAGTGGACAGGAGGCACCGTCACAGGACCCCAACACCAGCACCCCACCCCCTGCAGATGGAGAACCACCCCGCAAACGGTCCCTGAGATCCAGGACAAAGACAGAGAACAATGCCAAGACCCCGCCAAGAAATGAGACCACCCTGAATGTCATCCTTCTTTCCCACTTCATCACCCTGTCCATCCTTAATCTGCCCTAGCACCACTTCCTATGCCCCTTTCGACAATGCACCAGTGAGACAAATAACTGTACTCTGCCATGGACATTCCTCCACCATCACCCCTGACCATTTTCCAAACCCCTCCACTAATTTGCACTTAAATACACACCCTTGAATCACAAAACAATCTGGAGTCAGTCTGTGCTTTCACAAATGTGTATTTGCTATAACTAAGGAACATAGCAATGTCCATTGTATTGTCAACATACCTATGTCACACAGCTCTAGTCCATGAGGTAACATAGCAGAGGTCACACAGTGGGACCCACGTCTGTGAAATGGAAAGGCAAAGTGACAGGTCAGGGTCCATACACTGGGTGAAAGTGACAGACATATGATAGGTCTAACAATTGTATGAGATGTGTGTGGCAGTGATGTCGTCTTACCTGTGTCTCACTGGAAATATTGCTGGATCACGTTGTTTCTGTTGTCAATATCCTCTTCTTCTGCCTCCTCTTCTTCACTGTCCACAGCCTCCACAGCTGCCACAAGACCTCCTTCTGGACCATCCTCCTGCAGAAAAGGCACCTGTCGTTGCAAAGCCCGGTTGTGCAGCATAGAGCAGGCCACGATGATCTGGCACACCTTCTTTGGTGAGTAGTACAGAGAACCACCTGTCATATGGAGGCACCGGACCCTGGCCTTCAGGAGGCCGCAGGTCCTTTCTATCACTCTCCTAGTTCGCCCATGTGCCTCATTGTAGCATTCCTCTGCCCTTGTCCTGGGATTTCGCACTGGGGTCAGTAGCCATGACAGGTTGGGGTACCCAGAGTCACCTGCAAATGTCGAGGGACAACTGTTAGACACACACTAACCCTTAGGGACAACCCCAGACCCAGACAACTATTCACAGGGTATAGGGTCCTTGTCCTCATCAGCTAGCCACACACGGTGCCTCTGGAGTTGCCCCATCACATAAGGGATGCTGCTATTCCTCAAAATGTAAGCCTCATGCACTGAACCTGGAAACTTGGCGTTCACATGGGAAATGTACTGGTCGGCCAAACACACCATCTGCACATTCATTGAATGGTAGCTCTTCCTGTTTCTGTACACCTGTTCACACCTGCGGGCGGGTACCAAGGCCACATGTGTCCCATCAATGGCACCTATGATGTTGGGGATATCCCCAGGGCATAGAAGTCACCTTTCACTGTGGGCAAATCCTCCACCTGAGGGAAAACAATGTAGCTGAGCATGTGTTTCAGCAGGGCAGACAACACTCTGGACAACATGTTTGAGAACATAGGCTGGGACAAGACCCACTTGCCAGGAAATGGAGTACTGACAGGACCTGCACTAGAGGGGGGATTCCTGTGGGATGGCGGATAGCTGAAATCAGGTCTGGCTCCAACTGGGCACACAGTTCATGGATTGTGGCACGATCAAGTCTGTAAGTGATAATGATGTGTCTGTCTTCCATTGTCGACAGGTCCACCAGCGGTCTGGACACCGGAGGATGCTGCCATCTCCTCACCTGCCCCAGCGGACGTGCCCTATCGATGAGAACAGCGAGCACAGAGTCAGCCAACAGTGAGGTAGTAAAAAAAGAATTTATTGCACACATTTGTCAATCCGCTATGTGCCTGTCACTGTGTATATGCAAGGCTTAGATATGTGTGACGCATTTAAAAATAGTGCCATGTGGCCACCTGAAATGGCGGCTGCCTGACCTGTAATGTGGGACAAGGGGATATGAGGTAACTACGCTGGCGTTGTACACCGTCGCGGTAGGCGGTCGAAGACCGCAGCGCAATCCTGCATCGGCTAACATTGGGCCCTATGGGGCGAGTAGCCAATGACGATGTACGCCGGCGGTGACGGTACGCACCGCTTTGGACGTGACCGCCATTTTCTGTCTGTTCACTCACTTGATACCTGACCTTCGACAGGAGAGGACTTACACTGCAAGTGCTGCTGTGACCTGTGTCTGGAACCGACAATGGCTCATGTGTCTGGGGAAAGGGCCCCTGCCTTCATTTCATAGGCGTTGGAGAAGTTAGTGGATGGGGTTCTCCCCAGTACATGCTACTCTACAGGCCTCCAGACAAACAGGTGAGTGCACTGTGAGCATGCTGTCTGGGCAATGCCTGTTTGGAGTGGTGTGGATGGAAGATACAGGGGGGACTGAGGCCTGCATGAGCGGACGGTGAGTGTATGTGCATCAGGGCAAGGGTGGGAACGTGGGCCAATGACTGGCGGTTCGGACTGTTAAAGTCTTTCCTCTTCCCCTGTACTATTCCTCTAGGTAGCGCCCACCAGAAGAAGGAAATTTTGCGTGCCATCACCAAGGACGTCTGGACCCTGGGGGTCCACCACAGACAGAGCACCCACTGCCAGAAAAGATGGGAGGACATTCACCGCTGGAGCAAGAAGACGGCGGAGGCCCAGCTGGGGATGGCCTCCCAACGTGGGAGGAGTGCCCGTTGCACCATGACCCCACTGATGTTCCGGATCCTGATGGTGGCGTATCCGGAGTTGGATGGGCGCTTGAGGGCATCACAGCAGCCACAAGGGGGTGAATACCGTCACTTCCATCTGACTGCGCGCATTAGTAGGTGTCTGGGTGGGGGAGGTGGGCAGTGGATTACCCTAGGCCAGGGCGAGCTTTGTAGGCAAGGACCCTTTGTGAGGCAGGCTATGTGGCACCCCAATCCCACCAGTGGAAGAGTCATCTACACCTAGTCAGGCTGCTGTGACTTCCATGTGTGCAGCAATCGGGCATAGGCCTTGTACCCCATGTCCCTGTGATTAATTAGGGAACTCTAAGTGCATGGCGTGGTGCAGAGGGCTGCTGTGTCTGTAGTGTCCGCCAACGGTAGCGGTATTGCATGCACTGAACATGTCTTTCTCCTTTCTCCCCCCCCCCCTTTTTGTGGTCTTCTTGTTCTTGTGTGCATTAGCATTATCAGGCGGAGGAGCAGTGCCACTGGAGCAGAAGGGAACTGCATCCCACATGGCCCTGGAGGGCGAGACAACGGAGTCTGAAGTCACGGCGGGGACAGCAGCAGAGACCAGCGACACCGACTCCTCCTCTGATGGGAGCTCCCTTGCGGTGGCGGGCCCCTCTGTGCCCACTGCATCTACAGGTACAGCCGCAACCCTCCCTACCAACACCGCCCTCCCAGCAGCCCCTCAGCTGTCCCGTGGCCGCTCACCCAGGAGGGTGGGCATCTCCTTCTCCCCAGGCACCTCAGCCCTTGCCCCAGTCAGCCCTGCTGCCCTCAGTGAGGAGGATACTGACCTCCTGAGATCCCTCACTGTTGGGCAGTCTACCATTCTGAATGTCATCCAGGGTGTAGAGAGGCATTTGCAACAAACAAATGCATACCTGGAGGGCATTCATTCTGGCCAGCAGCCCAACAGCTAGCATTTCAGGCTCTGTCCTCAGCACTGATGGCAGCCATTGTCCCCATTTCCAGCCTCCCACCTCCAACCTCCTCCACCCAGATCCAATCCCCTGTACCTCAGCCTATCCCAAGCACACCATCAGACCAGCATGCACACACCTCAACACTCAAGGGTGGCTCAGGCGAACATAAGCACCACACATCCCACAGGCACTCACACAAGCACCATACCCATCCAGACATACCAACATCCACTGCCTCCACTGTGTCCCCCTCCTCCACGTCTCCCTCCTCCCTCCCTGTCTCGTCTCCACTCATACCTGCATGCACTACATGCTCAGCCACTACCTCCATCACCAGCACACCCATCACCACACACCGCTCACGTGCACTCACCACCCCACTACCATACACACATCCCCTATGTCCTCTCCCAGTGTGTCTGTGAGCCCTCCTCCCAAACTACACAAGCGGAGAAACACACCCACCCAACAGCCATCCACCTCACCACAGCCTCCAGCCCATGCACCTTCACCCAAAGTCAGCAAACGTACACCTCCTATATCCACTACCTCTTCCTCCACTCCCAAACCCTCTCCATCTACCCGTCCCCGTGTCTAAAAAGCTTTTCCTATCAAATGTTGACCTCTTCCCTACACCTCCCCCCCCGTCCGTCCCCTAGGGCCCTCCTTTCCAAGTCCAAACCCAGCACCTCAGCCACCACATCACCGGGCACAGTGGTGCAAGCAATAGCGGGATTCTGGAGTGCGCCAAGCAACAGGGCTGCCAGTGTCCCAAGGAGCGAGGGCAAGGACATTCCCCCGCCTCCAAAACAGAAAAAGTTGCCCACATCCCTGAGGGAGAAGGTGAAAACACCTGTCACCAAGGGCTCAGGCAAAACAAAAGTGGAAAGTGTCAGGACAGCTGCGCCGCCATCCAAGGTGGGGAAGGGCCAGAAACTCAAAGGCAGGTCCACGGCGTCGCCAGCCTGCACAGCGGACAAGACCGCCACCGGCACCGCCGCCAGCACCGCAGTCAGTGAGCCCGCTACCAGCACCGCAGTCAGTGAGCCCGCCACCAGCACTGCCGCCAGAACCGCAGAAACTGAGCCCTTCACCAGCACCGCAGTCAGTGAGCCCACCACCAGCACCGCAGTCAGTGAACCCGCCACCAGCACCGCAGTCAGTGAACCCGCCACCAGCACCACAGTCAGTGAGCCTGCCACCAGCACCGCCGCCACTACGACCGCCGCCAGCACTGTTTCCACAGAGCCCGCCGCCAGCACCGATGCCACAGAGCCCGCTGCCAGCACCGATGCCACAGAGTCTGCCGCAAGCAACGCCGCTACTGACACCGCCGCCAGCACCGCTGCTACTGACACCACCGCCAGCGGCCCCGCGACATCCTGAGCCAGTGGCCCCACCGCAGACATGGTTGCCATCCCCAGTGGTCAGTCGTGCGAGGCTGGTGGTCAGTTTCAGGAGCCTGGCCAGCTTGCATGTTGCACCACCATCAGTGGCGTGTCGCATCCATTACCTGAGTTCTTGGCAGGATGAAGCACTCTGGGCACAAAGCCCCCTCCAGAACCAGTGGAGAAAGGCGTCCACTACCTCAGTCCTTGGCAGGATGAAGCACTCTGGGCACAAAGCCCCCTCCAGAACCAGTGGAGTATCACATCCACTACCTCAGTCCTTGGCAGGATGAAGCACTCTGGTCACACAGCCCCCTCCAGAACCAGTGGAGAAAGGCAGCCACTACCTCAGTCCTTGGCAGGATGAAGCACTCTGGGCACAAAGCCCCCTCCAAAACCAAGGGAGAAAGGCATCCACTACCTCAGCCCTTGGCAGTATGAAGCACTCTGGGCACAAAGCCCCCTCCAGAAACAGTGGAGAAGTACATCCACTACCTCAGTCCTTGGCAGGATGAAGCACTCTGGGCACAAAGCCCCCTCCAGAACCAGTGGAGTATCACATCCACTACCTCAGTCCTTGGCAGGATGAAGTACTCTGGGCACAAAGCCCCCTCCAGAACCAGTGGAGTATCACATCTACTACCTCAGTCCTTGGCAGGATGAAGCACTCTGGGCACAAAGCACCCTCCAGAACCAGTGGGGTATCACATCCACTACCTCAGTCCTTGGCAGGATGAAGCACTCTGGGCACAAAGCCCCCTCCAGAACCAGTGGAGTATCACATCCACTACCTCAGTCATTGGCAGGATAAAGCACTCTGGGCACAAAGCCACCTCCAGAACCAGTGGAGAAAGGCATCCACTACCTCAGTCCTTGGCAGGATGAAGCACTCTGGGCACAAAGTCCCCTCCAGAACCAGTGGAGAAAGGCATCCACTACCTCTGTCCTTAGCAGGATGAAGCACTCTGGGCACAAAGCCCTCTCCAGAACAAGTGGAGAGATACATCCACTACCTCAGTCCTTGGCAGGATGAAGCACTCTGGGCACAAAGCCCCCTCCAGAACCAGTGGCGTATCACATCCACTACCTCAGTCCTTGGCAGGATGAAGCACTCAGGGCACAAAGCCCCCTCCAGAACCAGTAGAGAAAGGCATCCACTACCTCAGTCCTTGGCAGGATGAGGCACTCTGGGCACAAAGCCCCCTCCAGAACCAGTGGAGAAGTACATCCACTATCTCAGTCCTTGGCAGGATGAAGCACTCTGGGCACAAAGTCCCCTCCAGAACCAGTGGAGTATCACATCCACTACCTCAGTCCTTGGCAGGATGAAGCACTCTGGGCACAAAGCCCCATCCAGAACCAGTGGAGAAAGGCATCCACTACCTCAGTCCTTGGCAGGATGAAGCACTCTGGGCACAAAGCCCCCTCCAGAACCAGTGGAGAAAGGCATCCACTACCTCTATCCTTGGCAGGATGAAGCACTCTGGGCACAAAGCCCTCTCCAGAACCAGTGGAGAGATACATCCACTACCTTAGTCCTTGGCAGCATGAAGCACTCTGGGCACAAAGCCCCCTCCAGAGCCAGTGGAGTATCACATCCACTACCTCAGTCCTTGGCAGGATGAAGCACTCTGGGCAGAAAGCCCCCTCCAGAACCAGTGGAGAAAGGCATCCACTACCTCAGTCCTTGGCAGGATGAAGTACTCTGGGTACAAAGCCCCCTCCAGACCCAGTGGAGAAAACCATCCAATACCTCAGTCCTTGGCAGGATGAAGCACTCTGGGCACAAAGCCCCCTCCAGAACCAGTGGAGAAAGGCATCCACTTGAGATACTGTGGCTTTGCACTCCCCAGGATAAAGCAGTGGGCAGCCCACCCACTTGAGAGACTTGAGAGACTGTGGCTTTGCACTCCCCAGGATAAAGCAGTGGGCAAACCACCCACTGAATAGACTTGAGAGACTGTGGCTTTGCACTCCCCAGGATAAAGCAGTGGGCAACCCACCCACTGAAAAGACGTGAGAGACAGTGGCTTTGCACTCCCCAGGATAAAGCAGTGGGCAAACCACCCACTGAATAGACTTGAGAAACTGTGACTTTGCACTCCCCAGGATAAAGCAGTTGGCAAACCACCGACTGAATAAACTTGAGAGACTATGGCTTTGCACTCCCCCGGATAGAGCAGTGGGCAACCTACCCACTGAAAGGACTTGAGAGACTGTGGCTTTGCACTCCCCAGGATACATCAATGGGCATGGAGCCCCCTCGTGGAGCTGGCGTTGTGCACTCATCTGGCTGAGGTGCCCCCTCTTCCCTTCCCCCTGAGGTGCCTGTTTCATTTCGATCTGATGCCCTAGCAGTGTTCTCTCCGTTTGCAGTCTGATATCGAGTGTGGGCCTCGCCCATGCATTTTGGGCCCAGTGGTCCATGGACTTTAAATGGTGCATTATCTGGACTTTTATAGTTGGTGTACATAATTGTTTATACTGTATTTAAAGTTTTGACTAATGGATTTTTTTGATTACAATCGTTACAATAATTTCCTTTTGTCATTGCGTTCTTCCAGGGTGGGTTGGGGGGTATAAATCTATTGTTGCAGCATGTATTCGTGTGTGTGTTGTGGGTGAGGGTGGGGGTGTTGCGTGTGTGTGTCACTCTCTTTTCCCTCCCCCTCCCCTGTGTTGTAGGTGCAGTACTCACCGTGGTCGTCGTCGTTCATGCTCCTGATAGAGGAGCTGGAAAACTTTTGCAGGGAGGATTTGGAGTTCTGGCTCCATGGCGTCCTGGTTCTTCCTGGGTTGTGTAGAGGTGAGTGTTTCCCCTTCCGAGTGCTGTTTCTGCTGTGTTGCTATTCGCGTTGAATCCACTCCAGAAAAGGTGGTGGATTGGCCTCTCATAATAGTGTGGGCGGTACATTGTCTTCCGCCTGGTTGTACCGCCGTGGCGGTCGGAGTGTTAAAGTGGCTGTCCATATTGGCGGTTTCCGCCATGGTCGTGATTCGATTTTTTTTACCGCCGGCCTGTTGGCGGTCTCACCGCCACTTTAACACCGACTGCCAGGGTTGTAATGAGGGCCTTTGTCTCTTTGTATGTTTTAGCTATTTTTAACAAGTTTTTAAATTAGATTTTAGTTATATTTTAATATGATTTTAGCTTGTTTTAGTCTAGAGCACTTTAGCTTGGGTTCATTCACCTTCTCTGGCATCATCATTATGTCGTCATACTTGTTCCGGCAATTGGGACGGGGTGAGTGGCTCCTCTTTGGTTTTATTGGGAATCAGGAGAAAGGTTAGCCTTCTGGCTTGCAGGCTTGTGCCCCTGTCACCTAGTGACTCTTAACCTACTTAGCCTGCTGTTTTAGCACATTTTTTAAAGTATTTCTTCCAAAACGGCTGCTTTGTTTTTAGTTAGGAAGATGTTTTAATTTCACATTCTCTGCCTCTGTGAAGGCATCACTATCAGCGTCAAAGATAAGTGATATTCGTAGGTATTCACATCATGTACTTTCCCACTTAGGAGTGACAGTAACATATTGTACCTTTTCAGGGAATTGTTTATATATTTGCAGCCCCAAGCATGCCTTCATATCGATTGTTTGGGAACATAACTGTGTCAGGGGTCCTACAAGAGCTGTATAAATACCTCTCACGCAGACAGGATTATCAGAGGTATTCCTACTAGGTGCATTCTACTTTATCTATGGTACACTTCACTTTGATGCAGACCCAGCCTTTGTGTTCCCATGGAGTCTGATCTAGAGACCTCATTCCAAGGTAACAAGGTTTGGGGGCTCTTCTCATGGACATGGTACTGGCAAATTAGGATTAACACACCTAGCTCTCTCTAGGTTAGAGATTAGGTTCATCATGCTAGAGTATTAGGGTTTATTGCTCATCTATTTTACATCTCATATTATTGCAAGATGTTGGGGGTCTTTGTATTCATGATTCTTGTTTGTACAATTCTGATTCTTGCATTGTTCGTCGTCCTAATCATTGAAGACCATGCAATTTACAGTAGATTGCAGTCTTCTTAATAAAACCTATTATAAACTTTACTGCATCTCCTTCATTGCCTGTGTGTGACTGAGACTTGTTGCTCATGTGAGAAAAGGGTCATCTCTGTTTAACCATGACTCCCCTGAGACATCGCACTCTTGAGTCGTTGTGTGAAGGCTAGCACAAATCACCTTTTACTATTTGGCTTTTTGCTGAGGTACTGCTTGTGAGCCTGGAGGGTTAAGCCAAGAATTGCGACTTGTTGTAGGATTGACCTAGTCGCCTACAAACAAAAGTGCTGTCATCCCTAAACCTGCAGTCTCGTCCAACTACGAAAAAAATGTTAAATTATTATTTACGGACAGCTTACATTGCCCAGCGCTTTATATACTGAGCAGTTTCCTTAAACATTGTAAGGATATTATAAACTAACATGGGCTTTTATATGCGTTGATAAGTGGATTGGTGTATGTTCAATAATTGGATATGGTGTGGAAGCAAGTGTTGTTTTATTAGTGTTTCCTATTCCTGGTACTGTAACTTTGGATTGGAACTGCCAGGAGAGAGACCGATTTAATTTCAAATGCTTGTTAGTTGAGCTCTTCTCCAAAGAATAAGTGCAAACAGCTGTTTGATTGCATCTGTCAGTCATTGCATGTAGGATGTGTGGGATAAGATTTATAAATTATTCACAGATTATATAACTCCTGTTTTATTCCACCTTTTAATGATATGACACGAAGTTTAGAATCCCCATTTGATGTAAAAAACGAACTTGTAACTTCGTTTTAAACTAATCAGCAATAGTTCCATATGTGATGCTTATCATCGTATCATCCTATTAAATTCGATTACAAAATATACATGAAATTCAAGATAAATAGGAATTATATCACATTAAGACCACCCAAAATGATACATCAAATGATATCCCTGAGCGAAACGTGCTACATACATGGTCAGTTGCATGCCACAAAAACACAATATCTGTACGAACGATTAATTGTGCAAAAATAGGGGCAATGGCACTAGGCATATGATTCTTAGATGCCAAAATTGCATTTGACCTAGTTAATTGACGATACTTATTCAAGATCATGGCCAAAATGAGATTTCCATTTCAGATTATTCAGGTCCTTATTCCCTATACCAAAAAATCATCAGATGAATTAAATATAGAAACAAAATCCGTAGGAGCAATATAAATTAGCAGAGATTATCCTCTATCCCCTCTGCTATTTCTTTTTACTCACTGAACCCCAATCTCAATATATAACTAATGAAAATCTATATTGTCAGGCCTAAGAAAAGCTCTGGTATTAAAGTATTAGCATATGCGGATAATGTAACCATGAATTTTGTATCCCGAAAATAGCGTGTTTAAGGCCTTCGTAGTAATTGCGGAATTCTCTGCTATGTTAGATTATAAAACAAATAAAGCTAAAACGAAGGGTATTTTACAGAATTGTCCTTAGTCAGGTTTGGAGGGAGATTGTCAGCAGACAGTCACCACAAAATCAAGGGATTAAGTTTACAAGAGAAGCTTCTCTCATGTATAAACTAATCTATTAGTCCCTGCAAAACGCCCTGAAAAAGATGTGCAGAAATAGCATCACATGTCTCTCTTATGGGTCCGATACATTTAATGAAAATGTCTACACAGCCCCTTTCCCGTTTTCTTTTACAGTCCTTTTTTCTAAATTGAATAATTTATTTTATCTGGACAAGGAAAATGCTTTCTGTAGCCAGCGTTAAACTATATGTGCCACTGAACAAATGAAGGTGGCACTTCTTGAATAGGTGCTACGCTGCCTCTCATGAACAGTTCAGATTCTGCAAAACATTATAATTCCTAATATTCCTGAAAAATACGTTTCTTTTATAATCACAGTGATGACAAATGAGACTGCTAATTTGGGAATCAGCCACATTTAATACCAATAAAATACTCCAAGAAGATCTGCTTTAAGATTCTAAGGGGACAGTGTTCGGGATACAGATATGCACGAGATAAAAAAAAAGGTCAAGTTGATAAATCAAGGGTGCATTCCACTGTGAGACAAGTACACCTTTCCAACAAAATTTACCAGAGTTTGTGATCTTTGTTTAAGAAGGACATCCTGGAAGTTAATCAGATTCATCACAATAATGTTTTTTGTCTTTTTTCTGAGGTACAGAAGAAATGTTGAGTAGATAAAAGGAGGGTTTATTTAAGTACCTGAAGATATGAAGTTATTTCCATAGCCATCAGAACATGCCCACCGCTTCGCTGCTGCATTGTTGCTTCATGGGTAGGTGTCACAAAGCTTAGGTATAGTGATTATTGTTAGGAACTATTACTCAGAATCATCCCAAACTATGTATCCAACGAGGCATCCATCGTGAGATACCAATAACATCAGAGGTGTGGTAAGATTTATATATGGACATGTATTATCTTCCATCTAACTCCAATGCATTTTTTCTGCCTTTATATATTATAGTATGCCCCAGAGAGAACACGCAATATTGTTCCTGTGTGGCAGTCAATTCATCCCATGCCTTAAATCTACAATTGATTAGAAATGTTCTTTGGGGATGCGACAGGCAGCAACCATTTTGCATATTGATTTATTGGAAAATTGAGCAGCTGACCAGAATTCAACCAACACTCTGGCGTGACAATTGTAGGAAGGCAGCGATGTGCAGGTCATAACGGAAGTGTAGACTTTCGTAGAAGAGACAAAAAAATTAAAAAGATCATACATCTAAAAATGTTCATTTTACATCATTCGGACAACTGAAGGGGTACCAGAAGACCTGGTAACTTTTCAAGGACTGTCCGGATTTGTGAACTTTTATCATATACATCTTTTCAGGAACATTGTGGTAGAACTCGAGCACCAGCTTCAGTAATTAGCAAATTAATTCATTTATCGAGCTAACAATTTTGAATTGTATTCTTTCTTTTATTGATCTTGCCTCTCATTGTCCGATTCAGTAATTCTGTGCAGTTTTTTGTAACATAATGAACTGATTTATTCTTCTATAATTTTGCCCAAATTATAAAGAAAAAAATGCTAGGCCAACCTCCTCTTCCCCCACACACATACAAATTATCAGTCATCGTTGCAATGGGTAACCTGCCTATGCGTGGCCTAATAGTCTCCAAACTAAACCTATGCTACAGAAGTTATAGCATAAAACTACTTGCAGCACCACAAATTACATTTGTTAATCAGCATGTTGTCATCATTCTTCATATGGTGCGGTCTTCTGGGCAGGAGATTTCCCTCACGTAGTGATCTTTGCAGAACATGCAAACCTCTTTTCAGAGGACGATTTGCTGGGGAGATGAAGGGAGGGGAATATCTTGCCTGAAACGAATAAGAACAGACATCGAGAATTCACAGGGAAAGATGTGGCATTTATAGATGGATATCCATGGTTTAGATCCTCATACAAAATCAGAAAGGGTCAAGTGTGGAAATTGTGCATATTTTAAGGGAAGTTGAATCACCCTTGCACCATGCAACATGTCACAAGTGCAACACAAACCCATATTGCAAGTTATGAATCCACGCAAGGCCACCTTGCGTTGCCCTGAGTGGCTTCTTAAATCAAGAGTAAAGCAATGTAACGCAAATCACTGCATTGCATTACTCTGCCCCAAGGAGGTGTTCCATGGGTGTTATGTGGGTGTTCCCACGCAACAGCCATGGGTTTTGATGCATTTCCAGACTTACCAGAAGTGATAGA
This sequence comes from Pleurodeles waltl, assembly GCF_031143425.1. Lineage (NCBI taxonomy): Eukaryota > Metazoa > Chordata > Amphibia > Caudata > Salamandridae > Pleurodeles > Pleurodeles waltl. Next base: position 580,780,166 of record NC_090439.1, on the reverse strand, counting down.
CCTGGAAATGTGTCAAAATGCTAAGCCTTCCCATGTGAGGTGTAGCAAGGAGAAATATCTGTTTTTATTTGTTTCCCTTTTCTGCAGCACATGAATCAAAACTACTTACAAAACAGGCACTCTTGCACCATGGTGCCAGGATCCCTGCAGCCACAATGGTGCCAGCACAGGGACAAAGGCAGGAATGCACTGTTTAAATTTGGCATATCCCTGCCCTTTCCCTGTCACACAGTGCAGCGCAACAAGGTGACTTGCTGCACTGTGCTGTGCTGCATGACTTGGCTATAAATGTGACCCTTAGATACTAACATGAGAGGTAGCATAGTTACATCTCCAGGTTAGGTACAGTACATCTGTGGTAGTGAGGGCAGCCCTGAGTTTATAAAACTCTCACATGAACTGTATAGGTGCCTAGCAATGTTCGTAGCTTTTCCACTTACCACTTTATTGATCTCCTCCCTTCTCAGTTCCCAGTACCCGATGACCTTCCTTTCTTGTCTGACCCTTGGTTATCTCCTATTCCTACACATCCAAACTGCAACAAGACTTCTACATTCTCAAACAAACAAGATTCTGCTGACGGCAAGCTGCCTCCATTCTATCTTGACAGCACTGGTCTCCTCTCCTGCTTGTCTTCGTCTCCAAGACTGTACTCCCGTTGGATAGGGGATAGTTGCAAAATTCCCCAATATTCCCCAGGCATGCGAAAGGTAAGTTGTGGACCTAGTTCTTCATGTTTTATATTTTGGTATTTGTTTTCTTACATGGTTTCTAATAGTCCTTGTCTTAAATCAGCTTTTCTTCAAGAATACTGAGTAGTGGTTCTGTGATGGTTCGAGGCTGGAATTGGTGTGATTCCGATGCAGTGTCTCTGGTGTAGTCTCTCTACCTCCTGTAAATCCTGGGTTCCTAATTCTAGCATCTTCCCCTGCCTGGGAGCATGCAAATAACCACACCACACATAGAGCTGTGTAGCAGACATCTTTATTCTTCAGCATACAATCACACACTGCACTCTGATTATGTCATAACTGTTAATAACCAAACCTTAACCTCCCAGCAAGTTACGTAATTCCTCTATTGAGTCTGCCTGGAACCGCAAAGGTCGTAGTGCACATAGTCACACGACATATCTCCCTCTCGTTAAAGAAAAAATGAGAACAACAGTTAAATTACATTTCTTCAGTAAATCATTGAGGCGCTTGCACTAGTCGGACAGATCGAGTGGCCTGAGGTATTTGAGATGCACTTTGGTTGGCCACTGAAGGCACTGGTTCTTTTTTTTTTTTTTTTTTTTTGGACTTTAACATTTTGAAAAGGTGCATGGTAAGGTACATAAAAGCCAGTTTCTTCTGAACACTGTAAAAATAAAAACAGAAAAAAGGGCAAAAAGAAACAGTACATCAATATTCATGGCATTGAAAAGTTGAAATACCATCATCATATTAAAGGGTTTTTCTCATTCATTGCAAACAGCATGCAATTAATTGCCAACTACATTCTACTTAGCTATTGAGACAACAGGCCCCAAATTTTTATACCCCACTTTCTACGGACATGGCGCTTTAGTGAGTACAAGCCCATCTCCAAATAATTAATAGAAAACATACAAGCCAGCCACTGACTAAAGGTTGGCGATTCAGGCTTCAGTCAATCTGAAGCAATACAGTTCGGTATGACAGCCATAGCCAGAAACACAAAACATTGAGATTGGCCTGTACAAACCTCTTCATCAGTCCCTAATAATACAAGTTGAAGTATTAAACCATTTGCCTATTGTGTTATCGTCAACAAAAACTATGCAATGTCGGTTAAAAACATTTCGAGCCTGTCACAGCTAAAAAACATATGGACTAAATCATCTCCTGTACTATTGCACCGGGGGCAGCAAATCCCAGTAGACTTTCTCCATTTAGATTTTCTAGCTGGGTATATTATAAATTAAATAATGTCTTATAATGTTGGGCTTGTGGTCCAGTAGAGAGTAATACACATTGAGACATTTCCAAATGAGCTAAGAAAGATGTTTCCGAGGCCCCTATACACCGCCCCCAACTCTCTATATGCATCCCCATATCATCTTCCATAAGGTCCACTGGAAGCGGGTAAAGCTTTTGTATACCACAATCTGCTGTGTTCTCAAGCACATCCATGTTTTGCACTCTTCTCCCCAAGTAAGCCTTCCCTGGATGAGGACACAAAAAATCTCTAATTTGCAAAAACTGAAAAAAGTATTTGCTCTCAGGAGCGAAATCCTTCTTTACATCGCTGAAGGATTTTATTTGCCTGCCATTGTAGAAATTGCCTAATTTCCGGGCACCTCCCAATACCCATTTATCACACCATTTATCCCCAAAAATTCCAAGGAGGATAGGGGTGTTCCAAACGGGAGTATAATAGCAGAGCCGGTCAATTCTGATTGTATGCTTAATATAAAACCATACTTTGAATGCAGACCGTATTGATTTAAATTTGACTTTTTTAAAGTAGCTTGGCTCCACTATTCTCAAAAAAGCGGCATTGGCTGTGCTGCCCCAGATCATGCTATATATAGTTGGGCACGTTTCCCCTGATGATTTACTAAGGTCATCATGTAGAATTAAGGGCTAAATGTATTGCAGGACTGCAGCTCAGTAATATAGGCGGAAGTTGGGGACTGCCCATCCACCTCGTGCCCTTGGGAGTGTTAAGTACTTAAAAGCTCGACGTGATCTAGAAAAGGACCATATGAAGCTGCTTCCATTCAGTTAAACCAGTTCTTACCAAATTCCAGTGGGATAGTCCTAAAAAAGCGCAGGACCAGGGGAAGAAAGATAATTTTAATAACATTACATTGTCCTACCAATGAGAGGTGAGGTTGTTCATATGTTGTAATTCTTTTCTAGTCTTAGCTAACACTGGGGGGAGATTATTATCAACAATACTATCCAGATTAGGTATTAGCCTAACCCCAAGTAAGTCACTTGTACTGCATTCCATTCGTCCTTTAAAGGTGCCCATCCATTAGCCATTATCTGATACTTAGCCTTGTTTAATAGATAACTCGACACCTCACAGAATTTTGACTTTTTTTCCCTATTTCTATTAATGATGTTCTTGGGTCTGGTGATACTACAGCAATATCATATGCGTATGGCAACGTTTGAATGTTCCCCTCAATCATTTCCATTGGAGCAATTATCTAGCAGCCTTCTTATGAGTGGATTGATGTAAAGTGCAAAGAGCAGTGGTGAACAAGGACACCCCTGCCTTATGCCCCTTGCAATGAAAATAGCTTCGGATCCAACCCCTGCCATTTGTAATCATGCAGTGGGGTTCTGATACAGCCTAATAAAACCAGGGTCTATGTTGTATTTGAAAAGTACCACCCATAAGTATGCCCAATTCACACCGTCAAGAGCCTTCTCCATGTCTAGCAGTATCAGTGACATAGGTGTCCTTGCAACCTGAGTTGCATCTATCATGGCTATGACCAAACTCACAAGATCAGTGGTGCCCCTACCAGGGATAAAGTCATGCTGCCCGGGGGAAACCAGTTTATTAATCACCAGGGACAGCCTGGTGGTGAAGACCTTAGGGTAAAGTTTATCAACCCCGTTAATTAAAGAAATAGAACAATAGGAGCCCAGCAATAAAGGGCCTTTTTCTTTCTTCAAAAAAGCTATAATATTTTCTGCCAGCCACGATACCGGAGCATGTGCTCCGTCTTGCTCTGCTTTAAATGATTAGAGGAGTTCATTGCTCAATTCCTGATAAAACACTTTAAAAAACTCCAAGGGGATCATATCTGGACCTGGAGTCTTTCCACTAGCCAAAGAGCTCAATGCTGCTGCTATTTCATCAGATGTTACCTGAATCACAAGCTGAGACCTTTCATCCTCTTGCAGCCACCCCCTGGGGATTTCGTCAGATATTGGTTAAGCTTGCGTTCTAATACATGGGCATCCTGGGCCTCCTGCTGGTATAGTGTGTGATAATATTCTCTAAACACTCTTAGAACTGCCGAGCTTCCCTTCACTATCTGTCCATCTTTATCTTTGACTGCGCTAATGAGGCCTCGCACATCTTTTGTTTTAAAGGTCAGCAGCCTACCGACCTTTTCAGTAAATTTGTAACATTCCTGCCGGCTCATCTGAGTCTTTACTACATCTCACTCTAAAAATAACTGAGAGATTCTGGCCCTTACCGCTGCAATTTGATTTAGAATCTCTTGCAAAGGTGGATTGTTTTTGGTTGCCTCCACTATCTGAGCTTCAAGTGTTACCAGCTCGACCTGTGCAGCACTTATAAATTTGGAGCGCAGTTTCTCCTTGCTTAAACTGTAGATTAGGATCTCCCCTTGAATTCCTGCCTTTAAGGCATCCCAAACCACCCCACTGGGGGCAGACCTTGATTAGTTTTCAAGAAATCTGGTATCCACTTCCTCATATGTGTAATGTATGCCTGATACATCCTCTGTCAAATGACCATGTCTTAGGATGTTGTTCTTTGCTTAATACTGACATTTCTATTACCAGGGTGTTGTGGTCAGATATAATTCTTGGATGCTTTTCGACCATTAACCCCTCGCATAATGGAGCTGACAAATGTAAGTAGTCTAGCCTAACAGATTTTCTTTGGGGATAGGAAAAGAAAGTGAACCCAGGGTTGGGGACCTTACACTTCTGCCAAGCATCAGCCAGTCCATGGCTCAAAACCAAAGTTTGCAAAGCCTGGAATACTTTTGGTTTCCTTCCCATATACCGTCCCTGTTTCTGACAGGGCAAATTACTATCAATATGTATATTTAAATCCCCGCAGACAATGATTGGTAAAGCCTAAGCTGCTAGTTCAATATTAATGAAGTCAATTACTTACGGTCAAGGTTAGATCCATAAATTGAGCACAATGTAAATCTAGTTCTGCCAGTTATACACTCTAATGTCACCCAACGGCCCAGTTTATCCGAAGATTGCTTGGCAACTTCTATCATTTTGTTACATGCCAATACTGCCACTCCCTTTGTTGTTGTTCTCTGTGTAGTGTGGGGCAATAGTTGTTACACGGGAATTACAACAAGTGTTTTTGAGAGCCAATAATACAAATAAAATCTGTTGTCAATGTTTTTAAGCCTTGAGCCACAAAACACCATTTTCTACTGTCATTTAACCCACTAATGTTTAGCATGGCAATATGCAGATTACTACCATAACTCATTTAAATCTGTGTTTGCGTGTACCTGTGCCACTCTAACTCCAATTGTAAATGCACCAAATTCGAACCATTGACCTACTGTGCGTCTCCACTTCCCTATACCCCCAGGCCCATCCACTTCCCCGTGACACCCCCTAAACCACACCGTACCCTACACACCTCACCCAGCCTACCCACCACCCCCAAAAAATGAGACTGCCAGACTGCTAGGTCTGTAAGATGGATAGGTTGCCCTACCCCCCCCAACCCGGTGGTTTCTACCAGTCTTAGAATCCTAAATCCCGGTTAGCTTTTTTTATAAAAAGTGACTGGGAGAGAAAGAAAGATAATCAGTGTTGGAATATCAGCCCTCCTCCCGTGCCCTGTAGTCACTGTAATCCAATACTCTTGTGCCATTAACTGTCTGTAATTAAGTCAGTTTTTCCAAATACTCTTTGGCCTTAATTTCTGAAGAGAATACCCATATAGTACCCTTGTGCACAGTTTTTAGGTGGGAAAGGTTTAGTAAGTGTGCTTACTCCCCTTTCTCCCGGAAGGGGCTTATCATTTGCCTCAAACACCAGTGCCATTCAACAGTGCATGACAGTAATCAGGGAGAGTGAAGAAGGAAACACCCTCACAATCTATTCTTGAGTCAGGTGGGCCTTCTCAAAAACCTCCTGTCGCAATAAATAGTTGCCAAAATAGACAATTATAGCCCTGGGTTGAGACTGTTGGTTCGTAGAGTCTTCTCTTTGTCTTTTTCAGGTGCAGTGGAAACTGGTGGGCTCTCTGTATCGCCCGCTCCCAATCTCAGCTTTCTAGTTCAGGGAAGGCACTTCTAAATAGTTTGATAATATAAGCTCTCATGTCTTGGCCTTCCAGCCCTTCTTTAATCCCTAGAATTCGCAAGTTATTGCATCGTTGGCGATTTCAAAATCTTCCCTCTTCCACTGAATATCCGTAATCTTTGACTCGTGCATAGTTGATTGTTGTACCACCGTGCCCATGTCAGTCTCTAACATGCTAGTGCGGGTCTCCATCACAGCAATAAGTCCTCCGATCTCTGAGCAGGTCTTCACAATCATTCTTACTGACACTTGGAGGTGGTTGCTAGCAACCCTGAAGGCACTAGTTCTGATGCTTGATCTGGACTTCTAGGAGCTGACGAAATTTGAGGTAGGTGCTTAAAATGTGATGAGTCCCGTGTGATGGGCTGTCTGGGACAATGTGCCATCACCGTGTGTCTTTTGTGTGCCACCTGCCAGGATCAACAACAGATGGGGTGTCTGTTTTCCACCTTCTTTCTGTTTGACCAGGACTAAGTCACCTTTATCAAACACTGTTTCCTGAGATCGTCGACGCGGGTCGGCTTATGTTTTCATTTTGCACTTTTGAGAAGTGTCAAAGATATGAACCTTATCAGGCATTCAAAGGTTGGTCCTCTGTCCACTATGGTAGTTTAGTTCCAATGGCTCGGCTAACCATCGAGGTGTCAGGAGTCTAACTAGTCGTGAAGTAAGGAGTTAAACTATGGGCATGAAGGGCTTGACACAGGGTCTGGTATAACTTGTTTCCCACCAGCTATGCTCGTTGAACGACCCTTCTGAGGGTACCCATGAATTGTTCGACAACAACATTGGCTTCAGGCTAGAGTGGTAGACTCTTTTGATGCTTGACACTTAGGGCCTGATTTAAGGCCTAGTTTAGACATTGGTGGACTGGTCACTCCGTCAAATTGGTGACGGATCTCTTGTCCACCGAAACCTAAATACCATTGGTCATAATGGGATTTAGATTTCACGGATGGGATATCCGTCATTGTTGATACAGAGTAACCTGTCCGCCAATATCTAAATCAGGCCCTTGGATCTTGGCAGAGGGGAATACTCCATCACAAATGTGACAGATATCCGGTTCAATGTATTACAATCCCATTAAATCCTATGGTGATCGTAATATGGTTGACCGGATATCTGTCACGTTTGTGACAGAGTATTCCATCTGCAGAGATCTAAATCATGCCCTTAGTCTGACCAGAAACTCCTTGAATTCTTTGCTATTAAATGGTAAACCATTGTCAGATTTGAGAATGGCGGAGATACCCCATGCTGCAAAGATATAGTCCAGCTACTTGTGACCTTCTCATAGTTTGTTGATGATAGCTTCTCTTCTAAAGGAAAGTGTGAAAACTCATCAATGACTACCATGAAATGATGTCCATTTCCTAAGGGCCCGAAGAAATCAACTGCAACTTCTTCCCAGACTTGTGCAGGAAGGTCAGACATAGCCAATGGATGCTACGTCACTTTTGGAAAAAGGCATTTGCAAAGATGGCACTGCTTTAGATCCCTCTCAACTCGCTCTTCCAAGTGCATAAACCACACTCAGGCCCTCATTCTGACCTTGGCGGGCGGCGGAGGCCGCCCGCCAAAGTCCCGCCGGCAGAATACCGCTGCGCAGTCAAAAGACCGCCGCGCCAGAAGGCCGCCCGCCAGCCCAGCGGGAAACACCCTTCCATGAGGATGCCGGCTCCCAAAGGAGCCGGCGGAGTGGAAGGGGTGCGACGGGTGCAGTTGCACCCGTCGCGATTTTCAGTGTCTGCATGGCAGACACTGAAAATCTTTGTGGGGCCCTGTTACGGGGGCCCCTGCAGTGCCCATGCAATTGGCATGGGCACTGCAGGGGCCCCCAGGGGCCCCATGACACCCCATACCGCCATCCTCTTCCTGGCGGCCAAAACCGCCAGGAACAGGATGGCGGTATGGGGCTCGGAATCCCCATGGCGGCGCAGCAAGCTGCGCCGCCATGGTGGATTCCCCAGGGCAGCGGAGAACCGGCGGTACACCGCCGGTTTTCCGTTTCTGACCGCGGCTGTACCGCCGCAGTCAGAATGCCCAAGGGAGCACCGCCAGCCTGTTGGCGGTGCTCCCGCGGTCGTTGGCCCTGGCGGTTTTTACCGCCAGGGTCTTAATGACCCCCTCAGTCTCTTAGGGTTCTTTTGGTGGCTACAATGCTATGATGTCCTTCATTGGCTAGTTTAATGACTTGCTGTCTTTGTCTCTCAGGTATGATGATTATAGAGCCTCTCAATACAAGAACTTCCCTGATCACTGAGAGTTCATCCTGTGCATTTTTTAATTTTTTTAATTTATCATCGTCAGAAATAGATTGAGTGCTCCTTTTCCACGATTGAGCTGAAATGATGTCTTGGAGGACAAGCATGTTTTTCTCTGCATTAGTAGCAGCAATACTCAATCAACAGGGCTGCTGGCATGCTGGATCTCACAATGAAGTAAATGTTCTCCTCTGCTGTTTTGGATGTTATTCTGTGATAATTTAGTGATACTTGTGAAAAGTAATCTTTACCTAGCTTGTGTACAATGGCATAGTCATACTCTTACAGTTGCAATCCCTACCTCTCAATGCAAGGGGGCACCTTGGCTTCAGTTTCCAAGAATAGTGAGCAGTGCCTGGTGGTCTATAATGATAGTGAAATGTTTTCTGTATTGCAACACAGTAAAATGTTCACAGGGCCACACTACAGCCAAACTTTCCTACTCCGGCTGAGGAAATGCACTTTCTATGTCAGCCGGGCTTTGACTGGCATAGGCCTCAATGTGTCTCTGAGCATTTGGATGACCATTATGTTGAGCAAAGATTGCCTCCTGCTCCACCAGGTTTGCATCTACTGTGATCTCAGTATGAAAACTGTGTTCAAAATAGGCCATCTTGGTTGCATTCTCCATCGTGTGTTTTATTCTTTTGAAGCTTTGATCACATTCAACCGACCACTGGGAAGGTACTTTTTCTTTTGTCAAGTCTCTTAATGGGGCACTCACAGTAGCAAAGTCATTAATGTACCTTGAGCAATAACTGGCCATGCCTAAGAAGGATCCCAGCATGGTGACATCTTCTGAGGGCAAGTAGCTAACAGTGCTTGCACTTTATCTGGGTCAGGAGTCCTTCCCTCATTAGAGAATATGTGCCCAAAGAACTTAAGTCTGTTTTTGTGAAACTTACACTTTGCTGCATTCAGAGTGAGCCCTGCAGCAGCAAGCAACTGGCACACTTGTGTAAGAACCTTGTCATGCTCCTCTTGCATTGCTCCAAATACCAGTAGGTCATCAATATGATTAGAAAGCATGCGTGACAGGTTGAATTATTTAATGTATCACATCCTGAAATATTCCTTCAACTGATGGCACTCCAAAACTCAACCTTTTGTATCTGAACAAACCAACATGAGTCCAAAATCAGTGGTGTACCTGCAGTTCTTTTCCAACTCGAGTTGATGGTATCCTTTGTTCAGGTCGAGATGGGAGAAGACTTTGGAGCTGTTCAGTTGCATAATCATGTCTGCGATGTGTAGACCAGGATATCTTTCTCTCTTGGTTGCTTTGTTGGCCTGGCGCATATCAATACAAATGTGCACTGCACCTTCACTGTCCTTTTTTGACACCACCACTATGGGCGAAACCCATGGTGTAGGACCGGTGGAGCTCTCAATAATGTCATGTGTCAACAGCATTTCTAGTTCTTTCTCAACACCTTCTTACAACTGAAAAGCACCCTGTGGTGCAGTTGGGCAACATGTTGAATGTCCTTATTAATGTGAAGTCACAATTTAATTGTTTTGAGACTTCCGAGGATATGAAACAACAACTGAAACTGACTTATAGTGTCAGATTGATTGTGAAGGTTATAATTGAGAAATATCAGTCCCATGTTAGCAGCAGAGGCAAAACTGAATAGGTATGCACTGGACAAAGTTCCTTGAAGAACGTGAAATGGATCCTGCACTGATACTGCTTTATGTCACTATGAAGGACAATTGACTGTGCAACGGTTTATAAGCAGCCAATGTGTATACCTTCATGTTTGATGGGTTGAGACATGGCACAGGAGATAGACTATCAAAATTGTCAACTGGCATGATGTTAATCAACGCACCACTGTCTATGATAAATGTTATGGGGCAACCGTTATCTTTTATTGTAATCTTGGGGGAGTATCCAAATTAATTTAAAAAATAGTTTAGTTTGATTGTTTGTATTTGTCTTTTGTTCTTCCTTGCGAGCAGCCAAACCGATATACGTCTGTTGTTCCTTTGTTGACATCATGATTGCACATTCATCTTCGTTGCTGGGGCTTGGTAATGATGTTGATAAGTTTTTATAGGATGAGTGTGATGAAGATTGACTTTGTCTTGTTTTTACTTGTCGTAACTGGTAATGCTTTTTGGTCATGTGGGCATGGCGAGAATGCTTTTGGAACCTTCTGGCATCCATTTTCTCTTCTCGCTGTGACGTATATGGTTTCTCTTTCACTTTGTAAACCATTATGAAGTGGTTTCTTTTCCGCAACTTTTGCATGTCTGTTCTAAGGCTGGACCTTTACCTTCATGGTGAAATGAAAACCCACATCTGAAACACAACTTTTTCTTCCTTGAAGACGTCGACTGGCGTGCTCCTACCTTTTACTTATGCTTGCTTTTCACGACCAACGCTTATTAATTTTTCTCTGTTCCAGCTTCCATAACAACAGATTGTCAATCTGCTCTTTCACTGACTCTTGAAGCCATTAATATTTTCTCTAGACTGAGCGTCTCGCACATCCTGCATCTTCAGAAAGAGTCTAAAAGACTGAAAGCCATCAATGACTCTGAGGCGTATCGTTTCTTCATCATTAAATTCCATAAATTTGTAGTCTTTGATGAGCACCTCACGTCTTTCAACAAACTCATCCATTGTGTCACGAGCTTGCTGCCTAGTTTCATTGAAAATGTACCTTTCTTAGTTGACTTTGCGCATCGGATTGAACATGGAACCCAATGCTTCTTTGATCTGACTGTACTATACTGCATCAGTCTGTGAGATTTTCTTCAGTACTTCTTTTACTTTAACACTGGCAAGATTCTTTAAATACTCAATGATTTTCTTGTAATCTACTTCTTCTAGGGCATCAATGAAGTCATTGAATATCTCGATCCATGCAGTCCAACTGGTGCCTATATTTTGGTTGTGTCAAATGGCAGTGGTGGTTCCAGAATCACAGCTGCTTCATACTTTGTGCTCTTTTCTACTGTTGTTGAAAACATATGCCTATCAGATGGCTGCCACTGTTCACTTGGACCTGTACGTCTGAAAACACCGGCCGTATGTTCGCACTTGGGTCGTCACACCTAAACAGAGGTCCTAGATAATCATCTTTTTTTTTTAGGGTGAGTTACACTTCTTTATCTTGCACTTGATCATTGTCGTGTTTAGCTTTTTGCATCGTACCTGATTGTCATTTCCGATGACGGGTGTTTGTTTTGGCACGACACAGTATTTCTTCTTTCAGCCTTCTCAACGGATTCTGGTTGGCTTTCCGAATGGTCTCCTCTGCAGGGCCTTCCACTTCTTTGAGGGCTGTATATGGGCTTGGAGGGCTGTATATGGGCTGGAACAGAGCTTCGACTTCACACACACCAAACTTGAATTGCTTCTTCTCTATTTGGGTGCACGTGGCATGCACAAGCAGTTTGCTCTATCATTGCAAACTTTCAGTGAGAGCAGGCACAGATCTCCTACTGTTGTAGGAGTTGTAGCGTCCTCCGCAGCCCGGGAACAGGCAAAGAACCACACCATACATTGAGCTCTGTAGCAGACATCTTTATTCTTCAGCATAGATCACACACTACACTCTACGTCATAACCATTAATACCCACACCTTAACACCTCCCAGCAAGTTATGTAATTCCTCTATTGAGACTGCGAGGGTCCTAGCACCCAAAGTTTCACGACACTACACTAATTGATGTATTATTAGTCAGTATCTTAGTCGGAACAGGTAGATGACTAGGACTGTTGGTTATCTCCTTTGGGGAATTATCAATTAACTCAAATCGTACCACAGTGGCATTTTTGCAACAAAATAGACTGCTGTACAGCTTTTGTCTGTGTTGGTAGTGCTGCCACCATTCTAGCGTGCCCTTGTGCAGCCATACAAGTAAATATAGAGATTCTATTGGTGTGGTAGCATATGGAGATATAATCAACTCTTGAACCTGCGCTGTCCAGCATACATTGGAATTGGGCTATTCTCCAGCGTTGATGCCCCTTGTGAAGTGTTACTATGCTCCTGAATAACTGATAGAGAAATTTGCTCTAGTGCCATTACTCTCACCCGTAATTATATATGTGATCCTTCAGCAGAACAAGGTTCAAACATACCCTGAAACTGCAATAGTAATGTTTTTGAACTGATGTCCTCTTCCTCATTCTGGTAGCTGACTCAATCTGAGACTTGATATACCTACTAGCAGGGGAGATGGTTGAAGTGACTGTACAAACAACATATTTTGAGACATGTGCTTGTGCTAGAGTTGCAATAGTGGGCTGTAATGTAATGTGGTTAGCAAAACAACAGTGGGTGCTGTTGATGTTCTTGCATGTCCTTTTGCAGACAGTCTTGGAGTTGACTGTGAGAGAGAGGGTGGTAAATGTTGCAGTTGTACCACCCGAGATAGTGGCAATTATGGCAGTGCATGCAGCTGAGGATGTGGTACTAGTGGGAGAAGATGCCTACCTAGGTGGCAGGCTTTTGTTTTTTTAGGACGTCTTCGTCCTCAAGAGTGCAGTGGTATCTATCAGATCAAGTAATTACCGGGTGTGTTAAATATTTCCGCCTTAAAAAAGGTTTACAGTATTTACCATACCATGCTAATTTAGGTGCAGGAAGCACCGATATCTGCATGTTGGGTCAGGTGTATCAACCCATTTTACATATGCAAATAGTGTGAATTCGTAAATTTGACCGTTTGCAAATGTGAAATAGCCTTTACAGATGTATGAAAGGCATAGGCAGTGCAATTTTAGGAAATCACAATTTTTTGCGATTCCCTAAAACTGCAGCTCCAAATGTGGAATCGCAAATAGGGATTTCCTATTTGCGATTCCCTAAACACATGTAACAAGCATTTCCTAAATGTGAAATGGGCATTTAGGAAATGCTATTACTACCAACTCCAAGTTGTTAGTAACCATGTGCAATTTTAAAAAATGCATTTTTTAAAGTGCCATGTTGTGCACACATGCCTCTAGGGCATGTGTGTGCTTTACATGTGCACAAATTATTTTGGGGTGCATCAAAGGGGGCCTTAGGCCCTTGGCACCTTTGCTTTTGTATTTCCCAATTTTACGATTTCCTAATAGGAAATCACAATTTAGGTAATGCAAAACCATTCACACCTATGGGCCTTCAACTAATGGAGTTGCAATCCCAAATAACGATTCCCCAATAGCGACTGCAATTCTGTGGGTATCACTATTAGGGATTCACTATTTTTTACATACTATTTTGCGTTCCCTAAATGGCGATTTCTTAAAATTTGCTTTTTAGGGAATGCAAAATAGCATTTTGATACATCTGGCCTGTTATTCTGTAAAAGCTCATAATAGGCAGCTGCTCGTCACGTGGGGGGAAGGGGGCAGGGCGGAGAGGTGCGTGCAGGGGAGAAACGACAAAAAAAAACAATAATAATTTTTTAGAAACTTACCAAGCTGGCAGCATGAAAGCAGCGTTAGGATTGGACGGAGTGCCCTGGGTGGGCACTCTGAGGCAGAGTGGGAGCCTCTGCCTGCTCTCTCCAACCAGGCAACACAGGTTGGAGAGCTCAGTGCACATGTGTGTTTAGCCAGCCGGAGCCAGCCGGCCAAACATACATGTGCTCTGATATCACCAGTGGCCCCACCCCTTTTACAATAAAACCATAATAAACATAGTTTGTTATGATGGTTTTATTTTAAAAGGTTTGCAGTTGCCATAGCGGAGGAGACACCCCTGATAATCAGGGCTGTTTATCTCCTCAAATAAGTAATGTATCCCAGAGTATGTCATCTGTCAGGAGCTATAAAAAAATCTGGATTCTGACAAAGTCGAACTCAGGTCCATAGAGTTATTTCCTGTTGATCTATTTGTGGCGGTTCACCCTACAAGTCAGTTATGAAGGTTACTATCTAGTACAGCTGGTAAGGAACAAGTAATTGAAGTGTGTTTTCAGATGTTTTCTCATGCTAAGTTATATTAACAGGACTTATTTAGAGTTCACGCACCTAAAAGCATTAGTGGTGCTTATGGTCTACTTAGGACTACTTTATGGAAGCAAAAAGGGAAGCTGTGGAGAAATGGGCAAAAGGGAGTGATTTCCAAATAGCAGGAGCTGAAGTGAAAAATCTGTGGCTGCCAGTCTGAGTTTTGTTGACTCTAAGAATAGCCAAAAGGCAATCTGAAGAGGATCTCAGCAAAATGAAGAGCACCCCTTTTTATATTTTTCCACACTAATGTTGATTTGGGATTTTCCCAAATTACTTGTTTTTGCTGGTTTGTGTGAGAACCCTCCTTCGTTTTTCATCTTACTGCATGACAATGACTGTACTTCCAAGCTGGAACACCACAGTCCACCTTGGCCAGAACATCATGATGTCTCCATGAGACTTGCCTTCGGTTTTGCCTGCAACACAGCAGATAGTCCAACAAAATGCTGTTTTTTAGCGCTACTATTGCCAGATACATCAATGTCAGCTGTATGATGTGTATGTATGATCTGGCAGAACACTACACAGCTGGTCGTAAGAAGATCATAGTTGATGCAGCCCATCCTCTGGCACATAAGCTTCACTGTCATGCTGGATAATAGAGGTGTGTACTACCAGTGAAAAGAAGTGACAAGAGCCAACTCTTTTCCTCTCATTCATACAATGCAGTTCATATTCTCAAAGGTGTTAAACAAGGAATCAATCACACTGCCAAGAGTATGACCATTTTTGCTGTCTTTTGAACAGTTGTGAGAGTGAAAAAATCTTTGCTGTGGACTGTAATTGAGTTGTCCAGATTTGATGATAATGTAGTGCTTATTAAAGTTCCTATGCAAATAAAGATGATCTGAACAATAATCATTATTGTAGGTTATTATTCCTTTTTGGGGGGGAGTTTACTGTAGAATTCATTGTGGTCAAGAAAGATCATTGTTAATGGTGTATGTAGAACTGTTGTGAATGACCAAGAGGGCAAGTGCCCAAAGGTTTTTTTTGTGCTATGGCCAAGTTCACACAACCTTAAACCCAAGGATGAAAGGCAAGATGAGGCATGAAGGAATGTTATGCTTGCCTCGATTCATATCACTAACACATATAGACGGTCATTCTGACCCTGGCGGTTGAAAACCGCCAGGGCAGAGTGCAGCGGAAGCACCACCAACAGGCTGGCGGTGCTTCATGGGCAATTCTGACCGCGGCGGTAAAGCCGCGGTCAGAAAAGGGCAACCGGCGGTTTCCCAACGGTTTACCCCTGCCCCAAAGAATCCTCCATGGCGGCGCTGCTCGCAGCACCGCCATGTGGATTCCGACCCCCTTCCCGCCATCCTGGTCCTGGCGTCCCCATAATGATTTTCAGTGTCTGCCTAGCAGACACTGAAAATCGCGACGGGTGCCACTGCACCCGTCGCACACCACACCATTCGGAGCCGGCTTCATCGTTGCTGGGGCTTTCCTGCTGGTCATTTGACCGCGGTGCGGTCTTCTGGCGGGCGGCGCCCGCCGGGGTCGGAATAACCCCCATAGTGTGTGCCACTCCTACTGTCTTTAGCCTGAAGCTTTCTGTTTCACAAAATCGCTACAGGTATATCCCTTCCTACTCCATAATTCAAAGATTTGAATGAGGTGGGCTCACTCATGTAATGTGACATGCTTCATCATTGGCCACCTCAACCCACCCTGGCAAGATGATGGGTGAACTTGACCTCAAGTGGGGCTATCCTGAGGGAGTTCTTAGAAATTATCTGACTGTGTAAGGAACTCAGGTCCAGATGTAAGTAAAAATATCTAAGGATAAACCACGGACAGTGTCCTGTTTTAGTAGGGAAGTATCCTTGATAAGGGTAAAAAGATCAGGCTTAATAGATTCTTCCTGGATAGAGAAGTACAATTAGATAACAATGTCTCTGGTCTTAGATCCAAATCCACTTTTCTCCCTGGCCTGGATTCTGTGGGACCAGAAGTTGCCATTTTTTAAAAAGTGGTTATGAGTAAAATCAATAAAGTTATACGATATGTTTCACGCCCTCTTTACAATCTTACTCCAGTACAACAGACTGCTCTAAGAGAACGTCAATGTAATAAGCTCCTTTCTATAAAACCTTGAGATAAAGACGGGGGGATAGTAGTTATGAATACTGAAAGATACATATCTAAGATGGAAACTATACTAGGCATTGAGGATCACTATTGTAAGGTTCGAGGTAATCCCTCGATGCAGATTTCCTTCACAATCAAAATCCTCTGTGAAGAAGGAGTATAGAATGGCTATATCTCTAGAAGTGAGTTTGATTTTCTTACAGTTGTTAATTTTACTCTTCCCACCATATATGGAGTACCCAAGACTCATAAACAGATCAAAGATCCCCCTCTAAGACCGATTGTGTCCACTATAGGCTCAGTTACTGAGCCACTTTCATTACATTGATGTTTTTTTTTAAACCTCTGGTCCAAGAGTTTCCATCATACATTAAAGATACGTCTCATATGATATCTATAGAAGAAGGTTTACCTTTTAATCCTGAAAAAACATCTATTAGTTACTCTAGATATTGAAGCTTTGTATACCAACATTCCACAGGATGGTGCTTATAAGGCTGTAGAGGAAATACTTAGGACAACAATGTCCCAATACCTATTGACTTTATCCTTAGCTGTCTAAAGATCGTGCTATCGGAAAATTATTTCGACTTTAATGGCACGATATACAAACAAATTAAAGGAGTCAGCATGGGAGCAGCTTGTGCTCCTAGTGAAGCTAATATTTTCATGGGACTATTTAAAAAGAGACTCATATATAATGAAGTTGCACCTTTTTTGAAAGTGTCAAATATTGGTCACGATATATAGATGACATTTTCTTCATTTGGAAAGGAGAAAGGGATGCTCTATATGAGTCCATTGAATGGCTTAATCTTTGTGATGACAATTTGAAATGTTCTCCCAATATAAGTGATCAGCAGGTGGAATATTTGGATATCTCTATATGTGGTGATCAAGGAGACCTATTGGTGTCCTTATATACTAAACCAACAGCTCAAAACACATTATTCCATTTAGTCAGTTTCTGAGAATTAGGAGGAACTGCAGTGATATTTTGGAATATGATAAGCATGCCAATGAACTTAAAGAGAAATTCCTACAGAGAAGTTACCCAAGAAGACTTATTAGGGATGCATATAAGAGAGCAAAATATTACAACTGTGACAGTATGTTCCAAGGGAAACAGAAAAAGGAACAACAAAGATTGGTGTGTGTGGTCAAGCATTCTAATATCAATAATAAAATCAGAGGAATTATCAATGCACAGTGGAATTGTCACGACTTACGTGCTGCTTTAACCTGGAGTCTGCTGAACGAGTGGCGAGGTTCTTGTTCCTGAATGTTCGGCCTTGGCCCAGGTAGGGGCGACTCTTTCTGGTAGCCACAGTGCTGCAGGCGATAGGAACGCCAAGGGCAGGCCGTGTCCTACAGAATTAGTGCCAGAGGGAAAAAAAACGAAAAAGGGGAAAAAAAACCTTAAAAAGGGAAAATTTCCTGGAACAGGAGCAAAAGTCAACAAGTAAATACAAGATCAAAAAAGAACAGGAAAAACACTGGAACTGACAGGAACCAGAATCTGACTCAAAGGAAGAAGGAGCGAAGACACCATCCAAACAGAAAGTGTTGCAGCGCAAGGAGGGAAAGAATCACAGCCTTAAATACCCCAAAACAGGAAGCGACCCACAGGAAGTGCAAGGACACCATATTAGATAGGGAAAAACACGTAGAAAGTAATGGAAGAGGAGCCATAGGAAGAAGGGAACCAAAGCATGCTGGGAAGAGAGGGGAATAATGGGAAAGGAGGAAAAACATAAAGGGAGGCACAAATGATGGCGACAGAAAGAAAAAGACAACGATAGCAGGTAAGTGGGGAAGAGTTAAATATACCCGAATGTGCGCCACGCTAGGAAGAAACGAGGCCCCATGCCCAATTTGGGGCCTCGTATGCTGCACAAGAGGCTAGGTGCGCGGCGTGTCTCTGTGCCACGCACCGCAGCGCAACAGTAGGTCCCCCCGAAGTCCCAGGTTTGTGCGGAAACAATCGGTGAAAGTGACGAATAAGAAGAGGGGTGTGAACAGAAGACGCATCTTCCCAAGAGCATTCACTAAGGGGGTAACCCTTCCAATGAATCGGATACTGAAGACGGTTGCGAAAGATACGAGAGTCACAAATTTCTTGTACCGCATATTCTGGTACATCATTGACCAACAAAGGAGGAGGACAAGGAAACTGCAGAGAGAAAGGATCAGGCACATAGGGTTTGAGCTGGGAAACATGAATGACTGGATGGATTTTCCAGGTACGAGGTAAATGAAGACGGACAGTGACAGGATAAATCAGCTGAAGAATACGGAAAGGACCGTAGTAACGTGGTGTAAACTTGTTCTGAGAAAGACGCAAAGGCAGAAATTTGGAAGAAAGCCAGACTTTATCCTGGATGTGATATACTGGAGCATCCCTGCGCTTCTTATCTGCCATTCTCTTCATGTATCTCTTAGTGTTCAGCAAGTGAGATCGAATCAATCTATGGATTTTCAGAAGTCGTTTGGAAAATGAGTTGACAGCAGGAAGAGAAGAGGTAGACTGATGAGCAGTAGGAAAAGAGGTAGGATGATAGCCATAGGAACAGAAAAAAGGGGTGACCTTGGAGGCACTATGGACAGTGTTATTGTAACAGAATTCAGCGATAGGAAGGTAAGTGTTCCAGTTACTCTGGGTAGAATTACAAAAGCAGCGAAGGTACTGCTCTAGTCCTTGGTTGAGACGTTCGGTCTGCCCATTGGTTTGGGGATGGAAACCAGATGATAATGCTATATTGATGTTCAAAGTTCTACAGAAATGTTTCCAAAACCGGGAGATCTACTGAGGTCCCCTGTCTGATACAATGTGGTGTGGGAGTCCATGGAGACTAAAAATATGATGGATAAATATCTGACTTAGTTCTTGAGAGGTAGGTAATTTCTTCAGGGCAGTGAAGTGAGCCATCTTTGTAAAGGAATCTATCGTGACCATGATAACCCGGTTTCCTGCTGATGGAGGTAGTGATCACATGAAATCGGTAGAAATGGTGTGCCAGGGAGTAGGTGGAACAGGTAATGGTTGTAGTAATCCTGCAGGTCTGGTACGGGGTATCTTTACTTGGACAGGCCTGAACATAGTTTTTGACATCCGATTTCCAGGTAGGCCACCAGAAAGATCGCAAGAGTAATTCCTGCGTGGCCTTGATGCCTCTATGACCAGCAACTGGAGAATCATGGCACATCTGAAGTGCCTTTTCTCTTACTCCGCTAGTGGGGAGGAACAACAGGTTCCTATAATAATAATACCCTTGCTGTTTACGTATTAGGGGTTTTAAGTTCTCTAGCTCTTGTGCAGAAAGGTTGGAATATTCTAGTTGTATCTCATCCAGGAATGATTGAGCACCACCGATGATCTTGCTAGGCTCAAGCAGATATTGTGATGGGGTAGGAGTACAATCTGGATAACGGCAAGACAGAGCAATGGTCAGTATATTTTGGGATCCAGGAACGTAGGTAACATAGAAGTCAGACTGACTGAAGAAAAAGGCCCAACGAGCCTGACGACTGTTCTGGCATTGAAGGTTACGTAAACATTGTAGATTACGATGGTCCGTTCTCAACTCGAAGGGCTCTTTGGAACCCATTAGGAATTATCTCCACTCTTGGCAGGCAGTCTTCAGGGCTAATAACTCCCTTTCCAATACTGAGTAATGTTGTTCCGACACAGAGAGTACATGAGACAAATAGAACACAGGAAGTTCTAGACCATCATCATCTTGTTGTTGGAGTAAGACAGCTCCGATGGCTCTTTCGGACGCATCAGTAACAACAACAAATTGTTGGTATCTGGATGTCTCAGTATTGGTGCTTGAGTCAAGGCCTTTTTTAGACTTTGAAAAGCTGTTTCAGCTGCCCTTGTCCAGACAAATCCTTTACTTAAATTGTCCTTCTTTAATGTTTGGGTAATGTGGCTGGTCTGTTCCGCAAAGTCAAAAATAAACTGTCGATAAAAGTTGGCCAGTTCTAGAAAACATTGTGTTTCCTTAATGGAGGAAGGGGAAGGCCAGTCTAGGATGGCTTGTGCCTTTTCTGGATCCATAGCTATTCCAGTGGGACAAAGGTGATAACCCAAATATTTGACTTCAGTCTTATCGAACTCACATTTCTCCGGTTTACAGGACAGTTTATGTAACCTGAGTCTTTGGAGGACCTGTTTCACGTGTGTAGCATGAAGTTCAGGACATCTAGAATATATAAGGATATCATCTAAGTAGATTACTACAGTATGGTTCAAGAGATCAGAAAACACAGAGTCCATAAATCTTTGGAAAATTGATGGGGCATTAGTGAGACCAAAAAGCATAACTCTGTATTCATAATGAATAAATGGGGTTCGAAAGGCGGTCTTCCACTCATCTCCTTCTTTGATGCGCAAAAGGTGGTAAGCTCCACGTAGATCTAATTTGGTAAATCGTTGAGCCCCTCTGACTGCCTCCAGAATATTCTTGATGAGGGGTAAAGGATAATGGTCTTTCATAGTGATCTTATTTAAACCACGAAAATCCAGACAGGGATGAAGATCTTTAGTCTTCTTGGGTACAAAAAAGAGAAGAGCCCCCGCCGGAGAGGATGATGGCACAATAAGACCGCTGTGCAGATTTTCTTGCAGATAATCTTTGAGAACTTCCTTTTCAGGTTCTGTGAGAGAATACATTCTCCCAAAGGGAACGATCGCCCCAGGTTCCAGGGGAATTGTACAGTCACAATCTCGATGTGGGGGTAAAACAGGTCTGGATGGTTTTTAGAATACATCTAGAAATTCTAGATAGTGATCGGGGACTCCTTGGACTGTATTGATGGAACAACCTGTAGTAAGTTCAGTAGGCATCAACTTCTTGGGTGACCAGTGTGTGTCTGATGCAAAACAATTGTCATGACAAAACTGTGAGGACAAGGAAATAGTCCTGGTTTCCCAATTTACATAAGGATTATGTTTTATGAACCACAGAATTCCTAAGATGATAGTATGGTTAGGAGATGATATTAGATCAAATGAGATGTTTTCTTGGTGGTTCCCAATTTGTAAACTTATAATCAGGGTGGTAGTATCGACTGAACCAGAGGATATTAACCCCTTCTGTGCCGCGGACGTAGTGGTTACGTCCCGCGGCACAGTGCTGCTGTGCCGAGGACGTAACCACTACGTCCTCGGCACACAGCCCAGAGGGAGCGCTCTCGCTCCCTCTGTGTGCTTCCCTCCCACCCCCCAAAGTCGGGGATGGAAGGGGAAGCCCTTCCCCTTCCACCCCGACCCCCCCACACCCCCATAATGACGTCAGCGCGCGATCGCGCGCTGACTTCATTGTGGGATCCTCGCCGCACAGGAAGCCATTTGCTTCCTGTGCGGCGATGAGAGAAGAGGTAAGAATCTCTTCCCGGTGGGTCAGGGGTTGGGGCTAAAGAGGCACCGGGGAAAAGGAAAGGCTTTTCCTTTTCCCCGGTGTCTCTTTGAGCATTCCTGCTGCCCGATCGCATTGCGATCGGGCAGCAGGAATGCCCACTAGACACCAGGGATTTTTTTTTTTTGTTTACTTACCTGTTTCTGGCACGCGGGGAGCGGCCCCTTGGGCAAGGGTCGCTCCCCTTTGGGGGGCAATTAGTTACGGCCATTTCTGCCCCTCTTGGGGGCAGATCTGGCTACTTTTTAGCCAGATCTTCCCCCAAGGGGGGCAGAAAACACTAGATCACCAGGGATGTATATTGTTATGTGCATTTATGTGTGGGGGTGTGCCCCCTTGGGCAAGGGGCGCCCCCCCAAGGGGGCAGAGAACTGTTGGCCTTTTCTGCCCCCCTTGGGGGCAGATCGGCCTAGAAGCCACTTAGGCACCAGGGATTGTGTGTGTAGTGGATGGGGGGGCGCCCCCTTGGGCAAGGGTCGCTCCCCTTTGGGGGGCATGTATTTTAGGGCCATTTCTGCCCCCCTTGAGGGCAGATTGGCTACTTTTTAGCCAGATCTGCCCCCAAGGGGGGCAGAAAACACTAGATCAACAGGTTTTTTATTTTTATGTGTATTTATGTGGGGGGGGTGCCCCCTTGGGCAAGGGGCGCCCCCTCCAAGGGGGCAGAGAACTGTTGGCCTTTCCTGCCCCCCTTGGGGGCAAATCGGCCTATTTTTTTTAGGTCCATCTGCCCCCAAGGGGGGCAGAAGCCACTTAGGCACCAGGGATTGTGTGTGTAGTGGATGGGGGGGCGCCCCCTTGGGCAAGGGTCGCTCCCCTTTGGGGGGCATGTCTTTTAGGGCCATTTCTGCCCCCCTTGAGGGCAGATCAGCCTATTATTTTTAGGCTGATCTGCCCCAAGGGGGCAGAAACCACTAGAACGCCAGGGATTTTTTTTTATTTGTTTATTTTTGTGGGGGGGCTTCCCCTTGGTCACGGGGCACCCCCCCAAGGGGGCCATTGACCTGTTGGCCATTTCTACACCCCCTGGGGGCAGATGGGCCTATTTTTTTAGACCCACCTGCCCCCAAGGGGGGCAGAAGCCATGTAGACACCAGGGATAGTGTGTGTGTGTGTGTTAGTGGATGGGGGGGGGGCCTTGGGCAAGGGTCGCCCCCCCACTTTGGGGGCACATGTACCCAGGCCATTTCTGCACCCCTTGGAGACAGATCAGCCTATTATTTTTAGGCTGGTCTGCCCCCAAGGGGGGCAGAAACCACTAGAACGCCAGGGATTTTTTTTTATTTGTTTATTTTTGTGGGGGGGCGTCCCCTTGGTCACGGGGCGCCCCCCCAAGGGGGGCATTGACCTGTTGGCCATTTCTACACCCCCTGGGGGCAGATGGGCCTATTTTTTTAGACCCACCTGCCCCCAAGGGGGGCAGAAGCCATGTAGACACCAGGGATAGTGTGTGTGTGTGTGTGTGTGTGTGTGTGTGTTAGCGGATGGGGGGGGGCCTTGGGCAAGGGTCGCCCCCCCACTTTGGGGGCACATGTACCCAGGCCATTTCTGCACCCCTTGGAGACAGATCAGCCTATTATTTTTAGGCTGGTCTGCCCCCAAGGGGGGCAGAAACCATTAGAACGCCAGGGATTTTTTTTTATTTGTTTATTTTTGTGGGGGGGCGTCCCCTTGGTCACGGGGCGCCCCCCCAAGGGGGGCATTGACCTGTTGGCCATTTCTACACCCCCTGGGGGCAGATGGGCCTATTTTTTTAGACCCACCTGCCCCCAAGGGGGGCAGAAGCCATGTAGACACCAGGGATAGTGTGTGTGTTAGTGGATGGGGGGGGGGGGGCCTTGGGCAAGGGTCTCCCCCCCACTTTGGGGGCACATGTACCCAGGCCATTTCTGCACCCCTTGGAGACAGATCAGCCTATTATTTTTAGGCTGGTCTGCCCCCAAGGGGGGCAGAAACCACTAGAACGCCAGGGACTTTTTTTTATTTGTTTATTTTTGTGGGGGGGCGTCCCCTTGGTCACGGGGCGCCCCCCCAAGGGGGCCATTGACCTGTTGGCCATTTCTACACCCCCTGGGGGCAGACGGGCCTATTTTTTTAGACCCACCGGCCCCCAAGGGGGGCAGAAGCCATGTAGACACCAGGGATAGTGTGTGTGTGTGTGTGTGTGTTAGTGGATGGGGGGGGGGCCTTGGGCAAGGGTCGCCCCCCCACTTTGGGGGCACATGCACCCAGGCCATTTCTGCACCCCTTGGAGACAGATCAGCCTATTATTTTTAGGCTGGTCTGCCCCCAAGGGGGGCAGAAACCACTAGAACGCCAGGGATTTTTTTTTATTTGTTTATTTTTGTGGGGGGCGTCCCCTTGGTCACGGGGCACCCCCCCAAGGGGGCCATTGACCTGTTGGCCATTTCTACACCCCCTGGGGGCAGATGGGCCTATTTTTTTAGACCCACCTGCCCCCAAGGGGGGCAGAAGCCATGTAGACACCAGGGATAGAGTGTGTGTGTGTGTGTGTGTTAGTGGATGGGGGGGGCCTTGGGCAAGGGTCGCCCCCCACTTTGGGGGCACATGTACCCAGGCCATTTCTGCACCCCTTGGAGACAGATCAGCCTATTATTTTTAGGCTGGTCTGCCCCCAAGGGGGGCAGAAACCACTAGAACGCCAGGGATTTTTTTTATTTGTTTATTTTTGTGGGGGGGCGTCCCCTTGGTCACGGGGCGCCCCCCCCCAAGGGGGGCATTGACCTGTTGCCCATTTCTACACCCCCTGGGGGCAGATGGGCCTATTTTGTTAGGCCCACCTGCCCCCAAGGCGGGTAGAAGCCACTTAGGCACCAGGGATAGTGTTGTGTGTGTTTTTTTTTTTTTTTTTGAGGGCTGTCCCCTTTGGCAAGGGTCGCTCTCCATGGGGACACACTACTAAAGGTATTTTCTGGCTTCCTTGGGGTAGACAGGCCTATTTTATTAGTAGGCCCATCTGCCCCTATGGCAGAATCCACTTAGGCACCAATGTCTAAATGTTTGATGGTGGGGTGTTTGTCAACTGAAGAAGTCTTTGCATTTGTGATAAAAAATGTTTTCCTCCTTTTTGTTCTAGTTCAAAGCTTTTGCTTTATTTGCTGTGGCTCCTTGCGGTTTTGGCGGTGGTTGACCTGCAGTTTGCACAGTTGCATGTTTTAGGTAAGTAAAAACAATTTTCTCCAAAGGAGTATTGTTGCCATGCATGAATGACATGTTTGTAGGGGGTGTACTAAATGCAGGATTGTGTGTGAAATTGTCCTTAGGTTTGTGCACAATGATATTTGTTTTGTCTTATTTCTAATTTGCCTTTCTTTCTTTATTTTTAGTGGGATATCATTGGTGATTGCTGTGTAGTAGCTGGTGAATCAAGCTTTTTCAGGCAAGTGAGCAGTATAGTTTTTGAGTTTATAACTCTTACTAACAAAGCTACACTTTGTTACTTGTCTTACACAGTGCTGGTTGTTGGTGGGGAATTTGTCCAGTTAATTTTAGCAGGAGAGATCATGGCTAGCCGCAGGATGACCGCTCAGCAGGTGGTTGGTATGCTTTTTGAGTCACAGTCTGATCATGACTATGAGACGGACTCTGCATCTGAGGCAGAGGAGGAAGTCAGAGATTCTGGCAGTGATGTTTCTCTTGGAGGGGAATCTTCTGATGATGAAGGCACACTCAGTGCAGATGAAGGGCCTGTTTTAGAGGAGGACATTGATGTGCCAATAGTGCAGCAACCTGGGGCTGAAAGGTTTCCCGTTATAAGACCTGATGTCTGGGTTGCCCCAAACATGGAGCAGCCAGAGTTGCCTACCTTTACTGGTCTCCCGGGGTATAACGCCAATACAGAGAACTTTATGCCTATCAATTTCTTTGAGTTATTCATGGATGATGTGTTTTTGGAAGAGATTGTTGAGCAGACTAATTTGTATGCGGAGCAGCATTTGAGGGACAACGCTGCTAGACTTAGGCCACACTCTAGAGCTGCCCAGTGGATTCCCACAAATTTGGAGGAGTTAAAAAAGTTTTTGGGTTTGACTTTTTTGATGGGGTTGATAAGGAAGCCGTCACTGGCTTCTTATTGGTCTACTAGTCCCTTGATGGCAACAGCTATATTTCCAGCGATCATGAGTCGTAATCGGTATTTGCTTCTTCTTAGGATGCTGCATTTTGTTGACAATGCTTTAGCCTTGCCACGAGATCACCCAGATTCTGACCGTCTTTTTAAGATTAGGCCTGTCCTTGATCATTTTGTAGATCGGTTTTCGGAGGTCTATGTTCCAGGCAAAGAGTTAAGTGTGGACGAGTCTTTGGTCCTCTTCAAGGGTCGTTTGGTTTTTAGGCAGTACATTCCTAGCAAAAGGGCACGATATGGAATTAAATTGTATATGCTGTCTGAAAGTAGGACAGGATATGTGTATAGTTTCCGTGTGTACACTGGTAGGGATTCCAATATTGACCCCCCTGGTTGTCCTCCCACTTTTGGAGTTACTGAGAAAATTGTGTGGGATCTTGGTAGACGACTGTTCAACAAAGGTCACCATTTGTATGTAGATAACTTCTACACTGGTGTGCAATTGTTCAAGGAATTGTTTAGAGTGGACACAGTTGCTTGTGGCACAATCCGTTCTAACCGGAAAGGCTATCCAAGGGAGCTTGTCTGTAAAAAACTTGAGAGAGGACAGTGCTCTACCTTGCGGAACGAGGAGCTGCTAGCTTTGAAATTTTCAGACAAGAGGGATGTCTACATGCTAAGTACCATCCATGATGAGAGTACTTCCCCTGTAACTGTTTGGGGCCAGGTTGCTGAAGTGCGCAAACCTGTGTGCATTTTAGATTATAATAGGCACATGGGAGGTGTAGATAGAGTTGACCAGAGGTTGGAACCTTATACTGCTATTCGTAAGTCTTACGTTTGGTATAAGAAGTTAGCACTTCACCTCTTCCACTTAGCAACCTTCAATGCTTTTATTGTGTTTAGGGATAGGTCTCCAGAGTCAAAGATGACATTTGTGAAATTTCAGGAGTCAGTGATAGAGAGCCTTATTGTGGTGGAACAGGCCAGAGTTCCTAGAGGAGCAGTAGTGGAGGATGTGGCTAGATTGAAAGATCGCCACTTTGCTGAGCACATTCCTCCCACACCCAAAAAAGACTTTCCAGCTAAGAAATGTAGAGTGTGTTTTCGAAGAGGTATCCGGAGGGAGACTCGAATGTACTGCCCAGATTGTCCTTCAAAGCCTGGGCTGTGTGTCGGTGCTTGTTTTAAGAATTACCACACCCAGAAGAATTTCTGGGAACAACCATGAGTGTAAACTCATGTCTGTTTTGTATTTTCATGTGTTTAGTTTCATGGTTAGCATTTCTGTCTTGTTCTTAGTTAGAGCTTTTGTGTTTGTAGTTTTGTAATTCTTTCTACTTAGTTAGGGGTTCCTCTGTTAAAAAAAAAAAAAAAATGATGCCATTGTGGGTGGAGTGGGGCTTGGCTGAGAGTGTACATATTGACTTGCTGTTGGCTACTGCAACACACTGCCAGCCAAACACCAGTCCACACACTCCCATCAGCTGGTGTGATTGTTGTATCAGGCATGTGGGCGTATGTAAGTGATGGGCCCTTGAGTGGCGCTGTCTGTCGAGGTGAGTGTTGTAATGTGCTGGGCCCGTGGCTGGCGGTGTGAATGGCCTTGTGTGTGTCATGTATGAAAGTTGTGTGAATGGACTGTAAAGCGGTTGGTGCCTTGTCGCGGCTTTACAGCTCACGAGCTGTGAGTCATTGGTTCAGTTTTTTGCCTTTCAGTTACTAACAGTGCATTTCATTTTTGTGAAAGCTCTTGTTAGTAAAATTTGATCCACTGAACCATCACTCACCCTCGTGCCAAATCCAACCAGTATGTGTGGTACAAATGACAAAACCTGCTCTGCTGTAATCAGGCGTCGCAGCACACCTGTGACACGCTAGGTGCCTCAGGTGGGACCCCAATGATGAAGCATGCCACCAACTTGGATGGTGGGTGAGGGGTCTTTTTCACATAACCTAACTGTGTTTCTTTTCAAAATTTTAGTGTTTGGCACATCACGGACGTATGTGGGCACATCAAAACGATATATTACAAAACTACCTGTGTTTGGGGGGGAGAGGGCACCTATGTTTTTGGTCCTGTGTGCGGCCTTCATCTAGAGAAACCTACCAAACCCAGACATTTTATAAAACTAGACACCCCAAGGAGTCCAGGGAGGTGTGGCTTGCGTGGATCCCCCAACATTTTCTTACCCAGACTCCTCTGTAAACCTCAAAATGTGCTTAAAAAAGCATATTTTCCTTACTTTTCTTCGTAGGATCACCACTCCAGCACAAAATTCCTACTCCCTAGTGTTCCCCTCAGCCTCCCAAGTAAAATGACACCTCACTTATGTGGGTCCCCAAAGCAGAGTCAGTCTAAAGATGTATAAAAGAATATGTCCTTATAAACTTGCTGTCCTATCCCCTCTATCTCTACAAGTTTTGGGCCTTATTCTGTTGCAGGCACCTGGCCCACCCACACAAGTGAGGTATCATTTTTATCGGGAGACTTGGGAGAACGCTGGGTGGAAGGAAATTTGTGGCTCCACTCAGATTCCAGAACTTTCTGTCACCGAAATGTGTGGAAAATGTGTTTTTTTAGACAGAATTTGAGGTTTGCAAAGGATTCTGGGTAACAGAACCTGGTCCGAGCCACACAAGTCACCCCATCTTGGATTCCCCTAGGTCTCTAGTTTTCAGAAATGCACAGGTTTGGTAGGTTTCCCTAGGTGGCGGCTGAGCTACAGGCCAAAATCTACAGGTAGGCACTTTGCAAAAAACACCTCTGTTTTCCTTCACAAATTTGGATGTGTCCACGTTGCGGTTTGGGGCATTTCCTGTCGCGGGCGCTAGGCCTACCCACACAAGTGAGGTATCATTTTTATCGGGAGACGTGGGGGAACGCTGGGTGGAAGGAAATTCGTGGCTCCTCTCAGATTCCAGAACTTTCTGCCACAGAACTGTTAGGAACATGTGTTTTTTTAGCCAAATTTTGAGGTTTGCAAAGGATTCTGGGTAACAGAACCTGGTCCGAGCCACACAAGTCACCCCATCTTGGATTCCCCTAGGTCTCTAGTTTTCAGAAATGCACAGGTTTGATAGGTTTCCCTAGGTGCCGGCTGAGCTAGAGGCCAAAATCTACAGGTAGGCACTGTTTTCAATGAAAAAATTTGATGTGTCCACGTTGCGTTTTGGGGCATATCCTGTCACGGGCGCTAGGCCTACCCACACAAGTGAGGTATCATTTTTATCGGGAGACGTGGGGGAACGCTGGGTGGAAGGAAACTCGTGGCTCCTCTCAGATTCCAGAACTTTCTGCCACAGAAATGTGAGGAACATGTGTTTTTTTAGCCAAATTTTGAGGTTTGCAAAGGATTCTGGGTAACAGAACCTGGTCCGAGCCACACAAGTCACCCCATCTTGGATTCCCCTAGGTCTCTAGTTTTCAGAAATGCACAGGTTTGGTAGGTTTCCCTATGTGGCGGCTGAGCTACAGGCCAAAATCTACAGGTAGGCACTTTGCAAAAAACACCTCTATTTTCCTTCACCAATTTGGCTGGGTCCACGTTGCGCTTTGGGGCATTTCCTGTCACGGGCGCTAGGCCTACCCACACAAGTGAGGTATCATTTTTATCGGGAGACGTGGGGGAACGCTGGGTGGAAGGAAATTTGTGGCTCCTCTCAGATTCCAGAACTTTCTGCCACAGAAATGTGAGGAACATGTGTTTTTTTAGCCAAATTTTGAGGTTTGCAAAGGATTCTGGGTAACAGAACCTGGTCCGAGCCACACAAGTCACCCCATCTTGGATTCCCCTAGGTCTCTAGTTTTCAGAAATGCACAGGTTTGGTAGGTTTCCCTAGGTGGCGGCTGAGCTACAGGCCAAAATCTGCAGGTAGGCACTTTGCTAAAAACAGGTCTGTTTTCTGTGATGTGTCCACGTTGCGCTTTGGGGCATTTCCTGTCACGGGCGCTAGGCCTACCCACACAAGTGAGGTATCATTTTTATCGGGAGACGTGGGGGAACGCTGGGTGGAAGGAAATTTGTGGCTCCTCTCAGATTCCAGAAATTTCTGCCACAGAAATGTGAGGAACATGTGTTTTTTTAGCCAAATTTTGAGGTTTGCAAAGGATTCTGGGTAACAGAACCTGGTCCGAGCCACACAAGTCACCCAATCTTGGATTCCCCTAGGTCTCTAGTTTTCAGAAATGCACAGGTTTGGTAGGTTTCCCTAGGTGGCGGCTGAGCTACAGGCCAAAATCTGCAGGTAGGCACTTTGCTAAAAACAGGTCTGTTTTCTGTGATGTGTCCACGTTGAGCTTTGGGGCATTTCCTGTCACGGGCGCTAGGCCTACCCACACAAGTGAGGCATCATTTTTATCGGGAGACGAGGGGGAACGCTGGGTGGAAGGAAATTTGTGGCTCCTCTCAGATTCCAGAACTTTCTGCCACAGAAATGTGAGGAACATGTGTTTTTTTAGCCAAATTTTGAGGTTTGCAAAGGATTCTGGGTAACAGAACCTGGTCCGAGCCACACAAGTCACCCCATCTTGGATTCCCCTAGGTCTCTAGTTTTCAGAAATGCACAGGTTTGGTAGGTGTCCCTAGGTGGCGGCTGAGCTACAGGCCGAAATCTGCAGGTAGGCACTTTGCTAAAAACAGGTCTGTTTTCTGTGATGTGTTCACGTTGCGCTTTGGGGCATTTCCTGTCACGGGCGCTAGGCCTACCCACACAAGTGAGGTATCATTTTTATCGGGAGACGTGGGGGAACGCTGGGTGGAAGGAAATTCGTGGCTCCTCTCAGATTCCAGAACTTTCTGCCACAGAACTGTTAGGAACATGTGTTTTTTTAGCCAAATTTTGAGGTTTGCAAAGGATTCTGGGTAACAGAACCTGGTCCGAGCCACACAAGTCACCCCATCTTGGATTCCCCTAGGTCTCTAGTTTTCAGAAATGCACAGGTTTGATAGGTTTCCCTAGGTGCCGGCTGAGCTAGAGGCCAAAATCTACAGGTAGGCACTGTTTTCAATGAAAAAATTTGATGTGTCCACGTTGCGTTTTGGGGCATATCCTGTCACGGGCGCTAGGCCTACCCACACAAGTGAGGTATCATTTTTATCGGGAGACGTGGGGGAACGCTGGGTGGAAGGAAACTCGTGGCTCCTCTCAGATTCCAGAACTTTCTGCCACAGAAATGTGAGGAACATGTGTTTTTTTAGCCAAATTTTGAGGTTTGCAAAGGATTCTGGGTAACAGAACCTGGTCCGAGCCACACAAGTCACCCCATCTTGGATTCCCCTAGGTCTCTAGTTTTCAGAAATGCACAGGTTTGGTAGGTTTCCCTATGTGGCGGCTGAGCTACAGGCCAAAATCTACAGGTAGGCACTTTGCAAAAAACACCTGTATTTTCCTTCACCAATTTGGCTGGGTCCACGTTGCGCTTTGGGGCATTTCCTGTCACAGGCGCTAGGCCTACCCACACAAGTGAGGTATCATTTTTATCGGGAGACGTGGGGGAACGCTGGGTGGAAGGAAATTTGTGGCTCCTCTCAGATTCCAGAACTTTCTGCCACAGAAATGTGAGGAACATGTGTTTTTTTAGCCAAATTTTGAGGTTTGCAAAGGATTCTGGGTAACAGAACCTGGTCCGAGCCACACAAGTCACCCC
Source organism: Pleurodeles waltl (assembly GCF_031143425.1). Lineage (NCBI taxonomy): Eukaryota > Metazoa > Chordata > Amphibia > Caudata > Salamandridae > Pleurodeles > Pleurodeles waltl. The sequence continues at coordinate 580,748,656 of NC_090439.1, read as the reverse complement.
ATCTTGGATTCCCCTAGGTCTCTAGTTTTCAGAAATGCACAGGTTTGGTAGGTTTCCCTAGGTGGCGGCTGAGCTACAGGCCAAAATCTGCAGGTAGGCACTTTGCTAAAAACAGGTCTGTTTTCTGTGATGTGTCCACGTTGCGCTTTGGGGCATTTCCTGTCACGGGCGCTAGGCCTACCCACACAAGTGAGGTATCATTTTTATCGGGAGACGTGGGGGAACGCTGGGTGGAAGGAAATTTGTGGCTCCTCTCAGATTCCAGAAATTTCTGCCACAGAAATGTGAGGAACATGTGTTTTTTTAGCCAAATTTTCAGGTTTGCAAAGGATTCTGGGTAACAGAACCTGGTCCGAGCCACACAAGTCACCCAATCTTGGATTCCCCTAGGTCTCTAGTTTTCAGAAATGCACAGGTTTGGTAGGTTTCCCTAGGTGGCGGCTGAGCTACAGGCCAAAATCTGCAGGTAGGCACTTTGCTAAAAACAGGTCTGTTTTCTGTGATGTGTCCACGTTGAGCTTTGGGGCATTTCCTGTCACGGGCGCTAGGCCTACCCACACAAGTGAGGCATCATTTTTATCGGGAGACGTGGGGGAACGCTGGGTGGAAGGAAATTTGTGGCTCCTCTCAGATTCCAGAACTTTCTGCCACAGAAATGTGAGGAACATGTGTTTTTTTAGCCAAATTTTGAGGTTTGCAAAGGATTCTGGGTAACAGAACCTGGTCCGAGCCACACAAGTCACCCCATCTTGGATTCCCCTAGGTCTCTAGTTTTCAGAAATGCACAGGTTTGGTAGGTGTCCCTAGGTGGCGGCTGAGCTACAGGCCGAAATCTGCAGGTAGGCACTTTGCTAAAAACAGGTCTGTTTTCTGTGATGTGTTCACGTTGCGCTTTGGGGCATTTCCTGTCACGGGCGCTAGGCCTACCCACACAAGTGAGGTATCATTTTTATCGGGAGACGTGGGGGAACGCTGGGTGGAAGGAAATTCGTGGCTCCTCTCAGATTCCAGAACTTTCTGCCACAGAAATGTGAGGAACATGTGTTTTTTTAGCCAAATTTTGAGGTTTGCAAAGGATTCTGGGTAACAGAACCTGGTCCGAGCCACACAAGTCACCCCATCTTGGATTCCCCTAGGTCTCTAGTTTTCAGAAATGCACAGGTTTGGTAGGTTTCCCTATGTGGCGGCTGAGCTACAGGCCAAAATCTACAGGTAGGCACTTTGCAAAAAACACCTCTGTTTTCCTCCACCAATTTGGCTGTGTCCATGTTGCGCTTTGGGGCGTTTCCTGTCACGGGCGCTAGGCCTACCCACACAAGTGAGGTATCATTTTTATCAGGAGACGTGGGGGAACGCTGGGTGGAAGGAAATTCGTGGCTCCTCTCAGATTCCAGAACTTTCTGCCACAGAAATGTGAGGAACATGTGTTTTTTTAGCCAAATTTTGAGGTTTGCAAAGGATTCTGGGTAACAGAACCTGGTCCGAGCCACACAAGTCACCCCATCTTGGATTCCCCTAGGTCTCTAGTTTTCAGAAATGCACAGGTTTGGTAGGTTTCCCTAGGTGGCGGCTGAGCTACAGGCCAAAATCTGCAGGTAGGCACTTTGCTAAAAACAGGTCTGTTTTCTGTGATGTGTCCACGTTGCGCTTTGGGGCATTTGCTGTCACGGGCGCTAGGCCTACCCACACAAGTGAGGTATCATTTTTATCCGGAGACGTGGGGGAACGCTGGGTGGAAGGAAATTCGTGGCTCCTCTCAGATTCTGAACTTTCTGCCACAGAAATGTGAGGAACATGTGTTTTTTTAGCAAAATTTTGAGGTTTGCAAAGGATTCTGGGTAACAGAACCTGGTCCGAGCCACACAAGTCACCCCATCTTGGATTCCCCTAGGTCTCTAGTTTTCAGAAATGCACAGGTTTGGTAGGTTTCCCTATGTGGCGGCTGAGCTACAGGCCAAAATCTACAGGTAGGCACTTTGCAAAAAACACCTCTGTTTTCCTCCACCAATTTGGCTGTGTCCACGTTGCGCTTTGGGGCGTTTCCTGTCACGGGCGCTAGGCCTACCCACACAAGTGAGGTATCATTTTTATCAGGAGACGTGGGGGAACGCTGGGTGGAAGGAAATTCGTGGCTCCTCTCAGATTCCAGAACTTTCTGCCACAGAAATGTGAGGAACATGTGTTTTTTTAGCCAAATTTTGAGGTTTGCAAAGGATTCTGGGTAACAGAACCTGGTCCGAGCCACACAAGTCACCCCATCTTGGATTCCCCATGGTCTCTAGTTTTCAGAAATGCACAGGTTTGGTAGGTTTCCCTATGTGGCGGCTGAGCTACTGGCCAAAATCTACAGGTAGGCACTTTGCAAAAAACACCTCTGTTTTCCTTCACCAATTTGGCTGTGTCCACGTTGCGCTTTGGGGCATTTCCTGTCACGGGCGCTAGGCCTACCCACACAAGTGAGGTATCATTTTTATCGGGAGACATGAGGGAACGCTGGGTGGAAGGAAATTTGTGGCTCCTCACAGATTCCAGAACTTTCTGCCACAGAAATGTGAGGAGCATGTGTTTTTTTAGCCAAATTTTGAGGTTTGCAAAGGATTCTGGGTAACAGAACCTGGTCCGAGCCACACAAGTCACCCCATCTTGGATTCCCCTAGGTCTCTAGTTTTCAGAAATGCACAGGTTTGGTAGGTTTCCCTAGGTGGCGGCTGAGCTACAGGCCAAAATCTGCAGGTAGGCACTTTGCTAAAAACAGGTCTGTTTTCTGTGATGTGTCCACGTTGCGCTTTGGGGCATTTCCTGTCACGGGTGCTAGGCCTACCCACACAAGTGAGGTATCATTTTTATCGGGAGACGTGGGGGAACGCTGGGTGGAAGGAAATTCGTGGCTCCTCTCAGATTCCAGAACTTTCTGCCACAGAAATGTGAGGAACATGTGTTTTTTTAGCCAAATTTTGAGGTTTGCAAAGGATTCTGGGTAACAGAACCTGGTCCGAGCCACACAAGTCACCCCATCTTGGATTCCCCTAGGTCTCTAGTTTTCAGAAATGCACAGGTTTGGTAGGTTTCCCTATGTGGCGGCTGAGCTACAGGCCAAAATCTACAGGTAGGCACTTTGCAAAAAACACCTCTGTTTTCCTTCACCAATTTGGCTGTGTCCACGTTGCGCTTTGGGGCGTTTCCTGTCACGGGCGCTAGGCCTACCCACACAAGTGAGGTATCATTTTTATCGGGAGACGTGGGGGAACGCTGGGTGGAAGGAAATTCGTGGCTCCTCTCAGATTCCAGAAATTTCTGCCACAGAAATGTGAGGAACATGTGTTTTTTTAGCCAAATTTTGAGGTTTGCAAAGGATTCTGGGTAACAGAACCTGGTCCGAGCCACACAAGTCACCCCATCTTGGATTCCCCTAGGTCTCTAGGTTTCAGAAATGCACAGGTTTCGTAGGTTTCCCTATGTGGCGGCTGAGCTACAGGCCAAAATCTACAGGTAGGCACTTTGCAAAAAACACCTCTGTTTTCCTTCACCAATTTGGCTGTGTCCACGTTGCGCTTTGGGGCATTTCCTGTCACGGGCGCTAGGCCTACCCACACAAGTGAGGTATCATTTTTATCGGGAGACGTGGGGGAACGCTGGGTGGAAGGAAATTCGTGGCTCCTCTCAGATTCCAGAACTTTCTGCCACAGAAATGTGAGGAACATGTGTTTTTTTAGCCAAATTTTGACGTTTGCAAAGGATTCTGGGTAACAGAACCTGGTCCGAGCCACACAAGTCACCCCATCTTGGATTCCCCTAGGTCTCTAGTTTTCAGAAATGCACAGGTTTGGTAGGTTTCCCTAGGTGGCGGCTGAGCTACAGGCCAAAATTTGCAGGTAGGCACTTTGCAAAAAACACCTCTGTTTTCCTTCACAAATTTGGATGTGTCCACGTTGCGCTTTGGGGCGTTTTCTGTCGCCGGCGCTAGGCCTACCCACACAAGTGAGGTATCATTTTTATCGGGAGACGTGGGGGAACGCTGGGTGGAAGGAAATTTGTGGCTCCTCTCAGATTCCAGAACTTTCTGCCACAGAATTATGAGGAACATGTGTTTTTTTAGCCAAATTTTGAGGTTTGCAAAGGATTCTGGGTAACAGAACCTGGTCCGAGCCACACAAGCCACCCCATCTTGGATTCCCCTAGCTCTCTAGTTTTCAGAAATGCACAGGTTTGGTAGGTTTCCCTAGGTGGCGGCTGAGCTACAGGCCAAAATCTACAGGTAGTCACTTTGCTAAAAACACCTCTGTTTTCTGTGATGTGTCCATGTTGTGTTTTGGGGCATATCCTGTCGCGGGCGCTAGGCCTACCCACACAAGTGAGGTATCATTTTTATCGGGAGACTTGGGGGAACATAGAATAGCAAAACAAGTGTTATTGCCCCTTGTCTTTCTCTACATTTTTTCCTTCCAAATGTAAGACAGTGTGTAAAAAAGACGTCTATTTGAGAAATGCTCTGTAATTCACATGCTAGTATGGGCACCCCGGAATTCAGAGATGTGCAAATAACCACTGCTTCTCAACACATTATCTTGTGCCCATTTTGGAAATACAAAGGTTTTCTTGATAGCTATTTTTGACTCTTTATATTTCAGCTAATGAATTGCTGTATACCCGGCATAGATTGAAAACCCACTGCAGGGTGCAGGTCATTTATTGGCTCTGGGTACCTAGAGTTCTTGATGAACCTATAAGCCCTATATATCCCCGCAACCAGAAGAGTCCAGCAGACGTAACGGTATATTGCTTTCGAAAATCTGACATTGCTGGAAAAAGTTACAGAGTAAAACGTAGAGAAAAATTTATGTTTTTTTCACCTCAATTTCAATATGTTTCTTTTTCAGTTGTTATTTTCTGTAGGAAACCCTTGTAGGATCTACACAAATTACCCCTTGCTGAATTCAGATTTTTGTCTACTTTTCAAAAATGTTGCGGTTTCTGGGATCCAGCGTTGGTTTCATGCCCATTTCTGTCACTGACTGGAAGGAGGCTGAAAGCACAAAAAATCGTGAAAATGGGGTATGTCCCCGTAAAATGCCACAATTGTGTTGAAAAATTGGGTTTTCTGATTCAAGTCTGCCTGTTCCTGAAAGCTGGGAAGCTGGTGATTTTATCACCGCAAACCCTTTGTTGATGCCCTTTTCAGGGGAAAAACCACAAGCCTTCTTCTGCAGCCCATTTTTCCAATTTTTTTGAAAAAAACGAAATTTTCACTGTTTTTTGGCTAATTTCTTGGCCTCCTTCTGGGGAACCCACAAAGTCTGGGTACCTCTAGAATCCCTAGGATGTTGGAAAAAAAGGACGCAAATTTGGCGTGGGTAGCTTATGTGAACAAAAAGTTATGAGGGCCTAAGCGCGAACTGCTCCAAATAGCCAAAAAAAGGCTTGGCACAGGAGGGGGAAAAGGCCTGGCAGCGAAGGGGTTAAAGACCCATCCACTGTGTGTACTTATTCCGGGACTTCCTTGGGTTGTGTTGGTATTTGTTGTGTTGTGGCCCAAGACTTTTCCATATAAATGCCACTAGCACCACAATCAAGTAAGGCCATTGTTCTTTCTTCGCGACCGTCAGGTAACAGCAAAGTCACAGGAAGCATAAACAAAGTAGTGGCATGGTCCTTGAATGAACTAATGGAAGGTATAGCAGATGATCCTGTCCCCTCCCTTCTTACAGAGGACGGGAAGTTGCATTTCCCGATGGCCTTAGAGGACGAACGGGGTAGGTACGAAGCATATGACCGGCAGCACCACAATACAGGCATAGTCCTTTTTTACGTCTCTCTTCCCGCTCACTGATGGAAAGTGGGCCACGAGTAGTATCCACCTGCATAGGTTGGCCTTCGGTTTCTTTGACGGGAGGACGAGGTTCCTCTGGACGGTGCAAAAAGACACGTGAGGTACTTGGCTGGGATGGTCCTCTATTTCTTCTTTTCTCCAAATGTCGTTCTTGGAGACGATATTCAATGGAAAGGGATAGATCCATCAGACCGCGAAGATCTTCAACTCTGGTGGAGTGCACTAACTCGTCTTTGATCTCCTCTTCTAGCCCTCTACGGAATAGAGTAACCAGAGTTCGTTCCACCCAGGTTGTCTCAGCCGCCAGCTGTCGAAACCGTGTAATATACTGGAGGACATCTTGGGAGCCTTGTTGGATGTCACACAGTGCTTCTTCAGCAGAGGCCTCCAATCCTGGACAACTAAACATCTGTTTAAACCGATTCACGAAAGCTGGATAATCAGACAATACAGGGTCATTGGATGATACCATCGAAGTTGCCCAGGCCAAGGCAGGACCGGATAGAGCACTGATAAGATAACCCACCTTTGTCTTGTCGTGGGAAAATTGTGTGGGTCGGAAGGCAAAGTAGACAGTTAATGCATCTAGGAACTCTCGCAGTTTTGTTGGTTCACCGGAGTAACAAGGAGTTGAGGTGGAGACAGTAGGAACATCCGTACTGCGGAAAGCCAAAGCCTGTCGTAAAGCAGCATTCTCATTGCGTAATTGTTGCAGGTCCTGAGCCTGAATGGTGGCTAGAAGGGACTGATCAGGATCTGCAGCAGCCGCCACTGTATCATCCATGGTGTTAGACGACGTCGGGTGTATTTGGCGCTGCAATCCGTCACGACTTACGCGCTGCTTTAACCTGAAGTCTGCTGAACGAGGGGCGAGGTTCTTGTTCCTGAATGTTTGGCCTTGGCCCAGTTACGGGCGACTCTTTCTGGTAGCCACGGTGCTGCAGGCGATAGGAACGCCAAGGGCAGGCCGTGTCCTACAGAATTAGTGCCAGAGGGAAAAAAAAACGAAAAAGGGGAAAAAACCTCCAAAAAGGAAAATTTCCTGGAACAGGAGCAAAAGTAAACATGTAAATACAAGATCAAAAAAGAACAGGAAAAACACTAAACTGATAGGAACCAGAATCTGACTTAAAGGAAGAAGGAGCGAAGACACCATCCAAACAGAAAGTGTTGCAGCGCAATGAGGGAAAGAATAACAGCCTTTAAATACCCAAAAACAGGAAGCGACCAACAGGAAGTGCAAGGACACCATATTAGATAGGGAAAAACACATAGAAAGTAATGGACGAGGAGCCATAGAAAGTAGAGAACAAAAGCATGCTGGGAAGAGAGGGGAATAATGGGAAAGGAGGAAAAACATAAAGGGAGGCACAAATGAGGGCGACAGAAAAAAAAAGACAACGATAGAAGGTAAGGCAATTTAGATTTTGAGGCTATGTTCTCTATTCTCTGAATTTTCCCTGCTTTGATATATTGTGAGATAGCTTTATTGAGATCTAGGAATTCTTTGGCTACATTTTTCGTTTTCTCCTCTGACCCAGAGGAGGGACGTTGCATTTGAAATATCCTTTGGGGTTCTATTCTCTTTTGTTCCTCTTTTTTTATTGATATGGCCAATAGATGTCTGTCTATTATTTAATACTAAGGCAGTCTTTATAAGTATATATTCATTGAGTCTCAAGAGAGTTATACTCTGGTTATTAGTCAATACCAAGGTGGCCTATTCAAATCTTTACCTTTATGGGGACCTTGTCTACATGGACCTATAGGTGCTTTTAGCTGTTTTTCAGGAGCACAAACGTAGGTATTAGTTTATTTTGGGGTTGAATATTTTTTTGTTTAATGGGCCACACACAACATCCTACCTCTTCCGTCTAGAAGGGGGTTGAGACAATCGAAGCCCTTGTACTGCATTGGGCAGTGTTGCAATCTTCATTTTAATGATTAGACAGTGTAATCTGCTCCATTTCTCCCATGATTCCACCGCAGACACCATCAGATATAAAAAAGCTACCATACTCCACAATAAAGCCTTTCCTAGGTTTAATACAGGTGCCTTACTTACAGCTCAAACATAACAAAGTGAGTGGATTATTTCGAAATGTTTCAAAATATGCCAGCATCTAATAATATAAATAGTATGTCCATCGAAAAGACCATATACAGTCATTCCCTCAGATTATAAACCAATGCTACTCAGTTCCATCATTCAAGAACCCAGGCTCTTTACAAAAAACAAACAGGCCTGCATATAGCTTGTTCCTCCATTTCATAAGAAGAATGGAGGTAAAACCCAGCACTGGACTGGTCCATTAGCCCTTCCTAGCTCACTCTATCACCACGCTACTGTTCAGGAGCCTGGCCCATTCTCTCTTCCTAGGTCGTCATTTTCTTTCTTTATTTTATTTTTATTTTTTGTAACCATTACTGTCAGGTGGTCCGATCTTCTATATACATGTCTTTTTATACATGCTTTATACAATATTTTGTTCCATTCCATCATGGTGGCGATTTCATTACTACTTTCCAGGACGTTCAGTCTAGCCCGTTTTTTATTTTGTTGACCGGAATTCACGCATGTTGCGTTCCCGGACTTGACATCTATTTGATTAATTTAGTGGCTTAAGGCCCATAAGACACGACGGATCGTGCGGGTGTCTTTGGACGCTCGCACTGATACAAATAAAAACGGGGCACCCTGGCGGGACAGATGTCTTCTGGAGGTGCCTAGTGTGAAGTACCTTGGTAAGCATTTCACTGTATTATTTTAGCGTGTACTTACTTTGGAACATCTTGGAAAACTAAAGGTCTAACCATTAGTCGGATTCGGACTTTATACAACAAGCCGCTATGAACTATGGGCATTTTACTTTATTTTTGGTATCTGTAATGTTATTTTTCAAGCATTATATTTTTTAGGACAGGTCTGTAGGCATACAGTTTGAGGACTATCAAAAGTTTATTATTATTTGTTTAGTTGCTCCCTAGCGTAATTGACCCATCTAGAAATTATTCTTTATATACTGAACCTATTGTCACCACTATTCGATATATACAAGATCAAAAGGACTTTCTCTTTAGCCTTTTCCAGTTTCTTTCTAGTGATTCTTGTTATGTTTTTTTCTTTATTTCTGGCCCTGTGTAGTCAGTGCTGCACAAAATACATAGGTGGTCATTACAACATTGGCGGTAAAAGCCGCTTACCGCTGTGCAGAAGACCGCCAACATACCGCCGCGGCTGCGGAATTCCACCACAGCTATTATGACCGACATCTCGAAATCCGACAAAATTCAGACATCCACACAAGTCCGCCACACCAAAGGTCAGTGATAAACTGGCGAAAACAAAACCTCCAGCGTCACGCCAACAGAAATACGCCCACACTATCACGACACACGAATCCACGTGGCGGTCTTGCAACCGCGGTATTCCATTGGCGGTACACACTGCCGCGCTCAAAATACACACACACATACAAAACACCGCCACATTGGACAATTCCAAATACACACACCTGAGACACATACACAAACCACTCCCACACACCCATTACAATATAAAACACACACCCACAAACCCCTACGACCACTATTACAGAGAGGAGGCCAGAGAGAGACACCACCATCCACAAACTAGCAGCCATCGGGGCTCAACACCATCACCCACACAACTTCCACGCACAAAACACCACACACCACTACATATCACCACAACTATCACCATACACACCAACCCACACATCACCTACACCACCCCATGGCACGGCAAAGACACCCCAGGTTCTCGGAGGAGGAGCTCAGGGTAATGGTGGAGGAAATCATCCAGGTAGAGCCACAGCTATTTGGAGCACAGGTGCAGCACACCTCAATTGCAAAGAAGATGGAGCTATGAAGAAGAATAGTCGACAGGGTCAACGCAGTGGGACAACACCCAAGAAATCGGACGACATCAGGAAGAGGTGGAACGACCTACGGGGGAAGGTGCGCTCCGTGATCTCAAGACACCACTTGGGGGTTCAGCGGACTGGCGGCGGACCCCCACCTCCTCCACCACAACTAACAACATGGGAGGAGCAGGTCTTGGCGATTCTGCATCCTGAGGGCCTCGCAGGAGTCGGTGGAGGAATGGACTCTGGTAAGTCAAACCTTTACTAATATATCCCCCACCCTTCCTTCACACCATCACACACTCCTACCCGTACCCTCACCCTCAGCACTCCACCAACTTACATATACCCCACTATCACAAACCACTCATCCCAACACCAAGCCCTGCATGCAACCCCAACGCATAGACACCCATCACTAAAGCATGCCCACTGCACATACCCATACACCCCCCTAACCCATCATCACACAAGTCCCCACATGGGAATGCAAGCACTGGCGTACACCGGTCACCCATCCATTGCCCACCATGACACACACAGATGCAATAATTAATCTTTAACACCCCTGCAGGACCACTACCCAACGTCATCAGACAGGAGGGTCCAGACATCTCCACCCCACCCACAAAAGAGACCCACAGTGATGACAGCAGCTCTGTCCAACTGGATCCAGATGACCAGCCCGGACCATTGTGGGGCACGGACAGTCGGTTCCCCTCGCACAGGCACAGGCCACCACAGACCTTCCACCCTCTGGTAACACCGGCACAGCACCCACCCAGCGGGCCCATACCTCCTTACCCAGGACACGTCAATCAGCTGTGTGTCCACCACTACAGGGAACCCAGGATAACCCACCAACCCAGCAACAACAGGGACCTGGGGGCAATGGCAGTGGGCACACGGTCCAGGGGACGGAGGCCCAGGAACACAGGGGAACTGGGAAGGCTGCTGTGCGACAGGGGGCGGACAGGCCAAGGGAACCCACTCTCCACGAGGCCCTCTCCTCCATCATGGGAGCATCCACCACTCCCAGGAAACGATGGCAACGGTACTGGCCAAGTTTCAGGAGACCCAGCGCATGCAGAAGGAACAGTATCTGGGGTTCAGGGAGGAACTCAGAACCATCAGCTCCGCCCTGGGCACCATCGTAGGGGTGCTGAAGGAAATACTAAACACCAGGAGGGACACTGTGGCACTCCAAGGGGCCCCTGACACTAGCATGGACGATGAACTGCCCACCACCTCTGCCGGCGCTAGTGGACAGGAGGCACCGCCACAGGACCACCACACCAGCACCCTACCCCCTGCAGATGGAGAACCACCCCGCAAGCGGTCCTTGAGATCCAGGATCAAGACAGAGCACGATGCCAAGACCCCCGCCAAGAAATGAGACCACCCTGATTGTCAACCCACTGTCCCACTTTGTCACCCTGTCCATATTGGAACTGCCCCAGCTCCACTTCCTATGCCCATATGGGCAATGCACCTAGGAGACAAATAGACTGGACTCTGCCATGGACACTCCTCCGCCATCACCCCTCACCATTTAACTTCCCCCTCCAATATTTTGCATTTAAATAAACACACCTAAAGAACCAAGATCTGGAGTCTCTCTGTGATTTTGAAATAGTGTATTTGCAATTACATTGACAAAAGTTCCAGGAATTAGTAATACATACCTATGTCACACAGCTCTAGTCCATGAGGAATCTAAGCAGATGACACACGTTGGGACCCACATCTGTGAAACCGTAAGGGAAAGTGACAACTCAGTGACCATACACTGGGTGAAATTGACAGACAGGATAGAGGTAGAAGTGTAAAAGCACTTGTAGTAGGCAGGAATGTATTCTCACATGTGTTTCACTGGAAATATTGCTGGATGACTGAGTCCCTGTTGTCAATGTCTTCTTCCTCTGCTTCCTCCTCATCACTGTCCACAGGCTCCACAGCTGCCACAACACCGCCATCTGGACCATCCTCCTGCAGAAAAGGCACCTGTCGTCGCAAAGCCAAAGTATGAGGCATACAGCAGGCCACGATGATCTGACACACCTTCTTTGGTGAGTAGAATAGGGATCCACCTTTCATATGGAGGCACCGGAACCTGGCCTTCAGGAGGCCGAAGGTGTTTTCGATCACTCTCCTAGACCGCCCATGGGCCTCATTGTAGCGTTCCTCTGCCCTGGTCCTGGGATTCCTCACTGGGGTCAGTAGCCATGACAGGTTGGGGTAACCAGAGTCCCCTAATAGCCACACCCAGTGCCTCTGTAGTTGACCCATCACATAAGGGATGCTGCTATTACGCAGGATGTAGGCATCATGCACTGAGCCAGGGAACAAGGCATTCACATGGGAGATGTACTGGTCTGCCAAACATACCATCTGTACATTCATCGAATGATAACTCTTCTGGTTCCTGTACACCTGTTCACTCCTGTGGGGGGGGACCAAAGCCACATGGGTCCCATCAATGGCACCTATGATGTTGGGGATATGTCCAAGGGCATAAAAGTCACCTTTCACTGTAGGCAAATCCTCCACCTGAGGGAAAACGATGTAGCTCCGCATGTGTTTCAGAAGGGCAGACAGCACTCTGGACAACACGTTGGAAAACATCTGCTGGGACATCCCTGATGCTATGGCCACAGTTGTTTGAAAAGACCTACTTGCAAGGAAATGGAGCACTGATAGCACCTGCACTTGAGGGGGGATTCCTGTGGGATGGCAGCTTGCTGACATCAGGTCTGCCTCCAACTGGCTTGTGGCACGGTCAAATGTCTTTCCTCCATTGTCGACAGGTCCACCAGCGGTCGGTAAACCGGAGGATTCCGCCATCTCCTCACATGTCCCAGCGGACGGTGCCTATGAAGGACAACAGTGAGCACAGAGTCAAACAACTCAGAGGTATGTACCCACAGTATGCACAGAACACCAATCATACACAAAATGTGGCCTGTATGTGTGTTGAGACTAGGCCTAGGTATGTGTGACGCAGTTGGTAATTAGGCCATGTGGGCCCCTGAAATGGCGGCTGCCTGACCTCTAAAGCGGGACAATGGGATGTGAGGTAACAGCGCTGGCGTTGTACACCGTCGCGGTAGGCGGGAGAAGTCCGCGGCGCAATGCTGCATTGGTTAACATTGGACCCTATGGGTCCCAGGAGCCAATGACGATGTACGCCGGCGGTGGTGGTACGCACCGCCGCGGACGTGACCGCCATTTTCTAACTGTTTAATCACTCGATACCTGATCTTCGACAGGAGAGGACCAACACTGCAAGTGCTGCTGTGACCTCGGTCTGGAAGAGACAATGGCTCGTGCGTCTGGGGAAAGGGCCCCTGCCTTCACTGCAGAGGAGTTGGAGAAGCTCTTCGAAGGGGTCCTCCCCAAGTACACGCTACTCTACGGTCCTCCAGACCAACAGGTAAGTACACAGGGAGCATGTTATATGGGCTATGCCTGTGTGGAGAGGGCTGGTTGTAAGAAGGAAGGGGGCAGAGTTCTGAGTGCATGAAAGACGGTGAATGCATGTGCCTCATGGCAAGGGTAGGGATGGGGGCCACTCACTTTGACGGTGCACTTGGTAATGACTTCTCTTCTTCCCCTGTACATTTCATGTAGGTCAGCGCCCACCAGAAGAAGGATATTTGGCGTGCCATCGCCAAGGACGTCCGGACCCTGGGGGTCCACCACAGACAGAGCACACACTGCCGGAAGAGATGGGAGGACATTCACCGCTGGAGCAAGAAGACGGCGGAGGCTCAGCTGGGGATGGCCTCCCAATGTGGGAGGGGTGCCCGTCGAACCATGACCCCCCTGGTGTTCCGGATCCTGGCGGTGGCCTACCCTGAGTTGAATGGGTGCTTGAGGGCAACACAGCAGACACAAGGGGGTGAGTACACTATCATTCAGCTGACTTTGTGCGCAGTGAAGGTGCTTGGGCGGGGAGGAGGGCTGTGTGTTCCCCTAGGCCAGGGCGAGTGCCGTAGGCTAGGCCCATTCATAAGGCATGGCCCTGTGTCCCCCCACCCCACCTCTATAGAGTGCCAAGTACAGCTATTCATGCCCCAGGGTCATCTATGTGTGCAGATGTCGTCCATAGCCTTCTAGGCCATTTCCCAGGAATTGCACTGTAGAGCCCAACAGCGCGACGTAGTGCAGGGGGCTGCTGTGTCTGTATTGCCCGCCTACGGTAGCGGTAAGCCATGCACTCAACCTGTCTTTCTTCTGGTCCCCCCCCCTTTTTTGCAGTCTCCCTGTTCTTGTGTGCATTAGCATCATCAGGCGGAGGTACAGTGGCACTGGAGCACGAGGGAGCTGCAGCCCACATGGGCATGGAGGCCCACACTACGGACTCAGAATACACCAGTGGGATGGAGGGCGAGGGGAGCACCACGGCGGTCACAGGATCTGCAACCAGCGCCATGTTTATATCCGCGTTGTATCCGCCCCGGAAAAGGTGGCGGATTGGCCTGTCATAATAGTGTGGGCAGTACATTGTCTCCCACCTGTCTGTTGGCGGTAACCACCAAGCTGTTGGTCTGTACCGCGTGGCGGTCTGAGTGTTAAAGTGGCTGTCTTTGTTGCCGGTTTCCGCCACGGTCGTAATTGCAAAATCTTTACCGCCGGCCTGTTGGCCAGGGTTGTAATGACCCCCATAATCTGGGTATGGATACAGATCAGAGGCTGTATGTTGTGACTCATGATTATGGGGGTCATTACGACCTCAGCCGCCCGCCAAGATCTGACCGCCGTGCGGCCGCCAATGCGGCCGCACCCCCGCTGCGGCCATTTGGAGATCCCCGCTGGGCCGGCGGGCAGAAACCTGGTTTCCGCCCGCCGGCCCAGCTGGGATCACGGCCGCAACATAGGAGCCGGCTCCAAATGGAGCTGGCGGTGTTGTAGCCATGCGATGGGTGCAGTTGCACCCATCGCGCTTTTCACTGACTGCTATGCAGACAGTGAAAAGCTCCATGGGGCCCTGTCAGGGGGCCCCTGCACTGCCCATGCCAGGGGCCCCACGACTCCCCGTTCCGCCAGCCTTTTCCTGGTGGTGCAAACCGCCAGAAAAAGGCTGGTGGTCGGGGACTCGTAATCCCTGGGGAACGCTGCCCAGGCGGATTATCAACACCGGGGCTAAAGTGGCGGAATAGGCCAGGAAGCACCGCCAGCGGTGCTTCTGTCATTTTAGCCCTGGCGGTCTCGTACCGCCAGAGTCAAAATGACCCCCTATATGTAGATTATTCTACATCAATGGGTGAGTTCCCATAGCCTTCCTCATTGATTTTTCTTTCTTTTTCTTTTTCTTTCTCTTTTTGTTATTGATTATTATTCACATTATTATTTTTATGTTTATTTTAGCATATGTTTTGTCGGTTGTTGGTATGGTGGTAGTCTTTTTAACATAAGTTTATAAGTAGAAGCTTCATCTGAGTTGTCTGCTATTTCCCTTTACCACTTTTGAGTGTGAGAAGCACTCTAGGGGGTGTATTCATAATCAGAACACACACTCCTTTTCCTTTTTTCACACGGTAGGTCTATGGGTCTTAGCACCATGCTGTTGTGTTGGAGTTTATCACTGGGTGTGTAATACAGAGACATATTTTGAATTTTTCGATTGAGTATTTCATTTATTGTTTTCTAATTTGTTAAGAGTTTGACTTGTTGGATGGAATCTCTCTTTCTACGTATCTTATTGAATATGGACAATATATTCGTGCCCTGAAGAAGGTGTGTGACCGCCTGGCAACATTACACCGAAATGTACGTCGGCACGTTTGGTGAAGATGAAAAGTCCAATTGCCTGATTGGCAAATTTGAAGTACTAGATGTCTACAACTGATAAAATTGAGGACTATACAAGGTGGAATCATTACAATCGTTTTTTGAAGAAGTGTTTGAACCAGTGACACACGTTGGTCAGTATAGGAAATTGATCCAATGACAATGGATCCTATGGAATTGTAACAGGATGAACATTATATTTCTGGAAATAATAATGTGGGCTGACACATGTACTGTATTAATTTGCCACTGCTATGTATTGTTTCATTTTCTTCATGGTTGAGTGGGGTATAAATGAGTATTAGTGTTGATTGAAAGAGCGCTGTCCAGTTTGTCTTAAAATGTTTGTGTATATAATTAATATAATTATATTTGTGATATATACTTTTTTGAATTATTGTAATTAATAGATATCTGTGTTGCACAAAATATATATATTGATAATTACTTTTTAGGCTCAACGTTAACTTAATTTTTGGTTGGATTCCTCTTGGAACCTTTATAGGAGGTGGGTTTTTCTTTTTTACTGTATGGTTAAAATCACTCCATCAAGGAGTTATCTGCGGGGTTATGATGGGTATTATGCCCACTTTGTGCCCCTATATCTATTACCTGCTGACATTTTTCCGCCCATATAAACTGTAGCCTAGAAAAGGTCTTGGGCATTCCTCAGGGCTTAAGTCAACAACCTAAACCTAAGAGATTATTTTAGGAAGTTGAATTACATACAAAAGGTGGACCTACCTTACATATTCTGTTATTTTAGTGATAGAGAATCCCTATGTAAGAAGATAAAACAGGAACTGTAAGTTATTAATAACATATATGTATCTCACCCAACCTGGGTTACATTAATTAGATCCTTATTTTTGGGAGATTCCATGTGGCACAATTGGTGGCACTCATGCTGGGGTGATGCACATACATGCAAAATGTCAGTAAGAAAAGGGTGCACGTAATTGCACCAAAAAGGAACATGTGGACAAACAATACCATGCAACACTTCTAAATTATATTGTTTAAGGCAAATCACCCATGTTTTATGGCCCATTCGCCTCATGGTCTGTTCCGAGGGGGTGACTCCCATTGTCACACTCAGAACAAAAGGCCAACAGTCAACTCTAAGGGATTAACTCAAAGGGATTAATCTTGATAGTTATATAAAAGTTGTAATCTTCCTAATGAGGATGACATTGTTTTAAGGATTATGCAAACGTTGATCATGCTATTCCATATTGCCTAAACTCACTAGACTCAATGCGGCCCCTCTTCCTTCTTGCAACTCTCTGGATCCCTTTCAATGTACAGGGGAACTCTGTGTATTTAATACTAACAAATATGTGTCATGGACAGTGCAACCTTTCTTAATGCATAAGAAGTTGCATAATTCTCATTGTCACGGAGATAACGCTTTTTTTAGTAATACACGCCCCCTTCCAAAAACACAAATGATTAGTTGCTATGAACTTAGTACTTTCTACATCAAGGAGATGCACCAGTGAATCACCCACCCCACCTCAAGGAACAGCCGACCAGGTCTACTACCCAATCGCCACTGACCGGTTTTTAAAGGTCCAGAGATTTAACCCCAATTAGTACATCATATCAGACGGGAGCCATTTGTTCAATCATATATAGTGTGAAAATTTGTTCGGCGTAGCATATAATCAGCCCCAACCTGAATGCAGCTGTTCCCCACTGATAGACACCATCATGGTCCCGTCTTGTAGAGCCCTACATAGCGCATGCGCAGGGGATTCCTATGCGTGTGTCACTGACATGTGGGCATGCTCAGTAGGGTCTGCATTCGATCGTGGTTCCGTATTGGAATGCATCGCATAGCGCCCTTTCCCTTCGTGTGCGAAGGGAATTCCTATGAGTCTATCACTAACAGGAGACATGCTCGGAAGGCCCTGCATACCAAAGACTCATATGCTAACAGTAAAAATTGAGTGGGGGGGTCCGGGAGAAAAAGACGAAGGAGGAAGTGCTCCTCTCTCGGATTTCTTACCAGTTAGTCTAGGTTTTCAACTCATTGTCACGCCTCCATACAACTCAATAAAAAGAGGCGCCGTAAGAATAAACATTTCAACTGCTCAACTATGAATAGCTCCCTTTTGTATAATCAGGCCAACCAGTTTCTCCAGCCAAAAGTGTATTCTGGGAAATTAAGTCTTCATTACAATAATCTAATGAGGAATCCATTTAATTCCTTACAGTTCCTTTTTATTTTGTTCTCCTATCTTTGGCCTCATTCAACAATGGCAATACAAAATATATCCAGAAGACCTAATCGGGAATATGGCTAGTAGTCATTATACAGGCAAAGGACACCATTGAAGCTATGCATGTACTATATATATAGATCATCTAGGGCCAGATGTAGCAAAGTGTTTGCGCCTCGCAAACGGCGAAAATCGCCGTTTGCGAGGCGCAAAAGCCACTTTGCCATTCAGAAATGCATTTTGCGAGTCGGCTCCGACTCGCAAAATGCATTTCCGACTCGCAAATAGGAAGGGGTGTTCCCTTCCTATTTGCGACTCGCAGTGGGATGCAATTCCATTTGCGACCGCGTACGCGGTCGCAAATGGAGTCGCAGTTACCATCCACTTCAAGTGGATGGTAACCCACTCGCAAATTGGAAGGGGTCCCCATGGGACCCCTTCCAGTTTGTGACTGGACCCCAAATTATTTTTTCAGGGCAGGGAGTGGTCCACGGGACCACTCCCTGCCCTGAAAAAAAAACGAAACTAAAGGTTTCGGTTTTTTTGAAGTGCAGCTCGTTTTCCTGTTAGGAAAACGGGCTACACTTAAAAAAAAAAAAACTGCTTTATTGAAAAGCAGGTCGCGAACATGGAGGTCTGCTGACGACAGCAGGCCTCCATGTTAGCGAGTGCCTATACTCGCAATGGGGCCGCAATTTGCGACCCACCTCATGAATATTCATGAGGTGGGTCATTGCGACCCCATTGCGAGTCGCAGTCGGTGTCTGAGACACCGTACTGCATAGCAATTTGCGACTTGCAAATTGTGAGTCGCAGGGACTCGCAATTTGCAAGTCGCAAATTGCCGACTTGCTACATCTGGCCCCTAATTCCTTACTCTGATCAACTGCTGCAAACAAGTCATTTGGTTCATGGACTCCAACAGATTTGGTCACAATCCCTGTGTTATATATTTACAGCAGATCATACTCTCCAGGTACTGAGTTGTTTAGGGCCCCCCATGGGATTTCATTGTTGAGCCCTTGGGTATCAGTTTTCAATCCCAACACCCATCTTTGTTGATATTTGAGAAGGGCCTTACTCATGTCTTTATACCTATGTTACAGTTTTTCTATCACCCCCCACTTTATGTCATCATCTTTGTGATCCATTTTAGCGTAGTGTCTAGTGAGCTTGGTGTTATCCCTTCTGCATCTTATGGTGCTGCTGTGTTCACTGATTTTTGTTTTAACCTTTCTTGTCGTCATACCCACATACAAAAGATTACAAGGGCACGTCAGTACATTTATCACATCACTTGAATTACAGTTTGTCAGTTGATTTAATACCCATGGTTTCAAAAGGCCCAAATCTACTGTTGTACATTCACTGGTGAAAATACATACCCCATAACCCCCGCAAGGCTGATGTCCTTTCGGGGCTGGGATTTCCCATAACGTTGTTTGAGTATTTCTACTTTTGTTGTTTGGCCTTGTATGTACCAGTGTGTCCCTCAGGTTCTGACTCCATCTGAATGAAAAAAGTGGTGGTTCCAACTTCAGATTACCAGTGTTCAAGATGCCCCAGTGTTTTTTAATCAAATTTGTTACATCATTCGAGCTGGGGCAAAAGGTATTAACACAGATAGGCCTTGGTTTCTAGGGACGTTCGTACGTACTCAGGAGAGCCTCTCTGTTGTTATTTCTAGCATGTCTTTTAACTCTGGCAATGGTTCTCTCTGGATATCCCTTTTCCCTTCGTTTAGAAGACAATTTTTCTGTTGTTAGAATTTATTAACATCTGTGCAGTTGCATCTTAGTCTTAGGAATTGTTCAGTTGGGAGACCTTTCCTTAGAGCTCGGGAAGAAAGCTATCATATCGTAGCAGACTGTTCCTATCAGTTGGTTTATAGTATACCTCTGTCTTTAGTTCCCTGTCTTCATGGTAGATTCATAAGTCCAGAAAAGACATCTTGGTATTATTCATGGCCATGGTGAATCTGAGGAAAGGGTCCATACTGTTCATCCAGTCTGTGAAACGTTATGCCTCTGATTTTGTACCCTGACAAATAACCAAAACATCATCTATATACCTTTTCCATAACTCATATGTTTGGAGAATGGATTGTTTTCAAGTTGACACAACACCTTTGGCGGAATGCCCTTCTAGAGAGAATGTAAAGAGCTTTTTTAACACTTTATAGTCTCACCCTTGATAGAAGGCCCTCACTCTCTGACTACCTATACAGATTTAATATCATTGATGTTTTTTCATTTGCCATGAGGTCCCTTTTCAGTTGGTACTTTTTGGCTGAGTTTGAGGGCCCCCAATTCCAAGAAATACTGAATGCAAATTTAGTACTCTTTTGGGAATCTCTAATTGCACCCTAAAGTAAAGAAGACTGTAAATGGGTCTCCTCACCTTGTAGTTTTGAAGGAGTATACCAATTTCTATTGCTTTTCAGACATGTAACCCTGAATACTTTGTCTCACCAGACTATCCGGAGTGAATAGACAGACTTTGATGCAATATCAGAGGCTGGGAGAACACACTATCCTATCTAAATTCCTCTCTGAGAATGGAAACCCTTGTACAGAATGACTGTTGGGATTTTCAAACTCTACAGGTGTACTAGAACTGATTGGCATTGGTGTGTGCTAATCATTCTCTTTGTAAGCTAGAGTCTCATTCCAGCATTGCAAAGTTTTCCATTGGGTGAAACCTGAATGAGAAACTATACCCTCCCTATATCCATAAAACTAAGACCATGCCTAAGGCTTTGGTGAAGCTTTGCTGACTGACCATGCTGCTTCACGTGCCCTTGCCTTCGTGGAAATCAAACAGCCAGCCCAAAGAGTTCAGTGATACAGGCACAGAGCA
Source organism: Pleurodeles waltl (assembly GCF_031143425.1). Lineage (NCBI taxonomy): Eukaryota > Metazoa > Chordata > Amphibia > Caudata > Salamandridae > Pleurodeles > Pleurodeles waltl. The sequence continues at coordinate 580,728,065 of NC_090439.1, read as the reverse complement.
CCAAGAAGCCCTCTCCACTCCTCATCAGAGACCAAAGGAGTGTTGTTGTCAGGTTTCGGATGAGCAAACTCATTAAAAGCCTTTTTAGTCGCTGAACATCTATGCAGGCGTGAAAGGTCGACTGTGCACTAGTAGGGCTTTTCTCGTCATTGCTCTAGGTTTTAATGTGAGATCAACAGTCAAATCACAGTGGATCAACTGACTTAAGTTTAGATCTTGAGCCATTGTAGCTGGAGGTCCGAGGTGGTAATTAGGCCCAAATACATGAAGCCATCAAGAGCATTCTTGTTGTGCTTGACACTCTTTCTCCACCATACTGTTCCCCTTCACTGCCAAATGGTGAGATACCGTTCTTTTGTGTGGTCTCCATTGTAAGCTGACAAGTACTAGTGCTGCCACTTTTCCCCCCAGAAAGGAAACCTTCATACTGCCTCCCTATCCCTTGCCAGGACAAAGGCTACTCAAAACCAGGATGAGTCAGCTATCTAGTGTAGGAGAAAGCCAACCACAAGCACGTATAAAACTGGTAGCTGCTATATACACCATGCACAACCAAGTACCATTACTCTACTACTCCTACTACATTTATGCTGCTGATACGTATGTTACAAGAGCAGTTGGATTAACGTTGGATGCCCAATACGTGGATGGAAAGCTTGCAGCAGTGTCTAAATCTGCTGACATGTTTACAGCCAAGCTATTTGACATGATCAGTCTGTCTCTAGCATACAAAAAGAAATTGAATTGCATAATAAGTACAATGTCCTGACTCATCTGGGAGCAGAGGTTACTTTGGTAGCACTCTCAGTCATAACAGCCTCATCTATACTCCAGGACCTCAATTCAGGTATACAGTTCAATTTGGTATTAACATCAGTGCTGATACCAGCAATCTGGAGGACCCAGTATGGAGGAACTGGAAAATATCCTGAGAGGTTTAGCACAAGAGCTTAAAATTAGATTTGCTATATGAGACAGCAATCAGAGTGACATTCACAACATTCATGGCATTTGCAACACTTGCAAAGTGCATGAAGGGAAACTAGACAACAAAGCTACTCAGCATCAGCTCTAAAAGCAGCAATAATTAAAACCTCATTGGATGTCAAAAATAACTCACTCTAGGTGGCATGTTAAACAATGAAGATAAATTAATCCAGGAGACACATGAGAAGCAAGAAATTTAGGCCAGAAGGAATAATATAAAAAAACGAATGTTTCAGAAGGTTTGAGGGTACAGTCATGAAGTCATTTGTAATCATTCTGATACACAATGGGCATATTAATGGGAAAGTGACTGAAACCTGGCACTAAAAAATCGAAGAGGGAGCATAGCGATCCTGCAGACTTCATCAAAACAGGAATTGACTTAGGACACTTTTGGTAAACCTCTCCACATTTCTTGTGAAAGACCTGATATTATCCACAACCCTATTTCCAAGACTACACCATTTTGCAACTTTACTTGTGCAATCATATTTGATCTGTGCCATGCCAAGAGAGATAGTGGGTCTTTGGGAAGAAAATTGTCACATTACAAGGTTTGGGGTCTAAAGTGCATTTGAAATTCCCTGCAGTGTTAAAAGTTCTATGGAATAAACAGATGCATAACCAGATTGGTTGCAAATTGTCACCCTTTTCCTATTACCCTTGATGGCGAAAATGACAGAGAGCGTTGTTTAATTACAGCTAGTGCAACACTTGTAGTCACATATGCTGCTTCACCAGGTGCAGTTTGGCTTCCACAGAGGGCTCTCTACTGTCCTTGTCAAATGTATTGCAGTTATTACGACAAATGGGGATGGTAATGGGGTAGCTGCACTGATAGTATCGTGCCTATCAAAGGTCTTGGACACCATCTATCACTCCATCTTACTCCACAGACTTGAGACGGCTGGTATATGTAGCATGGTTTTGGTTCTCATCCTTTGTTCAAGGCTGTTCTCTTCCTATCTTGACCACAGTCCCCCAATGCTCAGACGTAAGCCTTACTCTTTTCAATCTGTATATAGCCCCTCTTGTCTGCTTGATGGAGTTGTTCTTTTTCATACACAAACTGGTCCGTGGCCAAGAGGGATGAGGTCCAAGCATTAGTGATCTCAATAATGGATTATTGCAATGCTCTATTTGTGAGAGTTTCTAAAAACCTACTTTATAGAAACTATAGCTTACAAAACATGTTAGCTAGAATAATTCTTGGCCTTAACTAACTAATTAAACTACCCTGGCCCCCAGTCCACAAAAGTTGCTTGTTTTATGTCTCTGCCATAAAAGCATCTTTAGGTAGAGACTGAGGGATCAAGGAGATGCAAAGTAGGCGTTCCCGTTCAAAAATGACTCTAAGCCCCTAGCGCCATATTTATCAACCTGGGCAAAAATGACGCATGGGTGGGAGGTGGACCCAAAAATGATGTTAACTCCGATTTGCATCAAATTTTAATGCCTGGGTCAGACCAGGTGTTAAAATGAGGCAATCACATCACTACTTAAGGAAAACACACAGAAGCAACATTACCAACCCACAGGACAACATGGAAGTGCAGCTGCTCCAGCTTGTGAGACAATGCAGAGGACAGCAACAACAACTGCAACCACCACCACGACAATAGGGTCCACAAAGGAGACACAGAAGGCAGGAGAGGATATTCAGAAACAGGACAACCCTCCTTGGCCTCAGGGAACAAGACATCATAATAACATACAGATTCAACTGGCAAGCCATACTACACCTGCTGCACCAAATTGAATCACAGGCAGTCTGCAGACCCCACATAATGTACCACCTGTGACAAAGCTGCTAGATGTCCTGCCCTTGCTGGCAAGTGGCTCATTTCAAACAATGGGTGTCCTGGTTGCTGATGTGTCACAGCCGTCATTCTCGGTGTTCCTGCCAAAGGTGTTAGATGCAATCATCTCTCTGACACCCCGCCACATCTGCTTCCCCAACACCCAGCAAATATAGCAGGAGATAAAACAGGGGTTCTAACAATTTTATGGCTTCCTGCATGTGCTTGGTGCAGTTGACTGCACCCATGTACGACTTGCTCCACTTGCAGCAAAAGAGCATTTATACTGGAATCGCAAACATTTTGGCCAAGTATCCTGGGAGTGTCATTGACGCCTACATATTCAGGCACAGCAGGATCAACAAACACTTCCAGGATGGACAATATGGAAATGGCCTAATTGTGGGTAAGTCAACAAACCTAGCAATTTACACACAACACACCAAACCAGTAGGACGCACAAGACATACACCACTCTAAAAGCACATGGCCAGGGTAACACAGATGTGCAGGTAACAACAGATATGCACCATGCTGCAGTACAGCACAATCAGTGCACACCACAAACACATACACCCACATGCACGTAACACACCCACAACTTGACAGGCACACCACGTGAAGGACAAGAGCAGATATGTACCCTTTGCAAACAGATGATGTAGACAAACCACTACAAGTGCCCACAGGTTGCCTAGTACTTACACTTGACACTCACAGTATACCAAACAAAGAATAGCACAGCAATGTCAATGGCATACACTATGCTCATGTAGTATAAGTCACACTTTGGCACAGATCCCTCTAATCATGTAGTGCATGTCTCTGCCAGAACAAACATCAAATGCCAGACAACTGGTGGCAATACCAACTACATCTCATCAACACATACCTGACTTACCTGTAGTGTGCATATACATCTGCCTGATGCACTAGGTCACACACATAGGAATACTACATTAACGGCCATCACATACCATGTGCCAGATTTGTGAGAAGTGGCACCGCACCTACTGTAGTGCCACCTCACATGCACCACTTTCTGACCTACATCACCATCATGTCTGTACCGTAAACAATAAATGGCCCACCATAGGGCAGAGTCACTGTTAGACAGTGCAGATCTTGGATGCCATAGTGGGATCCTGTAGGAGTATAGAGGACGTCACTGACCTTACATGCACTGTGCTAAGGGACACATTTTCTAAGTAGCTGAGCTCCATCCCATAGTCTGCACTGTGCATGTGTGGATCGTACAAATGCTGAATCATGTTTATGGAAGATAGGAGAGATACTGGCAGTGATGCTGATCATCCTGAAACAATGGGATACACACCCTTGGACACCTGATGCCTGGCACAAGCATCAGCTGACACTCAAGATCCCTAATGGGCCTATGTAAGAGCCCCCAGTGCCATTGTCATGGCCTGCACTGTATGTACAAGTTTGCAGATTACCACTCTATTGTGACTTGAAGCCACATTGGAAATCGGCCACCCTACCACACAGCACTTAGAGTGGAAGATGCATGCAAAGTGTGTAGTTGCAGGCCTGTCACCACAAGATACATAGCAGTATGATGCTGACACATATGTAGGTTTCACCTAAGACCTGAGGCAGTGCCAACATCAAACACCGCCCCAGGGGTGCCATTTGCAGGTTGCAATAAGGAAATAGACTGTGATTTAACCCCATATGAATGTGCCACCTATGCATGCCGCATACTGCTGCACACACAGTAAGAGCCAAAAATGTATATGTAGAGGAAGGTGTCCCTTTCTGCATAGATACATCCACCTCCACAGGGCAGCTAGCCAAGCATGCTGGTGCAAGGTTGGTAGTCTTGGTGCACGGATTCATACATGGTGCATTCCTGCATAGTCAAAATGTTGCAGCACAGTGCTGTCAATGTTGGAGTTGTGTTGTGCATTGTCACTTACTCATTACAATGGGCCTAAGTTTTGCACTTCATCTGTGATGACGCATGTCAAAATGGCTGGGATGTCCAGGCTCTTTAGGGCTACCATGTTGTCACCACACCTGACCCCATTGTGTTGTGAGGATTTGTCATGTCCCCTCTAGTAAAAGCACACTGATACAAAGGTGCACTACACAACACATGGTACATACATACTGCGTGTTGGACCTGGCTCTTTTTGCAGGGTCATCCCCAAACATTTGCCTCCTTCCTCCTATTTTTCCTGACCTGTTTTTGTTGGCTTTAGCACTCTTGGCACTTTACCACTGCTAACCAGTGCTAAAGTGCATATGCTCTCTGTGTAAATTGTACTGTTGATTGGTTTATCCAGGATTGGCATATCTGATTTACTAGTAAGTCCCTAGTAAAGTGCACTAGAGGTGCCCAGGGCCTGTACATCAAATGCTGCTAGTGGGTCTGCAGCACTGGTTGTGCCACCCACATAAGTAGCCCTGTAATCATGTCTCAGACCTGCCACTGTAGTGTCTGTGTGTGCAGTTTTAAACTGTAAATTCATCTTGGCAAGTGTACCCACTTGCCAGGCCTAACCCTTCCCTTTTCCTATATGTAAGACACCCCTAAGGCAGGGCCTAGGTAGCCCTATGGGCATGGTGCAGTTTATGGTTAAGGTAGGACATATACTAATGTGTTTTATATGTTCTAACAGTGAAAGGCTGCCAAATTTGGTTTTCACTATTGCAAGGCCTGTCTCTCTCATAGGTTAACCTGGGGGTTGCCTTTAAACATGATTAAAGCGTAGATTCCCTTTGGGAGCAGATAGACATGTGGCGTTTGGGATCTCTGAACTCACAACTTAAAAATACATCTTTTAGTAAAGTTGGTTTTAAGATTGTGTGTTTGAAAATGCCACTTTTAGAAAGTGTGCATTTTCTTGCTTAAACCATTCTGTGACTCTGCCTGTTTGTGGATTCCCTGTCTTGGTTAGTTTGACAGGTGGGCTGTTTGCACCTCTCTCTAGACAGTTACACAAAGGGGGCTGGGGTATAGCCTGCATATCCTTATGAGCCATCTGTGCTAGGAGGGAGGGGAGGAGTGGGAACTCACACCTGAAAGGGCTGTGCCTGCCCTCACACAATGCAGTCTCCAACCCCCTGGTGTGTGTCTGAGTCCTTGCCTGGGCAAGGCAGGATTTCACAAACAAGTGAGACTTTCCTTTGAAGTAAGCCTACTTCAAAGGGCAAAATGGGTATAAGAAGGGCACCCAAAACCACAGACTTCAAACACTTCTTGTGGTAGACACTCTACCACACAGACACTTCTGGACAAGAAACCTTCTTGTGAAGAATCCCTGAACCAGACCTGCCAAGAGTAACTGCCTGGCTGCCCAAAGGACTCACCTAGACTGCTTTTCTGAGAGGGACTGCTGCCTTGCTGTTGCCCTGCTGCCTTTCTGCTCTCTGGCTGTGCTGAGAAGTGCTCTCCAAGGGCTTGGATAGAGCTTGCCTCCTGTTCCCTGAAGTCTCAGGACCAAAAAGGCTTCACTCCTACAACTGGACTCCTTGTGTGGCGAAAATTCGATGCACAGCCTGCTAAAAATGATGCACAGCCTGCATTGCGGTGAAAAATTCACAGCGTGCCGAACCGGAATGACGCAGTCTGACTTCGCAACGAGAGGATCGACACAGCGCCAGTGTAGCAACCAGAACTTCTACGACTGGCCCACCTGATCAATGCACAGGTGACCTGGGACGACACAGCCCGCCTCCCAGAGAGGAATCGATGCAGCGCCTGCCATGCAGGAGAAATTTTCACACAACAGCCACCGTATTGACGCAGTGCCTGTGACATCGCTCCACAAACCCAGGATTCCACGCATCATCCCCAGGGCGTCCGAAAACCCCGCAATCTGAAGAGGACCCAAGTCCACATGCCAGAAATCGAGGCAAAGTCTGTCCCTGCATGAAAAATAACATCGCAAGTCTGTGTGAGAAGGGGCGAAACCTACGCACACCTCCCCGTTTTCCACGCATTGCCTCCTCTACGGTCCCTTGCAGAGATTTTGAACGCAAACTAGGTACTTTGTGCTTGCAAGAGACATTTATTGTTTCTAAGAGACTAAAGACACTTTGGGGTTCATTCTGACCCTGGCGGTAAAAGGCACGTACCGCCGGTCAGAAGACCGCCATAATCCCGCCGCGGCCGCGGTAAACCGCCACGGTCATTCTGACCCACAACTGCCAAACCGCCAAAAACCCGACATCCACTGAAGGCCGCCTCATCAGCGGTCAGCGATAACCTGGAGATGACCAAACCTCCACCGTCATGCCAACACAAACACGCCCATGCCATTACGACCCACGAATCCACGCGGCGGTCTTTCAACCGCGGTATTCCATTGGCGGTACACACCGCCGCGCTCAAAATACCCACACCTGTACAAAACACAGCCACATTGGACAATTCCAAATACACACACCTGATACACATACAAACACCACTCCCACACACCCATCACCATATAAAACACACACCCACATCACCCACAAACCCCCACAAAGCGAAATTCAGAGACACGGCGCAATACAAAGAGAGAGAGCACAGGGAACGCAATCCACAACACACACAGGAACCCAACATCATCACCCACACCACATCTACGCACAAAACACCACACACACCTACACTCATCACCACAAACACCACCCCACACCTCATCCACACCACCCCATGGCACCCCAAAGACACCCCAGGTTCTCGGACCAAGAACTCAGGGTCATGGTGGAGGAAATAATCAGGGTAGAGCCCCAGCTCTTCGGCACACAGGTGCAGCACACCACAATAGCCAGGAAGGCGGAGCTATGGCAAAGGATCGTCGATAGGGTCAACGCTGTGGGACAGCATCCCAGAAATCGGGAAGACATCCGAAAGCGCTGGAACGACCTATGGGGGAAGGTGCGGTCGATGGTGTCAAGATACAACATCGCTGTTCAGAAGACTGGCGGCGGACCCCCACCCACTCCACCCGAATTCACAGCATGGGAGCAAGAGGTCTTGAACATCCTGCATCCTGAGGGCCTCGCAGGAGTAGGCGGAGGAATGGACTCTGGTAAGTCGAATCTCAACTACTTCACCCCCCCCAACCACCAGAATGCCAACCCACACCCCCACCCTCACCCCCAACCCCCCCGGCACATATCCTCCCTGCTAATGTCTCACCAGCACAACCCACCCAACCCAACCCAAACCCCTGAATGCCAACACAAACCATGGACACCCATCACCTAAGCATGAACACTGCACATACCCATCCCCCCCCACAAACCACCCTCACAACTCCTCCCACATGGGACTGCCAGGACTGGGGGACAAGGGCACCCACAAATCGCACGCCACGGCACACACAAAATCAATAACCATATTCTTTTACCCCTGCAGGGCCCGAACGCCAACACACCGGCCAGGAGGGTCCAGATTTGTCCATCCCACCCCCAGAACAGGCCCCCAGTGATGACAGCAGCTCTGTCGACCTAGAACCTGATGACCAGCCCGGACCATCGGGGACCTCTGGACAGTCGGTTCCCCTCAGTCAGCCCCAGGCCACAGCAGACCTACCCCCCTCAGGAAACACCAGCACAGCACCCACCCAGCGGGCCCATGCTTCTGTCTCCAGGACAGGTCAAGCAGCGGTGTGTCTACCAGTACAGGGCACCCAGGGTAACCCACAACCCCAACAACAGCAGGGACCTGGGGGCACTGGTAGTGGGCACACCGTCCAGAGGACAGAGGCCCAGGAACAAAGAGGAACTGGGAGGGCTGCTGTGCGACAGAGGGAGGACAGGCCTAGGGAACCCACTGTCCAAGAGGCCCTCACCACCATCATGGGAGCGTACCACCACTCCCAAGAGACGATGGCGACGGTCCTGGCCAGGTTCCAGGAGATCCAGGCCATGCAGGAGGGCCAGTACATGGGGTTCCGGGAAGAACTGCGCACCATCAGTTCCGCAATGGGTACAATCGTGGTGGCACTCAACCAGATTGTCACCACATTGCGGGACCATGTGGCCCCCCAAAGGGCCCCTGCCACTAGCATGGAGGAAGAACAGCCCACCACCTCCGCCGGCGCTAGTGGTCAGGAGGCCCGACACAACAGCAACGGCCCTCCTGGACCCCACCCCCTGCAGAACAAGAACCACCCCGCAAGAAAGGCCTGAGATCGAGGAAGAAGACAGAGTAGGATGTCAAGACCCCCGCCATGCACGGAAACCCCCGGATGTCATCCCACTGTCCCACTTGTTTACCCTGTCCAACCTTGAACTGCCCCTGCTCCACCTTCCACAGGCATATGGACAATGGACCTGTAGGAACGACAGTCTGGACACTGCCATGGACATGCCTCCACCATCACCCTGTTTGAACCATACACCTATTTTAAAACTTCAATAAACACAATTATTGCACATTAACCAACTGGATTCTGCTATCTATTTATTTAAACCAAATGTATTCGATATAACCAACAAAACAGTTCTAGTTACATTGTGATGACAACATACCAGTGTCACACAGCGGTAGTCCATGGGGAAACAAACCAGAGGGCACTCCGTGGGGATCAGATCACTGAAATAGGAAGTGATATACACAACTAAGTTACCATACATTGGGGTGAAAGGTCAGACAGTAGAGAGCCACTACAGTTACAGATATAATACAATGCTGGAGTAGATTATTACCTGTGTGTCACTGGAAATACTGCAGTATCACTCTGTCCCTGTTGTCTGTGTCGTCCTCTTGGTCTTCCTCCTCTTCACTCTCCGCAGGCTCCACAGCGGCCACAACACCACCATCTGGACCATCCTCCTGCAGGAAAGGCACCTGGCGTCGCAAAGCCAGGTTGTGAAGCATGCAGCAGGCCACGATGATATGACACACCTTCCTTGGTGAGTACATTAGGGATCCACCAGTCATATGCAGGCACCTAAACCTGGCCTTCAGGAGGCCGAAGGTCCGCTCAATCACCCTCCTAGTCCGCCCATGGGCCTCATTGTACCGTTCCTCTGCCCTGGTCCTGGGATTCCTCACTGGGGTCAATAGCCAAGGCAGGCTTGGGTAACCAGAGTCACCAATTAGCCACACACGGTGTCTCTGTAGCTGTTCCATCACATAAGAGATGCTGCTATTTCGCATGATGTACGCGTCATGCACTGACCCTGGGAATTTGGCATTTAAATGGGAGATGTACTGGTCAGCCAAACAGACCACCTGGACATTCATCGAATGATAGTTTTTATGGTTCCTGTACACCTGCTCATCGTCTTTTGGGGGAACCAAAGCCACATGGGTACCATCAATGGCACCAATGATATTGGGAATGTGTCCAAGGGCATAGAAATCACCCTTCACTGTAGGCAAGTCACCCACCTCAGGGAAAATGATGTAGCTCCGCATGTATTTCATCAGGGCAGACAACACTCTGGACAATACCTTCGAAAACATAGGCTGAGACATCCCAGATGAAATGGCCACGGTAGTTTGAAATGATCCACTTGCCAAAAAATGCAGTACTGACAGCACCTGCACTAGAGGCGGAATCCCTGTGGGTTGGCGGATGGGTGACATCAGGTCTGGCTCCAGCTGCGCACACAGTTCCTGTATAGTGGCACGGTTGAGTCTGTAGGTGAGTATGACGTGTCTTTCTTCCATTGTCGACAGGTCCACCAGCGGTCTGTACACGGGAAGATTCCTCCGTCTCCTCGCAAGTCCCAGCGGACGATGCCTAGGAAGGACAACATGGAGCACAGAGTCAAGCAACCCACAGGTAAGTGCCCACAGCATGCCCAGTACACGTATCTCTCGGGATTGAATGGCTAGTATGATTGTCAGTGCAAGGCCTAGCCATGTGTGACGCAGTAGGAATTAAGCCATATGGGCCCTTGAAATGGCGGCTGCCTGACCTGTGAAGTGTGACAATGTGAAGTGAGGTAATTGCGCAAGCGTGGCACACCGTGGCGGTAGGCGGTCGCAGTCCGCGGCGCAAAGCCGCATTGGACAACATTGAACCCTATGGGTTTCAGGAGCCAATGGCGGTGAGCGCCGGCCGCCGCGGTACGCACCACCGCGGTACGCACCGGCGCGGCACGCACCGCCGCGGCCGTAACCGCCATTTTCTCTCTGCTTGACCACACGAGACCTGAGCATCCACAGGAGAGGACCTATACTGCAAGTGCTGCTGTCACCTCGGTCTGGAAGTGACAATGGCTGCTGCGACTGGGGAAAGGGCCCCCGCCTTCAGTTCCGAGGAGTTGGAGAAGGTCGTGGACGAGGTCCTCCCCCAGTATGCGCTACTCTACGGGCCTCCAGACCAACAGGTGAGTACACGGGGGGCAATGCATAGTGCCCAATGCCTGGCCTTAGTGGGGAGGATGTACGATGGAGGGGAGGGCAGCGAATGACGAATGCATGGCACGACAGATGAGAGCATGTGCCACATGGCAAGGTTGGGGAGGGGGGGCCACTCACATCGAGCATGCAGAAAAGTGATGATGTTTCTCTTCCCCCCCTGTACATGTCACATAGGTCAGCGCCAATCAGAAGATTGACATTTGGCGTGCCGTCGCCAAGGACGTCCGGGCCCTGGGGGTCCACACCAGAAGGGGCACCCACTGCCGCAAGAGGTGGGAGGACATCCGCCGCGGGAGCAGGAAGACCGCGGAGGCTCTGCTGGGGATGGCCTCCCAACCTAGGAGGGGTGCCAGTCGTACCTTGACCCCCTTGATGTCCCGGATCCTGGCGGTGGCCTACCCCGATTTAGATGGGCGCTTGAGGACATCACAGCAGACACAAGGGGGTGAGTACCAGCACATTCAGCTATTTTGCGCGCAGTGGAGGTGCCTGGGTGGGGGAGGAGGGCTGTGGGTATCCCTAGGCCAAGGCGATTTCTGTAGGATAGGCCCGTCCGTGAAGTATGATCCTGTGCCCCCGCCCCCCACCTCTGTAGGGTGCCTAGTAACGCGATTCATGGACCAGTGTATACTGTGTGGGCAGTTGTCGCCCATAGGCTTGTAGGGCATGTCCCAGTGAATGAGTAGTGTACCCCAAGTGCGCAGAGTAGTGCAGGGGGCTTCTGTGTCTGTCCTCTCCGCCAACGGTGTCCCCAATGCATGCACTCAACTTGTCTTTATGTTTTCCACCCCCCCTCCCTTTTCTTTGTTTTTCTGTGAATGTGTGCATTAGCATCATCAGGCGGAGGAGAAGTGGCATTGGCGCAAGAGGGAGCTGCATCTCACATGGCCCCGGAGGCCCATGCAACGGACTCCGACATGACCAGTGAGATGGAGGGCGAGGGGGGCTCCACCACGGGGACCTGTGGAGACGGCAGCGACACCGACACGTCCTCGGAAGGGAGCTCCCTTGCGGTGGCGGCAACATCCGTGCCCACCGCAGAAACAGGTACAGCTGCCACCCAGCGCACCAGCTCCGCCCTCCCAGCAGCCCCTCGGCCCTCGGCCCGTGCCCGCAAGGCCAGGAAGCCGGCCATCTCCTTCGCCCCAGGCACCTCAGGCCCTGCCCCAGTCACCCCTGCTGCCCTCAGTGAGGAGGTCATTGACCTCCTGAGGACCATCATTGTTGGGCAGTCTACCCTTTTGAATGCCATCCAGGGTGTGGAGAGGGAGATGCATCAAAGCAATGCATACCTGGAGGGCCTTCATTCGGGTCAGGCTGCCCATCAACGATCGTTCAACGCTCTGGCCTCAGCACTGACGGCAGCCATTGTCCCTGTCTCCAGCCTCCCTCTTCTGACTCCCTCCACCCAGTCCCACTCCCCTGTTCCTCTGCCTATCCCATCCACACCTACAGACCAGCCTGCACACACCTCAACACCCAAGGGCAGCTCATCCAGTCATAAGCACCACAGGAGACACAAGCATTCACCCAAGCAACATCCAGATGCAGACATGCCAACAGCCACCACCTCCTCTGTGTCCCCCACCTCCTCGTCTCCCTCCTCCCTCCCTGTGACGTCTCCACACACACCTGCAAGCACACCACCATCAGCCATTGCACCCATCACCAGCACACCCTCCACACCAGTCCGCACACGTGCAGTCACCACCCCCACTGCCATGTACACGTCCCCTGTGTCCTCTCCCAGTGTGTCTGTCACCCCCGCTTCCCAACCAGACAAACGCAGGCAGGCACCCAAACAACAGCCATCCACCTCATGTCAGCCTCCTGCCCAAGCACCTGCACCCAAAGACAGCACACTTGACTCTCCTACAACCACATCCTCTTCCTCCACTCCCATACCCACTAGCCACCCTTCCCATGGCTCCCAAGAAAATTTTCCTCTCCAAAGTGGACCTCTTTTCCTCACCTGACCCACCCCCTCCATCCCGTAAGATTTCCACAAACACCTCAGCCACCACCAGCCCAGCAACTCCAAAGAACGTTGTGCCTGGTTTTTGGAGTCCGCCCTTTCCTTGGGCTGGGACATCGTCCAGCAGCAAAGGCACAGCCAGCCCCCCCCCGGGAAGAGGACCAAGAAACTGAAGGGCAGGCGCGACAGGCCTGATACGCCTGCCCCCAAGGAGGGTAGCCTTGCACCGTCACCTGCCCCATCGGGTAAGGGAGCCAAGGGCCACGGACAGTCTGCCAAGGAGGGCAAGGGCAGCAAGGAGCAAAGGGCAGGGAGCAGCCGACCTGGCCATGAGGGCCCCACCAGCCCCATTCCGGGGGTATCGAAGGAGAGCCAGGGCCCCAGGACTCCATCACAGGAGGGCCCCGCAACGGAAAGGTCCGATGCAGAGTGAGCGGCAAATATTGGCCAGGTGTGGTTCACTGGAAACAGAAGACAGGCACCGCTGAACAGGGCCCCGCCGTGAGGAGCACCGCTGAACAGGGCCCCGCCGTGAGCAGAACCGCTGAACAGGGCCCCGCCGTGAGCAGAACCGCTGAACAGGGCCCCGCCGTGAGCAGAACCGCTGAACAGGGCCCCGCCGTGAGGAGCACCGCTGAACATGGCCCCGCCGTGAGCAGAACCGCTGAACAGGGCCCCGCCGTGAGGAGCACTGCTGAACAGGGCCCCGCCGTGACCAGAACCGCTGAACAGGGCCCCGCCGTGAGGAGCACCGCTGAACAGGGCCCCGCCGTGAGCAGAACCGCTGAACAGGGCCCCGCCGTGAGCAGAACCGCTGAACAGGGCCCTTCCTGTCAAGCACCGCTCCGCTGGGCCCTTCCTGTCAAGCACCGCTCCGCTGGGCCCTTCATCTCAAGCACCGCTCCGCTGGGCCCTTCCTGTCAAGCACCGCTCCGCTGGGCCCTTCATCTCAAGCACCGCTCCGCTGGGCCCTTCATCTCAAGCACCTCTCCGCTGGGCCCTTCCTGTCAAGCACCGCTCCGCTGGGCCCTTCATCTCAAGCACCGCTCCGCTGGGCCCTTCCTGTCAAGCACCGCTCCGCTGGGCCCTTCATCTCAAGCACCGCTCCGCTGGGCCCTTCCTATCAAGCACCGCTCCGCTGGGCCCTTCCTGTCAAGCACCGCTCCGCTGGGCCCTTCATCTCAAGCACCGCTCCGCTGGGCCCTTCATCTCAAGCACCGCTGGCCCATTGGCAGTCCCGGTTCTGTGTCGGGCAGGCCTTCACGACGCACTCTGCCCACCATGCCTCCTCCATGACCAGTGGTCTCTGTAATCCACCTGATGGACTGTGGCTTTGCACTCCCCAGGATGTAACAGTGGGCAACCCACCAACTGTAGAGACTTGTGAGACTGTGGCTTTGCACTCCCCAGGATGGCACAGTGGGCAATCCACCCACTGTAGAGACTTGTGAGACTGTGGCTTTGCACTCCCCAGGATGGCACAGTGGGCAATCCACCCACTGTAGAGACTTGTGAGACTGTGGCTTTGCACTCCCCAGGATGGCACAGTGGGCAATCCACCCACTGTAGAGACTTGTGAGACTGTGGCTTTGCACTCCCCAGGATGGCACAGTGGCCATGGAGGCCCTTTGTGGATCTGGCGTTGTGGACTCATGTGGCTGAGGTGCCCCCCCTTCCCTTCCCCCTGAGGTGCCTGTCTTTTTATTTTAGTGATGCCCCAGCAGTGTTCTCTCCAATGGACTGGATCTCGGGTGTGGGCTTTGCCCATGTGTTGCTGCACATTGTCCCACGGACCTTGGGACTTTGATTGACTGGGCCGGACTTTTGCTGCTTGTATGGATGGAGTTCTAGATGTGTATTCATTCTTCATATATTGCTAAGGTCGCTATACTTTATTGTTGCAATAATATGGTTCTACTTTTACATGCATTGGCTTTTGTCTTTGTTTGGGGGGCGAGGTTGGGGGTGTCACTGTGACTTTTTTATCTGCATAGGTGTGTAGGTATTTCGGTGGGGGTGAGGGTGGGGGTGGGTGTGTTGCGTATGTGTGTGCCCGTAACCTTTCCTCCTCCCCCCTCCCCTGTGTCGTAGGTGCAGTACTCACCATTGTCGTCTGCGGCGTGGTTCGTGATCCTGGAAGAAGAGCAGGAAGGCAATGGCTGGGAGGATGTGGAGTTCGGGTTCCATGCTGTTCCGATTCCGCGTGGAGTGTGTCGAGGTAAGCGTTTTCCATTGGAGATGTCTGTTTCCGCCGTGTTTTTATCGGCGGGGCTCCCGCCCCGGAACAGGTGGCGGATTGGTGGGTCGTGATGGGGTGGGCGGTACATTGTCTGCCGCCTGCCTGTTGGCGGTGACCGCCGCGCTGTTTGTTTGTACTGCCGTGGCGGTCGGAGTGTTAAAGCGGCGGCCTGTGTTGGCGGTTCCCGCCAGGGTCAGAATTCATATTTTTCGGCCGCCAGCCTGTTGGCGGGTTTGCCGCCGCTTTAACACTGTCCGCCAGGGTCAGAATGAGGCCCTTTATATCATATTTACAAGTGATATCTCAACATATGCTTACTGCCTTTTGATCGTTTTGACCTGCATTTATCCAGATAAATATTACATATTTTTCTAAACACTGTGTGGTGTATTTTTGTGGTGCTATACTGTGTTATTGCATGATTGATTGCACAAATACTTTACACATTGCCTTCTAAGTTAAGCGTGACTGCTCAGTGCCAAGCTACCAGAGGGTGGGCACAGGATAATTTGGATTGTGTGTGACTTACCCTGACTACAGTGAGGGTCCTTGCTTGGACAGGGGGTAACCTGACTGCCAACCAAAGTCCCCATTTCTAACACTGAGCATCAGTTAGGATTCTACAATATGTGTCCCAGGTCCATGAGTCAATACCCAAGATTGTCATGTTCAACAGCACAGTGCTAAGAAAACTTTGCACAAGGCCAGAAACTCACACCATACCACAAACACATATGAGTCGCAATCATATCTAAATAACAACTGCCATGCTACATGACAAACCTATTGCAAGCCTAAACAACAACTTACACCTTTTATCTTTTGCATGGGATCAGGGCTATGGCATACAGCCGTGGATGATGACCCCATTTGCAAACCCAAGCACAGTAGCAGAGCGTGCATACAAAAAGGGGACACCGTGAGACAGGCAATTTAGTTGAAAGTGCATTTGGCATGCTGAAAACAAGATTCAGGTGCCTGGACTGCACAGGAGGGAGCCTTCTATAGGCCCCACACATTGGCCCTCATTACAACCCTGGCGGTCGGTGGAAAAGCGGAGGTAAAACCGCCAACAGGCTGGGAGGAAAAAAATTGGAATTACGTCCATGGTGGAAACCACCAACACAGACAGCCACTTTAACACTCCAACCGCCACGGCAGTAGAAACAAACACCGTGGTGGTAACCGCCAACAGACAGGCGGAAGTCAATGAACCGCCCACACTATTACAAGGCACCAATCCGCCAGCTTTTCCGGGGCGGTACCAATGCCATCAAAAGCACGGTGGAAACAGTCTTTGGAAGGGAAACCACTCACCTCTCGACAGTCAACGAACAACCAGGACGCCATGGAGCCCGAGTTACAGGTCCTGCCGATGTTGGTCTACCTCCTCATCTAACAGGAACATTAAAGACGGTGGCGACGACGACGGTGAGTACTGCACCTGGCACACCGGGGAGGGGAGGAGGAAAAAGAGAGTGACACACACATGCAACACCCGCACCCACCACCTCCCACCCACAACAACACACACACACATATCCAATCATATCACAGATACACCCCGTCACCCCCTGGAAGAATGCAAGGACCAAATGAAATGAGTTTAACAAGTGTAATATTCGATAGCCCAAGATAACTTTAAATCATCAGTATATACAAATATTGCAAGTACACAAGTCCATACACTGTCCCATTAAATGTCTGTGGACCAGTGTTCCCAAAAAGCATGGGCTAAGCCCACACATGACACCTGCCTCAAAACGGAGAGAACACTGCAGGGGCATCAGGTCGAAAATACACAGGCACCTCAGGGGTAAGGGGGGGGCACCTTAGCCAGGTGATGGGACGACGCCACTGCTCCTCGAGGGGGCTCCATGCCCACTGCTTGGTCCTGGGGAGTGCAAGGCCACAGTCTCTCAAGTGGGTGCTTTGCCCACTGCTTGGTCCTGGGGAGTGCAAGGCCACAGTATCTCAAGTGGCTGGTTGCCCACTGCCTGGCCCTGGGAGTGCAAGGCCACAGGTTCTCAAGTGGGTGGGTTACCCACTGCTTGGTCCTGGGGAGTACAAGGCCACAGTCTCTCTAGTGGGTGGGTTGCCCACTGCCTGGCCCTGGGGAGTGCAAGGCCACAGTCTCTCAAGTGGGTGGGTTGCCCACTGCTTGGTCCTGGGGAGTGCAAGGCCACAGTATCTCAAGTGGGTGGGTTGCCCACTGCTTGGTCCTGGGGAGTGCAAACCCACAGTCTCCCTAGTGGGTGGCAACTTCTACTGGTTCTGGAGGGGCTTGGTGCCCAGAGTGCTTCATCCTGCTAAGGACTGTGTTAGTGGATGCTTTTCTCCACTGGTTCTGGAGGGGGCTTTGTGCCCTGAGTTCATCATCCTACCAAGGAGTGTGTTAGTGGATGCTCTTCTCCACTGGTTCTGTAGGGGGCTTGGTGCCCAGTGATGCTGCACCAGGGGTGTGGCAGCTCCCATTCCCTCACCTGGGTGTCTGAGCCACGAGATTTTCAGGTAACATGTAGCATGATACTCCTTGGAGGCAGAGCCACACTCTACCTTGCGACGACTTAGGCTGCAAACTGCTGGTAGTGCCAGTGCTGGTGGTGGTGCCTCATGTAGTGTGTGCAGGGTCCAGGACATCTCCTGCAGCCTTGGACGGCTGCCCCTGGGGATGCTGCTGATGTCCGCGGTAGTGGCACTGCCTGGGCACGTCGCGGGGCAGGTGGCGGTGGCTGCGGCGGTGCCTGCAGCGGAGATGCTGCCAGTGGTGCCTGTGGTGCAGGTGTCTGAAGTAGTGGAAGGAGACACCAGGCCACCTCCTGCAGCCTCGGAAGTCTGCCCACTGAGGATGATGCTGGTGACTGTAGTTGTGGCAGCTGCCGTGCAGGTGGCGGTCTTTGCGGCGGTGCTCAGTGCAGTACAGGTTGCTGGCCTGTCTTGAGAAATGGGGGTCACCAGTCCCTCACCCGGAAGCTCTGTTCCATGAGGTGACTTTCCTTTGCTCTTGTGTCCCCTCCCCACCTTGGAAGACGCTGCTGGGACCTAGGCACTGTCCTCTTTGGTTCTGGATGAGGTCTTGCTGGGTGGGTAGTGTGGCTTTTCTCTTCTGCATGCTGGCCCCTTCTTTACCTTGGCAGGTGGCGGAATAGGGTGGTCCTTGGCTTCAGTAGGTGGCACACTGGCAGCCCTGATGGGTGCCCCCTTCCATCCGCCTGGACTTGCAGGGACCACAGTGGATGACAATGTGGTGGCTAAGGTGCTGGTCTGGGCTCTAGGCAACCTTGCCCTAGGGGAAGGACGGGGGTGAGGTGTACGGAAGAGGTCAATGGTAGCCAGGAAAAGTTTTATAGACACACTGGGATGGGAAGATGGAGGGGGTTTGGGAGTGGAGGAAGAGATAGTGGTTGTACGTGGTGTGCGTCTGCTGAGTTTGGGCGAAGGTGCATGGGTTGGAGGCTGTTGAGAGGTAGATGGCTGTTGAGTGGGTGTGTGCCAGCGTTTGTGTACTTTGGGAGGACGGCTCACAGACACACTGGGAGAGGACACAGGAGACGTGTGAATGGTAGTGGGGTGGTGATTTCACATGAGTGGTGTGTAGTGATGGGCGTGCTGGTGATGGAGGTAGTGGCTGAGGATGTAGTGCATGCAGGTTTGAGTGGAGACGACACTGGGAGGGAGGTGGAGGACGTGGAGGAGGGGGACACAGTGGAGGCAGTGGATGTTGGTGTGCCTGCATGGGTATGATGCTTGTGTGAGTACCTGGGAGATGTGTAGTGCTTATGTTTGCCTGAGCCACTTTTGTGTGTTGATGTGTGTGCATGCTGATCGGATGGTGTGCTTGGGATAGGCTGAGGTAGAGGGGATTAGGTCTGGGTAGTGGATGTTGGAGGGGGAGACTGGACACAGGGACAATGGCTGCCATCAGTGCTGAGGCCAGAGCCTGAAATGTTCTCTGTTGGGCCGCCACGCCACAATGAATGCCCTCCAGGTATGCATTTGTATGCTGCAAATGCCTCTCGAAACCCTGGATGGCATTCAAAATGGTTGACTGCCCAACAGTGAGGGATCCCAGGAGGTCAATAGCCTCTTCACTGAGAGCAACAGGGCTGACTGGGGCAGGGCCTGAGGTGCCTGGGGCGATGGAGATGCCCACCCTCCTGGGTGAGCGGGCACGGGAAACACGCTGAGGGGCTGCTGGGAGGGTGGTGCTGGTAGGGGGGGTGGCGGCTGTACCTGTTGTTGGGGTGGGCACAGAGGTGTCCGCCACCGCAAGGGAGCTCCCATCAGAGGAGGAGTTGCTGTCGATGGTGTCCTCTCCTGTCCCTGGCGTGGAGCTCCCCTCCCCCTCCGTCCCACTGGTGCCTTCAAACTCCGTACATTCACCCTCCTGGCCATGTGGGTTGCAGCTCCCTCATGTTCCGGTGCCACTGATCCTCCGCCAGATGATGCTAATGCACACAAGGACAGGGTGACAAAACAAAAAGGGGGGAAAGACAGAGGAGACACTTGGTCAATGCCAGCAACACCACTACCATTGGCAGACACAACACACAGGGAGCAGCCCTATGCACTAGGCCATGCACTAACAGTTTGTATGAAAATCACCTGCCCATGGGGGACCATGCCTAACCCCATTTGCTGCACACCTGGAACCCACAGGAGCCTGACTGGTTGTAGACGGTCACTAACACTATTGTGGTTGGAGTGCCACAGAGCCTGCATAACAAGGGACCTACCCTACCAAGTTCGCTCTGGCCTAAGGGAACCCACAGCCCACATCCCCCACCCAGACACCTCGTAAAGCGTGCAGAGTCAGCTGAATGAGACTGTGCTCACCCCCTTGTAACTGCTGTGATGCCCTCAAGCACCCATCCAGCTCAGGAAATGCCACCACCAGGATCCAGAACATCAGGGGGTTCATGGTCCGACGGGCACCCCTTCCACGTTGGGAGGCCATCCCTAGCTGGGCCTCTGCCATCTTCTTGCTCCAGCAGCGCAGGTCCTCCCATCTCTTGCGGCAGTGGGTGCTCCATCTATGATAGACCCCCAGGGTCCGCACTTCCTTGGCAATGGCACGCCAAATACCCTTTTTCTGGTGGGCGCTGACCTATAGGAAAGGTAAAGTATGAAAGGAACTTACTCCACCGTCCGGTTTGTCAGACTCATTGGCCACCAGTTCCCACCCATGGCCTGACACACAAACACTCACCATCCTCACATGCAGGCCTCAGCCCCCCTCCCAACATGTATCTTCCAGCCACAGCACTCCATACATTCATGTCCCACGCATCATGCTCTTAGTGTACTCACCTGTTTGTCTGGAGGACTGTAAAGTAGCGTGTACTGGGGGAGGACCCCATACACTAGTCTCTCCAACACTTCCACAGTGAAGGCAGGGGCCCTTTCCCCAGACACTCGAGCCATTGTTGCTTCAAGACTGAGGCCACAGCAGCACTTGCAGTGTAGGTCCTCTCCTGTTACAGGTCAGGTATCAAGTGAGTGAACAGCTAGAAAATGGCAGTCACGTCCACGTCAGTGCGTACCATCAACACTGGTGTACATCGTCATTGGCTCCTGGAACCCATAGGGCACAATGATAACCAATGCTGAATAGCGCGGCGGTCTTCAACCGCCTATCGCCACGCTGCACAATGCTAGCACAGTTACCTAATTTCCCCTTGTCCCTCCTTACAGGTCAGGCAGCCGCCATTTCAGGGGGGCACATGGCAGGGCACCTAACTGCGTCACAGCACATTTGGGCACAAATACGGACAGACAACGCTACACACAGATTTAATCACATTAGTTCAAAAACCCTTGCGCAACCTATGTGGTACATGACCCTATGCTCACCAGTCTCCTCCAGAGGGCACATCCGCTGGGGCAGATGATGAGATGGTGTCATCCTACGGTGTACAGACCCCTGGTGGACCTGTCGACAATGGAAGACAGACACATCATTATCACCTACAGACTTGATCGTGCCACAATCCAAGAACTGTGTGCCCAATTGGAGCCAGACCTGATGTCAGCTATCCGCCATCCCATAGGGATACTCCCCTCTAGTGCAGGTCCTGTCAGTGCTCCATTTCCTGGCCAGTGGTTCCTTTCAAAGAACAGTGGCCATGGCATCAGGGATGTCTCAGCCAATGTTCTCTAACGTGTTGTCAGAGTGTTATCTGCCCTGCTGAAACACTTGCCCAGCTACATTGTATTCCCTCAGGTGGAGGATTTGCCCACAGTGAAAGCTGACTTCTATGCCCTGGGACATATCCCCAACATCATTGGTGCCATTGATGGTACACATGTGGCATTTGTCCCCCCACCCCCGCAGGAATGAACAGTTGTACAGAAATTGTAAAAGCTACCATTCAATGAATATGCAGATGGTGTGTTTGGCAGACCAGTACATCTCTCATGTGAATGCCAAGTATCCTGGCTCTGTGCTTGACGCTTACATTTTGAGGAATAACAGCATCCCTTATGTGATGGGCCAACTCCAGAGGCACCGTGTATGGCTAATAGGTGAGCCCAAGGTCCCCACACAGTATGAATAGGTGTCTCTAAGGGTTGGTGTATGTTTAACAGATATCCCTTGACATTTACAGGTGACTCTGGTTATCCCAACTTCTCATGGCTACTGACCCCAGTGAGGAATGCCAGGACCAGGGCAGAGGAATGCTACACTGAGGCACATGGGCAAACTAGGAGAATTATTGAGCAGACTTTTGGCGTCCTGAAGGCCAGATTCCGGTGCCCCCATCTAACAGGTGGCTCCCTATACTACTCACCCAGGAAGGTGCGCCAGATCATCGTGGCATGCTGTATGTTGCACAACCTGGCTTTGCGACGCCAGGTGACTTTTCTGCAGGAGGATGGGCCTGATGTTGGTCTATTGGCAGCTGTGGAGCCTGTGGACAGTGAGGAAGAGGAGGCAGAGGAAGAAGATATTGACAACAGAAACAACATCATCATGCAGTACTTCCAGTGAAACACAGGTAAGAGACTGGCACTGCTCATCTCATATCTGACTACTGTAGGACATTGTATAAGTCTGCCATTTTACCTCTGTGTATGGACCCTGACAGTTCACTTCGGCTTTCCTTTTCACAGATCTGGGTACCACATTGTGCCTTCTGCTATGTTTACTGCTGCCCAACAACTGTCATGCTTTGGTATGTGCAAATGAACATTTACATTGATATTTGTCTAAGAAGTTGTAATAATACATTTGTGAAAGTACAGACTGACTCCAGATTGTTTTCTGATTCAAGAGTATTTATTTAAGTGCTAATGAGTATAGGGGTATGTGCAAGGGGCTGGGGTGATGGTGGAGGAAGGTCCATTGTAGAGTCGAGTTTCTTGGTATCACAGGTGCATAGTCCAATGGGGCATAGGAAGTGGAGCAATGGCAGTTCAAGTTGCACAGGGTGACATAGTGGGACAGAAGGGTGACAATCAGGAGAGTCTTATTTCCTGGCGGGGGTCTTGGAAATGTTCTCTGTCTTGTGCCTGGATCGCAGGGACCGTTTGCGGGGTGGTTCTCCTTCTGCAGGGGGTGGGGTGCTGGTGGCCTGTTGTTCCTGTGGCGGGACCTCCTGTCCACTAGCGCCGGCAGACGTGGAAGCCTGTTCATCGTTTGGGCTGGTGTCAGGGGCCCGGTGGTATGCCACTGTCTCCCTCATGGTGTTGGCCATGTCTGCCAGCACCCCTGCAATGGTGACCAGAGTGGTGTTAATGGACTTCAAGTCCTCCCTGATCCCCAGGTACTGTTCCTCCTGCAGCCTCTGGGCCTCCTGAAACTTGGCCAGTACCGTGCCCATGGTCTTCTGGGAATGATGGTATGCCCCCATGATGTTTCAGAGTGCCTTGTGGAGAGTGGGTTCCCTGGGCCTGTCCTCCCCTTGTCGCACAGCAGTCCTCCCAGTTCCCCTGTTGTCCTATGCCTCTGTTCCCTGAATGGTGTGCCCACTGCCACTGATCCCAGGTCCCTGATCGTCCTGGGTTAGTGGGTTTGCCTGGGGTCCCGGTAGTGGTGGACACACTGCTGATTAACATGTCCTGGGGACAGTGGCGTGGACCCGCTGGGTGGGTGCAGTGGTGGTGTTTCCTGAGGGGGGAGGTTCAGTGGTGGTTTGGGACTGTGGCAGGGGAACCGACTGTCCAGAGGTCCCTGATGGGCCCGGCTGGTCATCTTGATCCAGGCGTGCAGAGCTTCTGTCATCACTGTGCTCCTCTTCTGTGGGGGGACTGGATATGGCTGGCACCTCCTGTCCGGTGACGTTGGGTAGGGGTCCTGTTGGGGGGTAAATGCATTGTATCTGTGTGTGCCATCTTGTGCAATGGGAGTGTTTCCCTCTACTACTATGCTTGCATTATCGCCTCAGCACTTGTGTGAGTGGTGATTGTGTGCCCTGGTTGAGTCTCTCCCTTGGACATGCTGTGGTGATGGATGTCCATGCAGGTCTGTGATGGGTGTCCATGCATTGTTGTCACATGCAGGGCTTGGTATTGGGATGTGTGGATTGTGATAGTGGGGTATCTTTGAGGTGTTGGGGTGATGGGGGTGAGGGTAGGGGTAGAGGTTTGTGATGGCATGCAGGTTGGGTGGGGGATATAGTAGTAAAGATATGACTTACCAGAGTCCAGTCCTCCTGCTACTCCTGCGAGGCCCTCAGGATGCATGATTGCCAAGACTTGCTCCTCCCATGTTGTTAGTTGTGGGGGAGGAGGTGGGGGTCCACCGCCAGTCCTCTGTACTGCTACCTGGTGTCTAGATACCACGGAACGTACCTTCCCCCGTAGGTCGTTCCACCTCTTCCTGATGTCGTCCCTTGTTCTTGGATGCTGTCCCACTGCGTTGACCCTGTCAACAATTCTCTGCCATAGCTCCATCTTCGTTGCAATGGAAGTCTGCGGCACTTGTGATCCGAATAGCTGTTGCTCTACCCCGATGATTTCCTTCACCATGACCCTGAGCTCCTCCTCAGAAAACCTGAGGTGCCATGATGTGGTGTGGGTGATGTGTGAGGTGAAGGTTGATGTGATGTGTGGGGTGATGTGTTGGGGTGTGTTTTTTGAGGTGCGTGGATGGCGTATGAGTGATGGTGTTGTGTGCCTCTGAATGCTGGTGTTGTCGTAGCTTTTCTGTCTCTCTGCTTCTTCCCAAAATGTCGTTGTAAGGGGTTGTGGGTAATGTGGGCGTGTGTTTTATATTGGATTGGGTGTGTGGGTGTAGTGTGTGCATGTGTGTCAGGTGTGTGTATTTTGAATTATTCAATGTGGTTGTGTTTTGTAAATGTGTGTGTATTTTGAGCGCAGCGGTGTGTACCGCCAATGAATTACTGTGGTTGAATGACCGCCGCGTGGATTCGTGTGTCGTGATATTGTGGGCGTATTTCTGTTGGTGTGACGGTGGAGGTTTTTTTTCCGCCAGTTTATCACTGACCTTTGGTGTGGCGGACTTGTGTGGGTGTCTGAATTTTGTCAGATTCCGAGATGTGGGTCATAATAGCTGTGGCGGAATTCCGCGGCGGTGTGTTGGCGGTCTACTGCACGGCGGTAAGCAGCTTTTTCTGCCAATGTTGTAATGACCGCCATACTCTTTATTCCCTACCCTTGGTCCCAAGGAGATGTTTTCCACTATTTGCCATTTTATGTCATCACATTTGTGTTGTAGTGTATCGTAATGTTCCACTAGCGGTGCACACATTGTTTTGCATTTTATCCTGCTTTTGTGTTGCAGGATTCTGCATTTGGCCTTCTGTGTGGTTTGTCGTGATTCGTGGGTCGTGATAGTGTGGGCGTATTCCTGTTGGCGTAATGGTGTGGGTTTTGGTACCGCCAGTTTACCACTGACCTTTGGTGTGGCGGACTTGTGTGGGTGTCTGTATTGTGGAGGATTTCTAAGTGTAGGTCATAATACCCGTAGCGGATTTCTGCTGCGGACACGGTATGTTGGCGGCCGTCAGCACGGCGGTCAGCAGACTTTACCGCTAAGGTTGTAATGAGGGCCTATGTCATTCTTAACATTACATGAACCAGGAATGAGCATAACTATAAAAGTAAGAAAAAAAAAGAAAAAATAATCAAATCTCTGTTATTTTAGAAATCTTGTTTTTTTCACCTCTACAAGAGTCAATAAATGCTGAAGTAATACTGGGGCTTCATATGACGTGGTTTTATCATTGTAAGACACCCTAAACAAACATGGATGAAAAATACAATTTTGGGCATTAAGTGATTTTAGTGCCAGACGCCTATCCAGAAATTTATTTTGTTTATCCGCTGTTGATTTAGCATAATCCTGAGCAAAGAAGAGATTGGAACCTGACCAGGTGATCTGTCCTTTAGCTTTTCTGCTCTGAGAACCTTTAGTAATTCCACATACTCCAAAAAGTAAAGGATTATTCCTCTTGGTTTCTTTGACGTTGATGCCATATGAGAAGAATGATCAAGTCCATGAGCTCTTTGTATATTTAAAGCTGGAGAAGTAGGCAGATCTAGACTTTTGGTCAAAAACGATTGAAAGAACAATGTTGAGTCTGATCCTTGAATTCCCTCAGGTACACCATAAATACAGAGATTGTTTCTTTGGTTCTGATTTCCCATATCTTCTGCATGTTTCTTCAACACAGCAACTTCAGAATGTTAAGATTTAAAAGACGCAACTCAGTCTTCAAGTATTTCCACCTTTCGTTCCACATGAGAGACTCTGTTGTCCACATGAGACCACTTAACATCCAAAATTTGCAACTGTTTAGTAATATCTTCCACATAAGCTTTAAGAGCTCTTATTTCCTCAAGAAGTAACTCCATAGATATGGTATCTACAGCTTTAGTAGTGGATGGAGGATCATTTTTAGCTCTCTTATTAGTTGACGTAGATGCCGTTACTGGGAGCTTGGATGATAATTTATTAATAACAGAAGAGGAAGAAACAGGTGTTAAAGGAATAGTATCGTGATTGATAGCTCCTGTGCTTTCCATATTTGAAAAGAAGGAAAATGAGTTAGTTAAAACAAAATTGTCGGAAATCTTTTTACTTGGTAATTTACTGTTAGTCAGTTGAAGGTTCCTAGATCTTCCCATAAGCAACATATATAATTTTGCCTAATATGAAGTAAACCGTAGATTGTATCAAATATGACTCTACCTCAGAAAAAAGTAAATTAAAATATGAGGCAAACTGGATATTTTCTGGCAGAAATTAGGATACCATGAATAGAAGACCTTAAGTAAATGGTTTAGACCAGAAAATTCAAAAAGAATACCTTAGACAACGATGACTGAGGGGAAAAAAAGAAAAAGAAAGTATGAGGTGAAAACAAAATGGCGGTCACAATCGAATCTCCAGCCGCCCGCCATGAAACACCATGAATCAGGGCGGAAAAAAAGCTCTCAAAAGGCATTCAAGGGGAATTAATATATTCTGAATGGACTATGAATTCAACTGCATTTACCATGATGCATTGGGGTTGGACTTTGTTGCTGGAGTGTAGGCAGTGTGTTCCCTTTCCTTGTAATTCTATCTTTAAGACGGCTCCCTTGAGCCACGACTGACGAGCCTTGGGAGGTACCTGTGCACCATGAAGGGTACATCAACCAGAGAAGACATTTGTCGGCATTTCAAACAAGCCCCTATACCATGCTGCTCCCTGCTGATGATGGGCTATACCTAGAAACACGTTTACAGGGATATACAGCACTTGCTGCGTCTACGGAGGTGAAAGACTTTATTACTTTCTGAACGGACTACGAATTCGACTGCTTTTACCATGATGCATTGGGGTTGGACTTTGTTGCTGGAGTGTAGGCAGTGTGCTCCTTTTCCTTGTAATCTTGTCTTTAAGACGGCTCCTTTGAGCCACGGCTGATGAGCCTTGGGAGGCACCTGTGCACCGTGAATGGTACATAAACCCGAGAAGACATTTGGCAGCATTTCAAGCAAGCCTCTATACCATACTGCTCCCTGCTGATGACGGGCTAAACCCAGAAACACGTTTACAGGGATATACAGCACTTACTGCGCCTAAGGAGGTGAAAGACTTTATTACTTTCTGAAGGGACTACGAATTCGACTGCATTTACCATGATGCATTGGGGTTGGACTTTCGTGCTGAAGGGTAGGCAGTGTGCTCCCTTTCTTGTAATTTTGTCTTTAAGATGGCTCCTTTGAGCCACGGCTGATGAGCCTTGGGAGGCACCTGTGCACCGTGAATGGTACATAAACCCGAGAAGACATTTGGCAGCATGTCAAGCAAGCCCCTATACCATGCTGCTCCCTGCTAATGACGGGCTAAACCCAGAAACACGTTTACAGGGATATACAGCACTTGCTGCGCCTAAGGAGGTAAAAGACTTTATTACTTTCTGAAGGGACTACAAATTTGACTGCATTTACCATGATGCATTGGGGCTGGACTTTGTTGCTGGAGTGTAGGCAGTGTGCTCCCTTTTCTTGTAATTTTGTCTTTAAGAAGGCTCTCTTGATCCAAGGCTGATGAGCCTTGGGAGGCACCTGTGCACCATGAATGGTACATAAACCCGAGAAGACATTTGGGGGCATTTCTAGCAAGTCCCATACCATGCTGCTCCCTGCTGATGACGGGCTAAACCCAGAAACACAGGGATATACAGCACTTGCTGCACCTACAGAGGTGAAAGACTTTATTACTTTCTGAACTAACTATAAATTTGACTGCTTTTACATGATTCATTGGGGTTGGACTTTGTTGCTGGAATGTAGGTGGTGTGCTCCCTTTCCTTGTAATGTTGCCTTTAAGTTTAAGATGGCTCCCTTGAGCCACGGCTGATGAGCCTTGGGGTGCACCTGTGCGCCATGAATGGTACATTAACCCAAGAAGACATTTGGCACCATTTCAAGAAAGTCCCTGTACCATGCTGCTCCCTGATGATGAATGGCTAAACCCAGAAACACGTTCACAGGGATACAGCATTTGCTGCGCCTACGGAGGTGAAAGACTTTATTACTTTCTGAGCAGACTACTAATTTGACTGCATTTACCATGATGCAGTGGGGTTGGACATTGTTGCTTGAGTGTATGCAGTGTGCTTCCTTTCCTTGTAATTTTGTCTTGAAGACGGCTCCCTTGAGCCACGGCTGATGAGCCTTGGAAGGCACCTGTGCGCCATGAATGGTACATAAACCTGAGAAGACATTTGTCGCCATTTCAAGCAAGCTCCTGTACCATGCTGCTGCCTGCTGATGACAGACTAAACCGAGAAACACGTGTACAGGGATATACAGCATTTGCAGCGCCTACGGAGGTGAAAGACTTTATTACTTTCTGAACAGACTGCAAATTTGACTGCATTTACCATGATGCATTGGAGTTGGACATTGTTGCTGGAGTGTAGGCAGTGTGCTCCCTTTCCTTGTAATATTCCAAGCACATTCCCCTAACGTTTCCTCTCTGCAGTTTTAATAAATAATACCGATGGAAATGAGCCGGCTTCTTCGCCTCCCTTCGCCATCACGGAGCACACAAAAAGGAAGCTATCTTCTCATGGCACCAAGCCACGCCCCCTTGCTCATATCTTCTTAACTACATGACGGATATCTTCCATCTTCCTAGCTGAACTTTTTCACCTACATGATGATTGAACAATGCATACCCCAAATTCCACGGACATATATAATGTTTTCTATTTTTAGTAGCGTCTTGTCACTATCATGACCTAATTCACTTCTTTACTCTTCACCTTTAGATTCACACAAACACATCTCATCTAGTAGTAGAGACCTTTCACCTGAGTGGTTCAGTGGATGAGAGATAGGACTCCTCCCTATCAGCTCAACAAAAAATATATTTGTGTTTTTGGTAGCCCAGACAAAAATGTAATTGGTTTTCCTTGTATCCCTGTCTCAACAGGCTGCTTCCTCTACTGTCATGATGAAGACCTTGTCATAATTTATTCTAATGGTCGAAAAGTCAACACCATATTATGCTGATTCAAAAACAAATGTAGTGACTCAACTGTACCGTAATACTGAGTGTTTTCAAAGAAAATATTACACTACAAAGGTCAGGAGTGTTAACATATTGTTCACCTTAAGTATTCTTATGTGCACTGTGTTCACCTATATCACTTGTCACTCTCACAGTGTTGTTCATTGAATCACCTATAGCAAATCTTTGGTACTCTTTTTTTGACTGTACAGTGAATAAAGCACTGATTACTTATACAAAGTTGTGTATTAGAATTGCATGGCTATATAGGCACAACACTTCTCTCAAGGGAGCAGTTGTTTTTCATAATTATATATTCAGATTCCTAAGTGGCTATGTTGTGACTTGTCCTTTGAAAGTGGGTGTTCAGGAGAATGTAGACTGTTGGGATGATAATTCAACTGCTGGTGTTAATGAGGTAGCATTCCACTGTGTGACAGCTAGAAGCACCACCTGATGAGACAACACCGGTAGTTTCAGGTGTTGTGTTTTTCACAGTAAATATTGACTTAAGCCCACTTTTACCTGAGTCATGAGTTATGACATAGATTAGTGATGAGGAGATGCCACCACACGGAATCCACGCAGCTTGGCTTACAAAGAGGTGAAACACCACTCTACAGTTTCACCAATCCATCATCTTGGTTCTCGGTGTGCCCTGTAATCTAAGGTGAGCAGAGGGGGTGTGGAATAGGTCCTGCTAAGTATGCTACGCTACACCACTTTAAAGTACTATTATGCTGCTTTAAAGTACTTCTACAATATCATTGGGCCTTCACAGCTGAACTCAGGCTCAGTGAGTGGAGGTGGCACAGTTTCTGTCCTGCCTGGTGCCTGCTGAAACAATAGACTCTCTTGGCAGATACATTTTAGTCTGCGGCTTTCAGGATTCTGTATTGGGCTTATCCTTAAGGTGAGCCTCCTCAACAATATATCGCTCAAGGGTGAAGTTGCCCAACTAAATTTGCAAGGCCACCATGTTGTGGGAGGCTAGTAGTGTGGTGCACATTAGCAGAGTCAAGGTCCTGTATGGTCATGCAGTGCCACCATTTTGAGGCTAGTGACTGGCCCATACAGCTCTACAAATCACCGCCCATTAGCCCTCTTCTTTTTGCTTGATAATGTGCATCTTGTGGATAGTGAATAACGGTGATACGCACACC
This sequence comes from Pleurodeles waltl, assembly GCF_031143425.1. Classification (NCBI taxonomy): domain Eukaryota; kingdom Metazoa; phylum Chordata; class Amphibia; order Caudata; family Salamandridae; genus Pleurodeles; species Pleurodeles waltl. Next base: position 580,697,591 of record NC_090439.1, on the reverse strand, counting down.
ATTTTTGAGCCTACGGTTTTGCACTCACCATATAGGTAAACTGTAGGAGTGTGTCCTCAAACAATGGAATAGCGGTGACAAGCACACAATATCAAAAATAATGTGACTTCAACATTTGTTGCAGGTAATAACTTGAACTGTACATCCAGCCTGGGTGTGCTTACATATTATACTGGCTGCGTACATTGATTTTGGATTGAGTGCTTAGCTCAGCACAAGAAACACTTAGGCCCTCATTACAACCTCGGTGGTCTTTTGAAAAGACTGCCAAGGCTGCGGGAGCCAGAATACCGCCAGTGCCGGTGGTATTTCTGGCTCCCTATTATGACTTTTCCGTTGGGCCAGCGGACGGTAACAGTGTTACCGTCCGCTGGGCCAGCGGGAAAGTAACCTGATATTGTAAGGCCTGTGTGTGCAGTTTCACTACCAATTCGACTTGGCATTTAAAAGTACTTGCCAAGCCTAAAACTCCCCTTTTTCTACATATAAGTCACCCTAAGGTATGCCCTAGGTAACCCATAGGGCAGGGTGTTGTGTATGCAAAAGGCAGGACATGTACCTGTGTAGTTTACATGTCCTGGTAGTGTACAACTCCTAAATTTGTTTTTACACTGCTGTGAGGCCTGCTCCCTTCATAGGCTAACATTGGGGCAGCCCTCATATATTGTTTGAGTGGTAGCTGCTGATCTGAAAGGAGTAGGATTTAGTATTGCCAGAATGGTGAAACAAAACCCTGCTGACTGGTGAAGTTGGATTTAATATTACTATTTTAGAAATGCCACTTTTAGAAAGTGAGCATTTCTCTGCACTTAAATCCTTCTGTGCCTTACGATCCACGTGTGGCTGGGTTTAGTTGACTGCTCCCTTGTGTATTCACTCAGACACAACCCAAACACAGGATACTCAGCCTCACTTGCATACATCTGCATTTTGAATGGGTCTTCCTGGGCTGGGAGGGTGGAGTAGCCTGCCCTCACACAAAGGACTGCCACGCCCCCTACTGGGACTGGGATTGAACTGAAAGGGGACCTGGTCCACTTCTAAGTCACTCTTTGAAGTCTCCCTCACTTCAAAGGCACATTTCGGTATTTAAACAGGGCCTCTGCCCCTATCAACTCAGACACTTCCTGGAGAAGAGAACCTGAACCAGAACTTGGATCCTGCCAAGAAGAACTGCCGGGCTACCCAAAGGACTCATCTGACTGCTTTCTGTGAAGGACTGCTGCCTTGCTGTTGCCCTGCTGCATTGCTGCTCTCTAGCTGTGGTGAGAAGTGCTCTCCAAGGGCTGGGATAGAGCTTGCCTCCTGTTCCCTAAAGTCTCAGGACCAAAAAGACTTCATCTCTACAAAAAGGAATCCTCGTGCAGCAAACATCGATGCACAGCTTGCCAGAAACTACGCACAGCCTGCACTGTGGTGAAAAATTCACTGCACGATAAACCGGAACGACGCAGCCCGACTTTGCAACAAGAAGATCGATGCAGCACCAGTGTAGCAACCAGAAATTCGACGCACGGCCACACTGGATCGACGCACAGCTGAGCTGGAACGATGCAGTCCGACTTACAGAGAGGAACTGACGCAGCGGCTGCCGTGTGGTAGAAATTTCCACACAACGCCCACCGGATCAACGCAGCCCCTGTGACTTCATCCTTTCAGCACCGGAAATCCACGTAACGTCCCTGGGGAGTCCGAAAATCCCGCAATCCAAAGAGGATCCACGACCCAGCACCGGAAATTGATGCACAGCCGTCTCTGCGTGAAAACTAAACGATGCATCGTCATGTGCGGCCCGAGAAATTGACGCACACCCCCTTTGTTTCCACGCATCTCCTCCTCTGCAGCTCTTTGTGGAGATTTTGCACCCAATACATTGTGCTTAAAAGATACATTAAAAAACTTGAGACACTTTATATCACTTTTACAGTGATATCTCAATGAATGCTTATTGCATTTTAATCGTTTTGATCTGCAATTATCCAGATAAATATTATATATTTTTCTAAACACTGTGTGGTGTATTTTTGTGGTGCTATACTGTGTTATTGCATGATTTATTGCCAAATACTTTACACATTGCCTTCTAAGTTAAGTCTGACTGCTCAGTGCCAAGCTACCCGAGGGAGTGCACAGGATAATTTGGATTGTGTGTGATTTACCCTGACTAGAGTGAGGGTCCTTGCTTGGACAGGGGGTAACCTGACTGCCAACCAAAGACCCCATTTCTAACAATTAGTATAGTATTAGAAGTTATGTTCACAGTGACAATTTGGGTAATTCACTGACCAGTCGATCAGGGATCAGTTTATTGGGCATTGCTCAGGCAAACAAATTGAACAGAAGTTGCTCACTTTAGGCAACCCATCCCTAGAAGAGAATATTATGATAGCCAAAAGTATAGAGTTAGCCCAAATATCCCTTAAGTAATTGAATATTCCTACATGGGTGAAAGATTGTGAATGTTATTCAGAATGGGCAAACTGCACATTGAGATGTAAAGGATGCTGAGAAAAGTTTCTTTAAATGGAGCAAGATTTGTTTGAGAAGTGGCAACTGTCCTCCCATAACAGAGGAGGAAAGCAATGCCTGGACAAGAATGTCTCATTTTCAAGTGTAGGAAGTTTGAACACTTTGCAAAAGTCTGCGAAAGCAGTCAGAATAAAGTATCTAAAGTGAATAGTGGGATTGTGGATGAAATTTCAGATGAGAGTGATCAACATATGGTAAGGGAGTTCCAGGACATGGTTGTGGTGGTCAGGGAGGACAAAATTGCCAGTGGGGATCCAAATGATTGTGTAAACCCATACATTGATGTTTTAGTGGATGACAATACCTTGTATTTTTTGGTTGATTCAGGAGCAAGAGCCACTATGATAACATCTGATCTTTTCCGCAAAACACGGGGTAACAAAGAGTTGTTTCCTCCTAATAGAGCTCCTGTGTCATACGAAGGCAGGACAATTTAATTAGGTGGTTTCATTGATGATATCTTGGAATTCAAGGGATGCAAAATACAGGGCAAAATTTATGTTGCAGAGAAATTTCTCAATATATTAGGGTGGTTTCACCTGTGTTTGTTAGGGCTATTGCTTAAGCCTAGTGAGCAGGTGCTCACTGTCAACGATATGCCCACCACCGATCCTATTGAGCATGAATTTCCGTCTGTCTTTAGGGACAACTTGGGAAGAATTTCAGGGTTCAAACACAGTATAAAGGTTAAACAAGGAGCTATTCCTATCAAGCTCAAAATTAGATCAGTGGCTTTGAGTCTTAGGGATAATTTAAAAAAAGAACCCAACAATCTTCAGAAGAGAGGGGTTATTGAGGCGATAAAATCTAGCCTGTGGTTGTCACCATTGGGTGTGGCTCGCAAACGAAATGGTGATATGTGGCTGTGCATTGACTTGATATGTCTCAATAAAGAGATCTGTGTTGATTCTCATGCTTTACCCAGAATGAGTGGCTTGTTGGAGGAACTGGGAGATGTAGAATGGTTTTCTGAAACAGATTTAGCATCCACTTACCACCATGTGGTTTTAGAAAAATCCTCCAGACACTATATGGCTTTTAATTCACCATTTGGTATGTACCAATTCTGCAAAATGCCATTTGGGTTGGCACCTGCGGTGTCTGTTTTTCAGCGTATTATGCACCAGTTGTTAAGAAATTATCAAGAAGTCCTTGTTTTTCAAGATGATGTGTTGATCTATGCTAAGCATTTCAAAGAACATGTCAGGGTGGTTAAGACTATACTCAAAGGTTTTGCTGAAAAGGGGGTGGTTGTAAGGAAAGAGAAGTGTGAATTTTGGAAAAATCATACTAAGTTCCTGGGTTACAGTATAGCAGGAAAAGAGGTCTGTCCAAGGCCAGGTTTGATCAAAGCAGTGGTGGAGTGTCCCTGTCCTAAGAGTAAAGATGAATTGTGCTCATTCTCTGGGTTGTGTGAATTTTACACCAGGTTCATTTCTGTGTATGCCACAAAAATAAAAGCTCTCACCAACATGTTAAAAAATTACCATTTGTCTGGGACGAAGTCTGCCAGGAAACATTTGAGTTGATTAAGGTGGAAATTGCCAATGAACGGATGTTGAGTACCTATGACCCAGGCGTGCTATGTATAATTCCTGTGGATGCCAGTAATTATGGTCTGGGTGCAGTATTGATTCAAAAAAAATCTGTTGGTGAAGTAACAGTGAGCTATGCTTCTGGAGTGCTTTAAGAGCCTTAATTGATATACTCTGTTATTGAGAAAGAACTTTTGGCTTGTTACTGGGTGAGTGAAAAGTTCAGATCTTATATGTGGGGTAAATAATTTATTCTTCGAACGGACGGATAACGAGCCATTTACTTATATTCTGAGTGGGGAGAAGGTTAGATACACTAACCCGCACATAACCCGGCTCTTACTAAATTATTACTATATGATTTAGAAGTGAAACACATTCCTGGCAAAGAAAATGTCACTGGAGACCTATTGTCCAGATTAACTGTAAATGACCGAGAGGAGGTAGATCCCGAGGATATTAATCAAAACTGCTTTGTGGCTCTTGTTGATATTTCTGATGTTAAAGCATGTTCAGAGATGAAGTAGAAAGATAGCATGTGAGTATGATATGGTGTTGGGGCAAATCAAGAATTTCATATTGAATGGATGGGCCAAAGAAGGCGGTGTGTGTTCTGAAGTTCAACTATACTGCAAAATTGCAGAGGAACTTTCAATTTAGGATGATGTTGTGATGAGGGTTGACAAATGTGTTTCACCTGAAACTATTCATCTGCTTTTTGTTAATTGTGCACATAGGGGACATCTAGGGTCAACAATGACAAAAAGGAGAGAAGGAGCCCACTATTGGTGGCTCTCTATGCACAAAGACATAGAGTTGGTAATGAAGGAATGTGTGGAGTGTAGCAGTGCATAGAAAGAACTCAAAGTGACAACGCCATCTTTACAGCTTAATAAGTTCCCAGACAGGCCATGGGCGAAAGTGTGAATAGACATGCTATGCCTTTTTAATTTTCTACACCATCAACAACGCTATGCATTCATAATCATGGATTATCATAGTAGGTGGCAGTTTTTTGTCATCTCCTACTGCAGATAAGGCATGTTCCCTTTCCTTTGGCTTGCCTGGGATAAGACCCATGGCAACAAATATTAATGTGAGAGTCAAGGCCCCTCTTATTACAAGAATGATTCATAATAACTATTGGATCAATTTAGACAAGGTAAAATTAATGTATTTTTAATGCAGTCAAAACCACTTAACATTAAGCTTTAATTGTTTGCCATTCTATAAGACAACTCATGCACCTTCTACCAGTACAATGATCTGATCTTGCCAAACAGTGTACATCCATAGAGACTCACAACTCTCGTCTAGGTAGAGTTGCATCCTTCCCACCATTAGAATATTTCATGAACATTACCAGGGGAGGTTTAACATAAAGTGATGTCAAGCCTCATGTATGAAACTAGCTACTTGCTTTACCTTCATTTGTTGTCATAGATCACCATTGCCAACCCCTATGCGCAGTATAGAAATTAAATCCATACAAGCCCTGGCATAGTTTCTAAGAGTAATAAAACAGGAACAAGCTAGACTTTCATGAAACAAACCAGAAAAAAAGTAAATGAACACAAACTTGATCTAGTGTCTAACTTCTAGTGAGACAGATGTGTCACTGTCTCAATCCACAAAAGGGCACCATACATCAAAGATAACAGTATTATTTTCTTTACCCACACTATTTGAAAAGGCAGCAAAGCCTCACCAGCATATCAGTGATCTTATCACTAATATTCTGTATTGCCACTTCTGTTAGACTCTATTAAAAATAACTTCAACCTATCATGTATGAAGTTGCCTACATAGACATATACCTAGGCTATTGTAAGCCCTGTCTAGTTAACTGATACTTTTCTCAAATGCCATTATCTTTGTTTTTCTACAATTGATTTCCAGATAGTGTCTAGAAAATAGTCATTGTGACATTTAAACTAGTAAGTTTGTTAGGGTATGCCCAGATAAAACAATATCATCTGAAAAACACAGAGCATGGAAGTAGTTAGAGCCTATTTAGGCCTTAATTACAAGTGGCCTGGGAAATGGGCTGGATTTTCCAACCCCCAGAGTTACAGATGCCGAGGGTATTGTTATCTCTGGGGTTAGGGAAAATCCAGCCCATTACAATAGGGACTTTATTCACATAGACACTTCCAGGTCTCAGAAGATCCATATTACCAACTAAGTTTCCAGGGTTAAGTATTACCCCATCATCTTCAGCCTCTACATGGAAATTCGCCAATATGCCCATGATACACAATTGAGTTGACAGTCTTCTCCACTCCTGACATCAAACACCTCAAATGCATCTGGCATCTCATCCAGACCTGGATGTCCAGCACCTACCAGAAGGTCAACCCCACAAATTCCTGTTATTTCTAAGAACAACATACAAGAAATAGCACAATGCTGGTTTGATGACATGACACTTGATGGCTTCAAACTACAACTTTCACACAATGCAAAGTCAATTGGATCACCCTGTACACAAATCGCACCATCAAGGAACAAATTGCCATGACAACAATGATGGACTCACATCAGATCTCTCTTCTGAAGAATGTGAAACCACACTTCCCAGAAAGTGACTTCTGCACTGCTGTTGAAGCCACCATCCTCTTGCATCTGGATGGTGTAAACACCCTGCTGCATTGCCTCCCAAACTTCACACTGACCACCCTAAAGAGTATCCTACATGCTGCAGCACATCTCATCCAGGAGGTGAATACGTATGATCAGATCATCCCCATCTTGATGGAACTTCACTGACTCCCACTGCTGTCTTGCACCATCTTAAAAACCTGCTGCATCATTTACATATCCATGATGACCTGCATTCCTGCTAAATGTCTGACAAGCTCACCATCTCTGATGGCTCTTGGCATAGCCACAACAAGAACACCATCAGGTTCAAGATAAAGAAGTGCTATAAAATAAAACAGGTCTTTTCCATTTTGGCACCTAAGATCTCAAACAACATCCCTTATGTATCAAGATCACAAGAACCCTGCTGAAATTCAGGAAAGAGGTTTGGATCGTGGGAGGGCACCCAGAGATGCATAGAGGACTGGGCGCGGGCACTCGGTCTCAGTGATTCTTGGCATGTATAGCACCTGAAGGCCTTGGAATACACCCACGCCTCTGACACCTATGGGTCCCTGTCACGTATTAACTACTTGTTCTTGCACCTTATGATGCTCTTCGTAGTACGGAGGGCACATATTTTGCCTAGCAGGATATCAGATCACACCCCTTTCCTAGTTCACTTTAACATGCTGCCCGGAGGTGATCACCTGGTATGGCACCTTAATGCTTGGTTTCTCCAAGATGAGAAATTTGTAGAGTTTTAAGTGACAAACTCAAAACCTTTCTTGGATTGAATGAGGACTCTGTGGATTCAGCAGGCATTATGTGGGAGACTACCTGGCTTTCACGCAGGACGTGTCCCTTTCATACCTTACAGGTGCAGATCTTGACAGACTTAGGCAAATCACTGACCTACAGACTCCCATACTCCCTAGAGAGCACAGAGACCCAGGAATGCTAAGTGAGTCAGAAAAGTACCAATTAGGACTTGACATATTGTCACTACGCCAACTTAGAATGGGAGAAGCCCATAAGTGTTGGATGGCCTCAATGCTTCTGGTGTATGAGTGAGAGACAAATTGAGTAAACTACTCCACTGGCTTGCCACACACAGTCAGTGTCTGGAGTCATCCCCATCGTACAAGAATTATTCTGGGATGTGGATTGAGGAGTCTAAAGAGATTGCTCCAGTATTTGCCCAATACTTCGAGAACCTGTATGCTTGACAGGCACGACTGGCCAGGGAGTGGGAGTCCCCTCTGGTGATGGAACTTCCCCTGCCAGCCTCTCAGCTCAACAGAGATTGGCTCTAGAATAGGACACCACGGTGGAAGAGCCAGGAGAGGCCTTGACAGATTCACACTCTGAAAAAACACCAGGTACTAAGGGATACCCGGTGGAGTTTTAGAGTAAATTCCATGCAGACATTATTCCAACCATGCTCAAGCTCTACACCAAACAATCAGCAAAGGCCATCGCCCCACCAGCATTGATCAGGCCAAGTGTGTGCTCCTGCCTAATCCTGGCCCCTCACAATCACCATGCGCCTCCTTCCAGCCTATCTCTCTTATTGATAGAGAAGTTAAGATATACATCAAACTCTTGGCTAATCAACTGATGGCTATTATCCCGCACCTCGTCCACTTAGACCAATGTGGGTTTTTTCCTTGCCGGGAAACCAGACACTGTATTCAAAAAGTGCATATGCCCCTGTCCCGTTTTAAGGCTTTGGGGGGGCTCTGTAGCCCACCCCTTAAGTGACTTCAAAAAAGCATTTGATATGGTTGACAGGTATTTTTAGAGGAAACTGACTGAAATGGGCTTTGGACCTCGATTCCGCACATATGCTAGAGTCTTGGATGCTGGCCCTCGAGCCTGATTATGCATTAATGGTATGCTGTCCCATGAGTTTCCCATAAGACTGGGCACCTGGCTGGGATGTCCCTTCTCCCTGCATTGATCACAGAACCTCTTGCAACTTGGGTGAGATGTGATGCACAAGTATGGGGCTTTGACTGGGGCCTTGCGACAAAAGACCACATTGCTCTTTACACAGATGAGATCTACTGTTCATGTCTCGAACTGCTGAGATGGGACCCAGAGTTCTTCACATATTAGAGCTCTTCGGAGAGGTATCAGAGTTATGCGTTAACTGGGGCAAATCCCTGTTCAACCCATTGAGAAGCGATCAAAGAGATGAGTACTGACAATTTAATATCCCAATATGTTGGTTAGCTTCCAGTATCTTAGGATGCACATCTACTGAGAGCCGGGTCTGACATGGAGTTTGACTGTGTGCCCTGTGACACAAGGCTCATAAAGATAGGACTACCATGCCCCTTAACATAAACGGTAGAGTTGTGCTTTCTAAAATGATGGCCCTCACAAAACTTCTGTATGTGCTGCACAATTACCCCCTATATATCCAATAGATGTGGTTTGACACTATGCAAGCCATGGGACATAAATTCATATGGCAGGCCAAACTCCGAGGGTCGCAATGAGGAAGTGCACTTGCATGACATTTGACGATGGTCTGGCAATGGTGGACATGAGGTGACACAGCTCCTTCCTAATATTGACTGGCCTCATGGGGGGTGGGATGATTCTGCTCACAAGGGTGAACTGGCCTTACTGATGTTAGATAAAGTGATGGTCATCCTGTGTGGCGCCCACACACCTTCCCAGCTTCCAGAGATTACTCAGGTGGTGTTTAGAACATTGAGGACTTTGCTCCAATGAACAGGATGCAATTGCAAACCTACCCTGGAGACTTTGCTAAAGGAGGGTAGATGACTGGCACAAGTAGCTAACGTAGAGGGGTTTATAGTTGGGGATCACACAGAACTCTCAAAGATTGGTGATGTGTGGAAGGGGGGGGTTGTATGAAGTCTTTCCAAGACCATACGAAGGAATTTAGAATGCCGTCCGCCCAGTTCTTCCAGCATTTGCAACTCCCCCACACCCTCTCCACTTATCAGGATGAACCTCAAAACATTTTCGAACATAGCGCCCTAGAGTGTAGACTGCATGTGGGTCATCTGGGAAGGGGTGGAGTGTCTCAGATTTACAAGTTGCTCATAGTGCATTCCCCCTCATCACTAGATGTTTTGAGTAGGGAGGGCTGGGTTGGAGCCCTAGAAGAATCAGATAGGAGGGACGCCTGCATGGCTCCTCAGATAATGGCAATGTCGGCTAGAATCCGCCATGTGCAGCTTAAATATCTGCACCAGGCATATATGAAACCCCTGCACATGTGCAGGACAGGTCTTCGTGCCTCTCCGGCATGTTACAGGTGCCAGGACCCCGCAGGGAACATTGTCCATGTAGTATGGAAGTGCCTGATATTACACTCCTACATGACCGTCCTTATAGAGGTTTTCTCCGCAGTCATAGGGTCATGGTGGGTCCAGGGGAGACAGAACACTGGTTGGATTGGGCACACTAATTGCTAAAAAGGACATAGCCCGACAGTGGACATCACCCACAACCCCCTCAATAGAGGTACGGACAAGAGGTATGGACTGGTATGGAGATTTGGAGGAATCTATATACGAAGCAAGAGGCTACCCCCAAAAATGTCATAAGGTTTGGAAGAAATGGTGGGATTATTACGGACTACTGGGTTAGCAAAAACTAGATGCCACACCTGCTGTATTTTGGGAAACGACGACCCAAACTTGATCTGTGAATGTGTTATCATAACAGGTCATTTCGCTTGTGAAATTGGGCAGATCAGAGCAACTGTTGTAATTGTATGTTGTACAAAGGATTAAAATTGTTCTATAAAAAAAATTCGGGACAGAGTTTTAGATTCGCTTGTTTAAAGAAATTACATCACAATGCTCAAACAGTCTACAAAACAGCTACCTCTCATATCACTTGTTAGTTGAAACCTTGTCTTTGACCCTGCTTAGCACTCTGCCGTCTATGACTAGGTTTGTGATGTGAAAATACCACCTACATACATAATACATACATACAGACACACATACATACATGCAGCCAATAGTTACAAACTGGTAAGGCAAATTCTATTGGTGCTTTCTATTTTATTTTCTGCAGTAGCAGCTGGCAATGAACTGAAGGATATCATATACAGTTTTCTTATTTTTCTACTGTGGTTTTGGACATCTTTTTCCTTAACATTAGAAGTGCTCAAGGCACATTTCTGTATGTCAACTTGAAGAATCCAGTAGTAAAAAAAATACCTTTGAAATGCATGGAGGAACTGACTATCCATAGAAAGTCTTTTTGCTCATGATATGAATCAACAGGTAACCCTCCCAAAAATGTTGTAATGTAATACGATTATTCTGACTGTCCTAGGACAGCTTTGTGCTAGGTGCAATCATGGGATGCCAGAAGCTACACATTAGAGGCACCTGATTTACCTTACAAGATTCAAATATAAATATCTTTACTACTACCAAAATGACTCATTTGGTAAAGCATTTGCTTCTGAAATCATTAGGGTATTTGCAGGACTAAAGTTTCAATCTTGACAATGCCAACCGAGTCTTCCATCGTTTGGGAGTTGATAAATTGAGAAACATGAAATTTAGTAATACAAGGACGGTGATAAATGTACAGCACGCAGACGCAGAAAACTGATAGCAAGTGCTATTTAAAACACAAGGTATTCTTCTTCAAGTTACTTTGTTCTACGTTATTATTCCTTTTGAGGGTTTCTAGAAATGGGGTCTATGGTTGGCAGTCAGGTTGCCCCCTGTCCAAGCAAGGACCCTCACTCTAGTCAGGGTAAAGCAGAATCACCCTCAGCTAACCCCCGCTGACCCCCTTGGTAGCGTGGCACGAGCAGGCAGGCAGGCTTAACTTCAGAGTCTAGGTGTAAAGTATTTGTACCAACACACGCAGTAACTCAGTGGAAACACTACAAAATGACACAACACAGGTTTAGAAAAATAGGAAATATGTATCTAAACAAAACAAGACCAAAATGACAAGAATCCAACATACACAAGTCAAGTTATTAATTTTTAAAGCAAAAGAGTCTTAAATCCTTGAGAACACAGTAAAAACACTGTTAGTGTTGAAAAGTACCTTGGTATCATCAAAAAAACATGCACGGGCGAGTGTGCATCGGAAAAGGCTAGCAATGCATTGATTTCTCACCCACAAGCGAGACCGTGCATCATTCTCCTCCTACGGTCGGGTCAGCGTGTGTTGTTTTTCCTCTTCCCAGGAGAGTGATGCGTTGATCTGGGCAAGCACTTGGATCCGGGCAGACTTTGCGACGATTTTCCGTGCCCAGCGAGGTTTGCGTCAAAAATCCTGCTGCACGGTATCAGCAAAACTCACGAATGTGGGTGACGACGTTATCAGACTCAGTCAGCAGCTGTTGCGTGTTGTTTCTTCAGCTGAGTGTGTCGATTTTAACAGCTGCGATGCAGGTGGAGCGTCGATTTCAGCCGCGAAGCCGGTGGCGCATCATTTCTCAGCCACGTCTCGGAAGGTGCGTCAAAATTTTCCCCGCACGGCGGTCTGTGCGTGGATTTTCAGTCTTGGTCTGCCAGCTTCACCTTCCAAGGCCACAGGAGCTGGATAGGGCACCAGTTGGCAGGGCAGGAGTCTCAGCAGAGAGTTCAGGTGCTGGCAGGAGACGTCTTTGATGGCCCTGAGATTTCACCAACAGAAGGCAAGCTCAGGACAAGCCCTTGGAGATTTCTTCACAAGCAGGAATGCACAACAAAGTCCAGTCTTTGTCCCCTTGCACAGGCAAAAGCAGCAAATGCAGGATAGCTCCACAAAGCACAATCACATGCAGGGCAGCACTTCTCCTCAGCTCTTCAGCTCTTCGCCTGGCAGAGGTTCCTCTTGATTTCCAGAAGTGATCTAAAGTCTGTGGTTTTGGGTGCCCTTCTTGTACCCATTTTGGCATTTGAAGTAGGCTTACTTCAAAGGAAAGTCTCTCTTGTTTGTGAAATCTTGCCTTGCCCACTCCAGGCCCCAGACATCCACCAGGGGGTTGGAGACTGCCTTGTGTGAGGGCAGGCACAGCACTTTCAGGTGTAAGTGACCACTTTTCCCTTCTAGCACAGATGGCTCATCAGGATATGCAGGCTACACCCCAGCTCCCTTTGTGTCACTGTCTAGATAGAGGAGCAAACAGCTCAACTGTCAAACTAACCCAGACAGGGAATCCACAAACAGGCATAGTCACAGAAATCGTTTAAGCTAGAAAATGCCCACTTTCTAAAAGTGGCATTTTCAAACACACAATTTCAAAACCAACTTTACTAAAAGATGTATTTTTAAATTGTGAGTTCAGAGACCCCAAACTCAACATGTCTATCTGCACCCAAAGGGAAACTACGTGTTAATCATTTTCAAAGGCAGCCCCCAAGTTAAACTATGAGAGAGATAGGCCTTGCAACAGTGAAAAACTAATTTGACAGTATTTCACTGTCAGGACATATAAAACACATTAGTATATGTCCTACCTTGAACATACACTGCACCCTGCCCATGGGGCTACCTAGGGCCTACCTTAAGGGTGTCTTACATGTAAGAAAAGGGAAGGTTTAGGCCTGGCAAGTGGGTACACTTGCCAAGTCGAATTGGCAGTTAAAATCTGCACACACAGACACTGCAGTGGCAGGTCTCAGCCATGTTTACAGGGCTACTAATGTGGGTGGCACAACCAGTGCTGCAGGCCCACCAGTAGCATTTGATTTACAGACCCTTGGCATCTCTAGTGCACTGTAATGTCAATCATGGAAATCCAATTACACAAACATTTTACATAGGAGAATTTGCACTTTAGCACTAGATAGCAGTGGTAAAGTGCCCAGAGTAACAAAAACAGCAAAAACATAGTCCAGCACACATCAACAACCTGGATAACAGAGGCAAAAAGTTAGGGGAGACCACACCAAGGATGCCAAGTCTAACAAGGGTACTAAATAGTAAGATTATTGACGTCATGCCACACTGCATGATGTGCTAGATAGCGGCTGGTATATGTCAACTGGGTGAAGTACAATGTTTAAGTTTGACTACATAATATTTTTTCAGTGAAATACACATCAATTTCATAGTTACATCAAAGTATGTTAAGATATAATGATAGGGTATTTCTCATAGTCTTAGCTGTGTTACTGCATACATGCACAGCAGCAGCAAGACACAGTGAGCCAATGTCTATGTATACAAGTATCAATTTGTGATTGTATGTCTCTTTCACTAATAAAATGTGTTACTCTTTCCCATTTAATGATACCTACCTGATTTATCCACATCACAAGACGAAATTCTGAATTGACCCTGCAGGGATTCGAAATGAAAATATCTCTGGCATACACGCCATTGGGAGCACCAGAAAAGAGATTTGGAGAAGAAAATCGGCGAAATGTAATGTCCACATATACATGCATTGGAATACAGGACATTTTCGGTGGATGGAAGCTAAAATAATATAATTGACATTCACATTGGTCAAGAGAAACCAAACCTTTATTTATTAAGGCTAAAGATCTTTCCTTGAATAGTGTAATTTATAAGTATTTAATGCTTTATTTTTCAACTTCTATTCTTTCTAGGATGAGACATTTTCTGTACAGGGTTTCAGTACCCATTTCATTTAAATATTTTATACTTTATCATTTTATCATTTAAATATTTTATATTAATCTTGTAAAAATATTTCCCCGTCTGTTCCATTTGTACTATTTCAAATTAACAACCGGGAAAGCAAACATCGTGCAGCTGGCAATATATAGCGGACCAGCAAGTACAGAAAGATATACCAGAGGGAATAGTCATCAACATAAAGTGAACAAGCACCCAGACTATTGATTACATGCTGCTCACAGAAAGCGCGACATTCCTGCCAACCTCTGTTCCAGTCATACGTGGAGCTGCAGACAGCATGTTGTACTTTGCATCATCAGTTTTGATGAATAATGCACTGATAAACACTGCAGCCAATATTCAGCAGAACACCGAGGAGCCAGATGTCATCTGGACCTCCAGTAGTTCTAACCCTGGGCCTCTGACAGACTCCGGGAAAACACTGGCTTGTTCGGAGAAATGCGAAGGTCTCGTTTGGGTGAAAATATAAATAATGAGATGAGTTGAAATTGATAGGTGATGATTGTGGAACATTTCAGATTTCGAAAAGAGAGAAGAAGCAACAGTCTATTGCAAGTCAAATCGCAGACATCTACAAATGGATTTGGGAGCTGAGACACAGCACTGTAGTTGTTTTTCGAGAAAAATAAATGCTTAATGTGTTCTACAATGTGATAAAAACAAATTCAAGAGTTACTGTAAAGTGTACACCACAAGAACGTGGCCCTTCTCGAGTGGGTCATTTCTGTATGCATGGGTAGTTCCAGGGGCCACTGAAGTTTCCTATCCCTGGCTCTGCGGTCGCCTGTGGTCGGCTACATGTTGCAGTCATAAGTGGTCACACACCTCCAGCAGGGCCCGAGGACACAAAACCACATACTTCTTGTAGGAAAATATGGCTCCCTGTTGCAGTTAACTCCCACGTTTGGCCTGATATTGATGCTGACTTGACTAAGAAGTGTGCTGGGACCCTGCTAACCAGGTCCCAGCACCAGTGTTCTTTCACTTAAAATGTACCATTGTTCCACAATTGGCACATCCCTGGCACACAGATACGTCCCTTGTAAAAGGTACCAGTGGTACCAAGGGCCCTGTGACCAGGGAAGGTCCCTAAGGGCTGCAGCATGCCACCCTAAGGGACCCCTCACCTAACAGATGCACACTGCCATTGCAGATTGTGTGTTTTAGTGGGGAGAAAAAGGCAAAGGCGACATGGCATTCCCCTCAGGATGCCATGCACACAAAATACTGCCTGTGGCATAGGTAAGTCACCCTCTAGCAGGTCTTACAACCCTAAGGCAGGGTGCATATACCACATGTGAGGGCATAGCTGCATGATCAATATGCCCCTACAGTGGCTAAGTCTATTCTTAGACATTGTAAGGCATTGTAAGTACAGTGTGGCCATAATAAGTATATGGTCTGGGAGTTTGTCAAAACGAACTCCACAGCTCCATAATGGCTACACTGAATACTGTGAAGTTTGGTAATAATTTATTACAAAATGCACACAGAGGGCATCTTAGAAGATGCCCCCTGTATTTTACCCAATCCTTCAGTGCAGGACTGACTGGTCTGTGCCAGCCTGCCACTGAGATGAGTTTCTAACCCCCACGGGGTGAGAGCCTTTGTGCTCTCTGAGGCCAGAAACAAAGCCTGCACTTGGTGGAGGTGCTTAACACCCCCCCCCCCCCTTGCAGGAACTGCAACACCTAGCAGTGTGCCTCAAAGGCTCAGGCTTCGTGTTACAATGCCCCAGGGCACTCCAGCTAGTGGAGATGCCCGCCCCATGGACACAGCCCCCACTTTTGGTGGAAAGTCTGGAGGAGATAATGAGAAAAAAAAGGAGGATTCACCTACCAGTCAGGACAGCCCCTAAGGTGGCTGATCTGAGGTGACCCCTGTCTTTAGAAATCCTCCATTTTGGTTTTGGAGGATTACCCCAATAGGAATAGGGATGTGCTCCCCTCTCCTCAGAGAGGAGGCACAAGGAGGGTGTAGCCACCCTCAAGGACAGTAGCCATTGGCTGCTTCCCTAGACCTAAACACACCCCTAAATTCAGTATTTAGGGGCGACCCTGAACCCAAGAAATCAGATTCCTGCAACTTACAACAAGAAGAAGGAGTGCTGATCTGAAAGCCCCACAGAGATGACAAAGACGACAACTGACTTGCCCCAGCCCTACCGGCCTATCTCCAGACTCAAAGAACCTGCACAGCAACACATCCGACAGGGAGCAGAGACCTCTGAGGACTCAGAGGACTGCCCTGAACCGAAGGACCAAGAAACTCCCAAGAACAGCGGCACTGTTTAAAACCTGAAACAACTTTGCAACAAAGAAACAACTTTTAAAGAACTCTCTCTTCCCTCCGGAAGCATGAGACTTCACACTCTGCACCCGACGCCCCCAGCTTGAGTTCAGGAGAACCAACACCGCAGAGAGGACTCCCAGGTGACTACGACAACGTGGGCACCCGAGGCGACCCCCTGACCTCCAAAGCGATGCCTGCATAGAGGATCCAGAGTCTCCCCCTGACCACGACTGCCTGGTAACAAGGAACCCGACGCCTGGCCGAAGCACTGCACCAGCAGCCCCCAGGACCCAGAGGAACCATCTACCAGTGCAGGAGAGACCAGCAGGTGGCCCTCATCCTAGCCCAGTCGGTGGCTGGCCCGAGAAGCCCCCCTGTGCCCTGCCTGCATCGCCCAAGTGACTCCTGGGTCCCTCCATTGCTTTCAATAGCAAACCAGACACCTACTTGGCCTACTGCACCTGGCCGCCCCTGTGCCACTGAGGGTGTGTTTTGTGGGCTTGTGTGTCCCCCCCAGTGCTCTACAAAACCCCCCTGGTCTGTTCCCCAAGGATGCAGGTACTTACCTGTAAGCAGACCAGGACAGGAGCACCCTTGTTCTTCATAGGCACGTATGTGTTTTGGGCCCTCCTTTGACCTCAGCACCTGACCGGCCCTGTGTTGCTGGTGCGGTGGCTTTGGTGTTGCCTTGAGCCCCCAACGGTGGGCTGCCTATGCCCAGGAGACTGACTGTGTAAGTGCTTTACTTACCTGGGAAACTTAACCAAACTTACCTCCCCCAGCAACTGTTGATTTTTGCACAGTGTCTACTTTTAAAATAGCTTATTGTCATTGTAACCTTAACTGTGTGTACTACTACTTACCTGTGTGAAGTACCTTGCATTTTATGTACTTACCTCAGATCTTGAATCTTGTGGTTGTAAAATAAATTAAGAGAAAGTATTTTTCTATATGAAAACTATTGGCCTGGAGTTAAGTCTTTGAGTGTGTGTTCCTCATGTATTGCCTGTGTGTGTAAAACAAATGCTTAACACTACCCTCTGATAAGTCTACTGCTCCACCACACTACCACAAAATAGAGCATTAGTATTATCTAATTTTGCCACTATCAACCTCTAAGGGGAACCCTTGGACTCTGTGCACACTATCTCTCACTTTGATATAGTATATACAGAGCCACCTTCCTACACTTCTTGTTTCCTATGATGCAGTGGGAGATGCAGAGTCTGCTTACACCCACGCCATGCTCCGGGGAGCAGTGAGGATTGTTGTGGTCAGCAGCTGCTGCTCTTGTATCCCCCTCCCTGCCCTAAATTGACCCTCAAGGCATGGTCGGGGTCACATTAATGATGTAACATAGCTCTGCATCAATCACGATGGCCGCAACTTGGCTCCTCAAGACTCAAGGCACAAAGAGGGAAAGAGCCTAGTCTACAGCTCCACTCAGGCTCAGTCTATCAGGACAAGGTGGGGACCACCGTGAATCAGCACCACCGTGCCTTTTAGCTGAAGAAAACTTGCTTGTGGAATGATATGACTCTTCACTCAAAAGAGAAAATACAATTTACTATAAAAAGTCACTGAGCCATTCGAAATCAGTCGAAGCAATGCCATATTAAAAGAAAAAAAAATGTACAGTTCTGGTAAGCATTGTAACTAACTGTAAGTCTCCCAGTGCTCATAACCTCACTCACTATGTCCCAGTTGCTAATGTCATACATGACAACACATAGCACATCAGCATTTGTATTATCAAGGATCTGACTGGAATAACTCAATGGCCCCATGTCCCAGAATTTCTTTGCTTCACCTTTGGCCTCCCTCCACAAGTCATGGGAGCTGATACTGGCCTAGCACAGGCAGTGCTTTGGGTGTGAAAGCCCCTTCAACTCGGCATTCAGTTTGTCCAGATTCTTAAGCCTTTTGCTTATCTACCCTTCCCCCACAGCTCACTGCAGGTGCCCTTTGGCCATGCCGACTAAATTCTGGGAACAGCAAATATGCTTCAACCAGACCTTATAGTGAGTGCTCCAATCCCATAAAAGCATCACTGATATTATAGATTATATGGAATGCCATCTGAGACATAATTTGTAAAGTAGTGAGTAGTGGATTTGAGGAATATGTGTACATTGCTTAGAAATCTCACAAGAATCACTGGTTTTTAGACTTGATATCACAGCTCTAGAGTCCCTTCAAAGTTTTTAGTAGAGTTTCAATGTTTCTTTAAAAAAAAGAAACATTACTTTTTTCTGAAAAAAGAACCATAACTTCCATCTAGGAGCGCTTTTTCAGGAAAGGGCCTTGTCCACCATCGATCTACCATACATAAGTATCTGTGTTCTGTGTTCAGCCGGATTTGGGAAAAGAACATACCACCAGCCTGCAGAACCACAGAATATTCTGTGCCCTGCTTTTGGCCCTGCCCAACACGCTTTTGGCATACAGCATGGCATGCTCAGCCTGTAGTGGGACATCTACAAGGGACATCCAAGAGGAGAGTGTACTTTCCAGTCTGCCTCCTACACCCAGACTGCATCTTCAATGCCTACTGAGTTTGAGCTTCAGCAATTCAGTACCTGCTGATCTGTCTACAAAGAGACTGTAAGACCCTCCATCATTTTTACGATCCTGAGCACGAGTCCCTTTTGGGTTATCAAGGAAGGTCCAGGAGCAGTGATTACTTGCTGAGAAGGAGGACACTATCTCTACTGATTTTTTTACTGTTTCTTAATAGTTGAAAGCTTTGATACCCTTTATGGTTCACCCATTGTAGGAAGAAACTATGTTTTGGGGTTGATGTTACCGAGTATCCAGGCAGGCTAGATGATCGGTGTGGCCCAAAAGAAGTATTAATCCGATCACAGTATCGTGGATGTTCCCCTTTGGACAGCCTGACCATCAGGTCCCTGATCACGATCCTCAATGGTATAGGGTTGTGAACCTAAGCCTTGTTTAGCGACCACAAAGGTGTTTCCCATCTCCGGCTGTGATGTGGTATTATCTGTTAGCCCAGACCTAGGCACCATGGTGTTTCAGGCCTGGAATGTTGCAGTTTTACATCAGCGTTTGGACTGACCTTGCAACCAACCTGCATTCTCAGCGACCATCTGCTACAGACCAGTGCTTGACATTTAAGCCAGAGGTCGTAGGTAGGGCCCACATGCACACATTGTGGTGCCTGGCACTTATATTTACTCATCAGACTTTGACCCACAGCAAGAGGGAGAAATAATTCAAAAGGGGGAAACGAGAGAGGGAACGATGGGAAGGCCACAACGAAAAAGTATGAAACAAACCTGAAGAACTGAGTTAAATGGGCAAGGTAGTGTCGGTTCTGGTGTGGGATAAACGAGGTATGAGGTGGAATCAAGACTATGTAGCCTTGGTATATAGCATCCCTGAATTTCAATAGAGCCAGCCGCACACTCCTTAGCAAATTTTAGGACCCAGCATTTCATTTTTTTACAGGGTAATGACCTACAGAACACTTTAACCACCATCAGCAAATTTATAATGTGCTCTATCATGTGCACCCTGGAGGTGGGAGCTTTTGGACAGTTCCAAAGAACTGCACTCTACTTCCAGCAGGCTCTAGTTCCCTTAAGTACAGGCATGTATTTATTTATCACATGTAAGGCTGCAAGTAGTTTATTGTATAAGGCCTACCTTGTGTTTATGTCCTTTAATCTGTTTTTTTCCTGTAGTTGCTGTAACAAATAGTTGTGTTTCTATACACCAGGGAATATTGAATGGAATATGTTCTTGTATTACTTGTGCTATTTCGTGTAATAGGAAAAGGTATAATCATTCCTTTTAACAGCCCCCTGCAGAGTTAATGCCCCCTGTGCTCCGACAATCTGACCTGCCTGTATCTACCACGGAGTGTGGCTCCTCGGTTAGCCAAAGACGTCTACAATGCTCTTGTACACTTATAAGGCTTGTGCACTTATAGGCTATAGCCCTTGTGCACACAGACCTCCCCAGGTCACCTCTATGCAGGGAGGTCAATCACAGTGAGTTGTGTTATCTTCTTGTGAAACTCACAACACCAAACTTCCACACATCATACCAAAGCCTTTCTAATAATTGCAGACTTCTCAATAAGTATTTGAGTGAGTGAGTAAATCAGTCACTCAGTGCATAGCGTCCTAAATGTTCATGACCATTGCCAGGTTCTATAGTGCCTACTTCCGACACTACTTACATGTTGCACATGATTTAAAGAGATAACCCCGAGGAGCTGTGAAAACCTTGTGACCTACATAACATGTTTAGGTGGGGGCTGTGACAATGAGGGAGCAAATACACAGGGTTTATGACCTCTACAAGTGCTGACCAAGAAGTCTTTAGGTACAGACTATGGTAGAGGAGCAGC
Source organism: Pleurodeles waltl (assembly GCF_031143425.1). Classification (NCBI taxonomy): domain Eukaryota; kingdom Metazoa; phylum Chordata; class Amphibia; order Caudata; family Salamandridae; genus Pleurodeles; species Pleurodeles waltl. The sequence goes on along the minus strand of NC_090439.1, from coordinate 580,676,657 downwards.
TTTAGATTTTCTGTGAAAATCGTGTGAGACATTCCCCATTAGACAATTATCTATAACAAATAAACTTATAAATGTGGTGATTACATCTCCAATTGCCAGTCAGTGATGGGGGTACAGGATGGTTGCCATGAGGCCTGATTTAAGGAGACCATTACGAAGTGAAATCTGCAATCCTGTCATTTACTGGAGGTGCTAGATAAAAATTCTAAGAACTTAAAATTTAAGTTCAGTGATATAGTCCAATGGCATATTCAAAGCTTAAATGTACAACCGATCACTCTAGAGTGTGTCTACAGCTGCTGTGGGCACCATAGAACGAACATGTATTCAAGTAAAGAAAGAGGAAAGAAATATTTAGTTTCCTTTGTAAAGTGTGAGGTTTAAAGCCTTGTTTTTTTAATCACGTGAGTACTGTACGAAAGGTCTAATATAAAGGCAAAAACCCGAAATGTTGGAGATCACAGTTGGACCCCCACATAATATCTCCAAGAAAGAGGACAATAATAGTCAAGCCTAGTACAGGGTTTTCAAAAGATTCTGCAGATAGCTATTCTATTTGGTGCATGCCTGAAGCATCAATACCATTTGATGCACCAAAGCAAACTCTAGCTCAATGAACTCAAGCCCAAGGTTCTTATTCTCCTTCCTACTGGCCACTCCACCTTACCTTTGACCATCCAGGGAGAACGTCTATCAGCATAACCAAAAGGTTCAAATTCTGAACTCTCTTTTCCCCACAAGACAGCTCTGCTTAGCAAAATATTTTATCACTTGTTACATACCTGTGACATCCTTCACTTTTTGATTCTACCTGGCTGTTCTTTATAGATTCAAGTAGCTTTAAAGAGTAAGCTACCAAGAGCCCAGAAAAATAATGCACGAATCAACTTAAACTCTACCTGGGCTCTCAGTAGTGAAAGAAGGTTCTTCTTCAAATGCATGTGCATGGTCCATAATGCTCTACATTGTATAAATCCTTCCAGACATGTTAGCCACCCAGTAGTCTGAGGACAGTTCCTTGAACCTGCTCATCATTCCCCCAGCTAATTTTATGTTTTACAAAAAAAACACAATTAAATAAATAGGTTACGTGCTAAATAGATTATTTCCAAGATGAGAAATAACCCAACCCAGTACTTTCCCATTACTTTTGGAGGATTCTGGGTAGCAAAGAAGAGTGATATGATCCACCATATTGAATACAGTGGCAATGTAAAGTAGAATCAGCACGTGCAAATGAATTTCTCCTACTGTGCCTCCAGAAGCCTATCCAAATTTTTCATGTCATGGAATTGCTATAGCAATATTCACTACTTTTTAAATGGGTGATTGGCAATAGCTGTTATATGAGGAGATAAAAAGAAAAGAGGTCTAATGAAATCTTATTCGGAGCAACATCAATTTTAGAATCTGTGAATGGGACATCAGTGTGGAGTATTACAATTCACCGCAGTTCACTATTTTAAAACAATCAGTAGATAGAAAATTCATCCTTTTAAGGTGTGATGGTCCTCAGAGGAGACTATCATGTTTCAGTGGCAATATCAAGACTGCATTGCCTTTCAAAGAACATTTTTGTGAAACGTAGATAAATCATCGAAATCACTGAAGTGAATTAAGAAAGGATGGTCTTAAAGTTCAGCTTATGATGGTGATAACTGGTTATTGAGAGAGTGAAGAACTGTCTACATGGATTGTTTTGGTCATGGATTTATCATGTGCTAACTGTGTTTGAACTACATATGGATGTTTGTTATACACAAAGAGTAATCATTTGTATGCAGCTTTAAATAGCGTTGAGTAACATTGTCTTCATTTTCTCCTCAGGGGTGTGGTTTCTGCTTTATTTTCCTAAGCTGTTATGTGAATCAGGTGGTGACCTGATATGACATTCTAGGTTTGGTTCTGGACACATTTTTTAACTTCAATCTGTTTAACTTGTACATGGAACCTCTGAGAATCTTGGTGGAGGAAGCTGGTGTTAACAATCACAGACATACAGCTGACACAGAAATATATTTGTTTAAGACATAAGTAAACTAAACCCGTGTTTATTCACACTCCATAACTGGATGGCACTTAGGGCCAGATGTAGCAATTTCCGATTTTGCAAATCGGAAATTGCGAGTCGGTGCGACTTGCAATTTCCGAGTCGCAAAACCGGATGCAGAACGGTGTCTCAGACACAGTCTGCGAATCGCTATGGGTCGCAAAGACCCACCTCATTAATATTAATGAGGTGGGTCGCATTTTGCGACCCCATAGCGATTCCCTGCACACACAGGGATGGTGGCCTGCTGCAGACAGCAGACCTCCATGTCTGTGACTGCTTTTTAAATAAAGCAGTTTTTTTTGTATTGCAGCCCGTTTTCCTTAAAGGAAAACGAGTTGCAGTACAAAAAAAATAAGGAAACCATTTGGTTTCGTTTTTTCAGAGTAGCAGTGGTCCATTGGACCACTGCCTGCTCTGAAAAAACATTTCTGGCAACATTCACAAAGGCGAAGGGGTCCCATGGGGACCCCTTCCCTTTTGCGAATGGGTTACCACCAGTGTGACACTGGTGGTAACTACGAATTGCTTTGCGACCGTGGTCATAAAGCAATTTAGCATCGCGGTGCGAGTCGCAAATAGGAAGGGGACACCCCTTCCTATTTGCGAGTCGCATTCACATTTTGCTAGTCGGTACCGACTCGCAAAATGTGAATGAGCATCGCGATGCAATTTGCACAGTTTGCACCATGCAAAACGCTACCTACATCTGGCCATAAATCTCCTAAGACTCACCCTGAAACAACTGAATTCATTCTTTTATCTCCATAAATATAATCTAACTTCTTCTGAGATTTGATATCAGAACTCCAGATTGATGTGTCCACTCTGAATCTTGCCTCTTACAAAAATTTCAGTTCATAATGTACACTAATGTGATGTTGATCTTGATTCCTTCAATACACTTTACCACAGGTGTTCACAAACAACATTGCTGCTTCCTTTGAGAGAACTATTATAATGGTTTTGCTACTTTCAAGTATTGCTCATCTCTCATATTCCTTCCCACCTATTGTTCCCTCTACTGCTACTTCCACTCTGGTAGCTGATTAATTTCACCTGTTTCCCTGATATCTGTTCTACCCTTTGTAGATTGCTTTACTATTTTTTTCTCTCCTATTACTGCTTTATTGCTCAATTGCAATTTCCTATTAACAGTCATTGAATTTTCCATCAGCTATTTAAATATAAAAGAGTTACATTACTTCTATTATTATTCATGTTTTCCATTTAAAACATCTGTATAATATAGTTCAGTATGCAAATTGAGTTTCTATGGAGTGTAAAAGAGGTTCACAACTATGGGGTCAGAAAGGTGAGGAAATCTACATAAAAATGTTTCTAAGTAAAAATGAGCAAAAGAAAAAGAGTCAAAGTGGTGTTACTCTCATAATGGTTTGTCGCTAACACACTGCTCTGCTGGTTTAATAACATCACGTATAATACTTTTCCTTTGCTGTTCTGGTCTCTTGCCCTTCTGCATAGGACCAAGGCCTCACTGATTGATTACTGTATAATGAATCTGGAGGGTTGGGGCAAGGTGATTGATCTGGAAGTCCTCCTGAGGGTAGAAAGTCACCATGACCCTATTGTCACACGTTAGTCAATGAGAGGCAGTATGAGCATGAAGGAGAGCACAATTTTAACTTAAGCGGACGAAATTACCACATCAAGCTGTGGGAAAGCAGTATGTTAGAATTTTGAAAAGTATCCACATACTGAACACCAAAGTTGCAAAATACAGTGCTACTATCCTGGATGAGTTTGACAGAGATGTAATCATTGACTCCTTTTAGAGGTTGTTGGATCATATAACACTATTATGGTCTTATCCAGTTGGAAGGTGTAACCAGAGACTGAATATGTGGCTATGTGGGAGTGTAGTAGCTGGTTTGACCATGATTGCATAGATGTTAATCACAAAGGCCCCGATTCACAAAGGTAAACTTAGTCTTTTGGTCTACGTTTGGACCAAAAGTCTAAGATTATGGGGGTCATTCTGACCCTGGCGGCCGGTGGCCGCCAGGGCCACCGACCACGGGAGCACCGCCAACAGGCTGGCGGTGCTCCCACGAGCATTCTGACCGCGGCGGTTCAGCCGCGGTCAGAAGCGGAAAGTCGGCGGGTTCCGCTGCTCGGGGGAATCCTCCATGGCGGCGGAGCGCGCTCCGCCGCCATGGGGATTCTGACACCCCCTACCGCCATCCTGTTCATGGCGGGAAACCCGCCATGAACAGGATGGCGGTAGGGGGTGCCGTGGGGCCCCTGGGGCCCCTGCAGTGCCCATGCCAATGGCATGGGCAATGCAGGGGCCCCCGTAAGAGGGCCCCGCAAAGTATTTCAGTGTCTGCTTTGCAGACACTGAAATACGCGACGGGTGCAACTGCACCCGTCGCACCCCTGCAACTACGCCGGCTCAATTCTGAGCCGGCGTCCTCGTTGCAGGGGCATTTCTGCTGGGCCGGCGGGCGCTCTTTCGGAGAGCGCCCGCCGGCCCAGCGGAAATGTTTAAATGGCCGCCGTGGTCTTTTGACCGCGGTGCGGTCATTTCACGGTGGTACCTTGGCGGACGGCCTCCGCCGTCCGCCAAGGTTAAAATCACCCCCTATGTCTTTTTGGTATTCACAAAGATAAGTTACGAGTAATATCTTTATGTCCACACTCAGGGCAGAATCTCTGCATTCAGGGCGGAAGCTCCACCCCGAATGCAGAGATTCCACTCCACACTCGGAGATTCCACACTGCAATTGGAGGGTAATCTCCACAACCGGAATGTACAGTCTGCACCCGGAGTGGAATCTCCTTACTCTGGGTGGAGATTCTGCCCAGAGTGTGAAGATTTCACCCCGAGTGCAGACGTAAAGATACTTCTTGTAACTTACCTTTGTGAATACCGAAAAGTCATACAGTTATACTTTTGGTCTAAACTTGGATCAAAAGTCTAAGTTTACCTTTGTGAATCAGGCCCACAGTGTCAAACTTACTAATCATTGAACACCTTTCCATCTTAAATTAAGCTGTGCTTCAGCAACTTAGAAAACTGTACTAAAACCTAATAAAAAGTAAGAAAACTGAAGCTCATAAAAGACAATGGACTGAATTGAAGGAAGCTGCAGAGAGGAAAGACACAAATAAGTTCTGGAAGATGTTTTCTGATGCAGAGAAAGACAGGAAAAGTGGTTTGGATTGCCATAAAGGTGCTAAGAAATGGGTAAGTCACTTTACACAACTATATTCAAATAAATATCCTGTAAATTATAAAGTTGTGTCAAAAGATTAAGCAAGTGGGGAAAACAGGTGTATTTATCTTGGTTCCAAAAGTAGAAAGAGTCATTCTTAGCATGAAAAAGAACAAAGCTCCAGGCCTGGCTTTAATACCACCTGACTTATTCTGTGAACAGCATAATAAACTTGGTCTCAGATTCTTAGTAATCTATGTAATGCTGCTGTTACAAATTATAGGATCCCCAGTTCTTGGCATTCACCGATTTTGTTGCCAGTACATAACAAAAGCAGCCACAAAAACCCTCAATCTATTGCCCAGTTTCCTAATTGGATGATGTAGGGAAGACCATTGGCAAGGTATTTCTCAAAAGATTACAGGACTGGATGGAAAATAAGAAAATCTTGACAGAGGCGCAGGCAGGATGCAGGTCCAGGATCAGACCTGTGGATCAAGCAACTCGCTTATACATGATTATGTGTAAGTATGACACTGTTATGACTAGTCCACTATATGTGATCATTGTGGACCCGAAGTCAGCTTTTGATCTAGTCAATCGGGAGAAGTTGCGGTCAACATTGTATATAATGAGTGTCTTTTGCATGCGTTTGCTGGGCTATACACAATATTTTTTGCCAGGGTCAGATATTGGCCCTCTGGCGAGTGTAGCGATGCCTTTCCAATTGATCAGGGTATAGGGCAAGGTTTTGTGATGCCCCAGCCGTTTTTAACCTATTTTTAAATATTCTGGTAGATCATCTGTTAAACGTGAACTTGGATGTTTCTATTGTTGCAGGGTGCAAAGTACTGATCCTCCTGTTTGCAGCTGATGCTGTGCTATTAGTAACAACTGGAAGTGCATTGCGTAGATTACTGGAGTTTTTTATAGGCTTCTGCAATAGAAATGATTTAACCTTAAATACTACAAAAACAAAGGTCATGCTTGTTAGACCTAACCTAACCCTTAAAAGGAAGCTCAGGGCTCATGGTGTTCTCCTAGAATGTGTCCCCTTGTATGATTATCTAAGCATACGCTTTGAAGAACGGTTACGTTGGAAGATCCAGATGCACAAGGCCACTCTTGGTCTATTACAAACTCCTCTGGCTATGCCCTCTTTTAAACAAAAAGTGAATGGTTTGTCTCTGAGTATTATTTTGCAAATGTATCAACAGAAAGTGGTGGCTACCGCCATATATGGGGTATGGTAATAAAAAAAAAATCCAAACACAAGAGAATAATTCTCTCAGGTCCATGCTGGCATTAAGGCCCGGGATCCCACTGGTGCTGCTGTTCCTTGAATTGGGTATTTTCTCTGTAGCACATAGTATGTGGGGTTTGGTGTCAAATGAGTCCTTGAGCTTAAAAGTATTTAAAGTCAGTTCCAGAAATGTCCATACACGCTGGTATTTGGTTGAATTATGTTAAAAAACGTTTAGCATCTTTGTAGCTTGAGTACTATTGAAAGGACCCAACCCAAATTGGTTTGCGTTCAATTGAGATAGTCAATAGGCAGTACTGGTCCTATAAAACAGAGGGATGTATACCTAAATCCTGAGAGCTTAATATCAAAATATCTTGTCCATAAAGCAGCCCTTGGGACTGAGAAGTACGTTGACATGCTACACCTCGAATTGAAACGTTCCTTATATGTAACATTTACAGTGGAGATTTTTCCAGCAAAGGAACATCTAGTCCACTGCTTTGGGCTTCCAAAGCGGACTGGCAATTGTGATTGTTATGCTATTTTCCGCAAAGCTTACGCAGGTATGTAAATGCAGGCTATTTCCATTTTTTAAAATGTACAGTACCCGGTCTGTAGCTGAGGCACTGACACTCTGTTTAAGGACAGATTACCTATTGATTGTTAGTCCAGTGTCTTCTTACTTATTATGGTCAGTGTGGTCGAAAGTTAGGCACCAGATGGTGTTTTAAATCTGCTAAATACGTATTTATAAAATTTTAATCTGAATAATTTGGCATGTCATTACCCTCTATGTGACTAGTGTTACTAAAGACTGATATGAGAGGCCTTTCTATGTTAAGATTTCACTATTATTTAGTGTATGATATTGTTTTATTTACATGATTTCTTTATTTAGTAAGAACGATCACGTATTTTGTGCATTTTTTGAACGTCTACATGGTTAACTATGTACCTGCCCTACTAACTGGTAAGTTATTATATCACATATTTACTTAGGGACATTTTATATACTATGGTCTTTTGATACTGTGCGAAATTGCTTTACTACTCATATCAGGCTGTATGGTAAATGTTTAGGATATGTTTATACTTATTGTTGTTGGGCTATTATGAGTATACGTTGATATTTTACCATTATGTTTTAAATCGTGTTTAATGTAATCTGAAAATGAACTTGCTCTGTATTGGTATTTTTATCTGATAAGGCAATTCGTGGATCACACTCAGCGACAATAACCTTTCTGGAGTTTGCATTTATTCTCCCTCACCCTCACTCAGTCACAAAATTAAAGTAAAAGTGCCTAACATATTTCAAGTATACAGATCAGAAAAACCGGAGAAACATGGTTTTATATAGAGGATATCTAGGCCTAAAATATCTTTGTTATAGGTGAAAGCAGATCCTCCAGCAGTAGAAAACTTTGTGGAAAGATATTCTTGAAAGTTACATTTACAAGACTCAAAAGGATTCCAACAATAGGAAATGAACTCAGGGGTAATATGGCTGAATTTCTTTGTTCTCAAAATGAGAACAGGTTTGCGGGAAGTGAGTGAGCTGGCAAGTTGGTGATGAATGAGTTACTGTTTTGCAGTATTGATGAGTAGAGATTTCGGTCCCGTCCAATAGATAACCTAGCAGTTCCATGTATAGATTGAAGAGCATGGTCAACACAGCAGAACTTTGAGGCACACTGCACTGTGCAGGAAAGGGACTTCAAAGATTCCATCATATCAAACTGGGATCTACCCAAAGGGAAAGAATAATCCACTTACAAATTTGTCTATGATGCTTATGAGAGTAGGTAGGGTGTAAATTAATATCGCACCATTGATCGTATTGAACAATCAAGGACAAATCTAGGAGAAGTAGTCAGCACACTTCCGCTTTGGATAGAAAGGGAAAGAGTCATCTACTCTCTGGAGAGTGTCATTTCAATGGTGCATTCAAAGTAAAAGGTGGATATGGGGGCAATGAACGTATAACTATAACCACATTCATATGAATAATATTTATTCTAAAACGGTAACTTTCTATCCTCTTCTTCAAATCTTTTATATCCCTGTCTCAGTCACTGTCTCTTTTTTTCTCTTCATTCTCCATTTTTCCTTTGTCTTGCTCCTATTCTTGTCCAGTCTCCTTCTTCCTTCCCTAATCAACAAAATGTAAGATTTTCTAACATTTTTTGCAATTAAATAAATGTATTGAATGCTAGTACAAAAGACACATTTTCAATCATATTAGAAGACTATCAAAATTAGGTGCAGTAGCCTAAGTACAATTGTACATCTGTGAATTACATTCTCTCGATCGTTAGGAACAGTTGTCAATAAGGATTTTGGTTGCTACCAATACTGAGTAAAATAAAATATGCAAATAAAATTAGAGCAATAGGCTTATAGTTTTTACCTTTGTAAACCAAGCTGGGGAGTAAACGATTGTTTTATTTTCCAGCTGCTGGCTCTTAGCCAGGGGGGCGACACTCCTTCACCATTGTGAAGGAGCTGCCCCTGCAACTCTCCGCTGCTTCTCCTCATCAAAAGCGAGCGCCTTGCAGGTTGCAACCTTCACTCCTCTTCTCCATGCTTTGCCACCTTCGAAGGGCATGAAATGGAAAAGAAGAAATTGAACAAAAGAGGTTTGCATACATAGTGACTGGTAAGTCAATATCGGGATAAAACTGAACAGCAAGAAACAGAATATAAAAGTAGAGACTGAAATCAGAGCAAGTCACCAGAACTTGGAAACTGTGACAGCCACAGCCAGGGGAGCATTGAGCCTACCTAAAGATAATAAAAGTACAGGCTCTATCTCATTCAAAAATGCCTTGCACATAGGTAAATGGCACCCCGAGCTCCTGCACCAGATGCACTACCTTAAAGCTACCACTGTACATGCATATATTGTCCTGTAGCCACACCACTGCACCCTCAGGGTGCACTAATAGTGCCCCCTCATGCTTGCAATTGGAGGCTGAACATCAACACCCATAGGACTACAGTCACAGAACTGCTCCCAAAAGCCTGCGTCCTCATTAAAGCACCCACACGATGGACTTAAGTCCCTTGACACCTCTACATATCAATGTACCAACACATCTGAGCCTGCATCACTGATATTAACTCATACAATAATACAACGTACTGACTTTCCAGGTACTTACACCTTGACAATCAACGGCCTGAAGCAACACACTAAGGGGCATATTTACAAGCCCCTAGGGCCACCTTGTGCCACCCTATCATCCAGTTGTGACTCACGGTGTGCAGAAGGGGTGTCATGTGGGGGGAATAAAAATTATTATTATTATTATTATTTTTAAAATAAACACTTACCTGCATCACCGCCGCCGCACCGCTCCAACCGCTTCTCTGCTGCAGGCACAGGCTCCCAGCCTGCCTTGCGGCCAAACCTGACACTGCTCAGAGCAGCGTGAGGATTGCCTGGGAGCGCCCAACCACGGCGCTCCTAAGCAGACTAGGAGCCTGTGCATGCTCTCTCCAGCCCGGCAACTGTGCTTGCATTCCACCACTTTACAATTCCTTGCGCCACATTATGCCTGTGTCAGGCATAATGTATACAAGGGAGGCGTTCTCAGGCAGGGAGACCCGAACAAATGGCACAGTAAAATTTACAACATTTCACTGCACCATTTTTTCTGTCATTTTTAACGCCTTCTTAGAGCAAGCATTAAAATGATGCACCCATTTTTATCAATGGGCCTCCCTGTGCTTTGACACTCTAGCTTCAAAACGTTTGATGCTAGTGCAGCAAAATGACACATTGCGTCAAAAATGTTGATGCTTTTGTCCTATCGACCACAATGGTGCACTGTACTGTAAATGCAGCACAACCATGGTTTTGTAAGGTGGGGCAGAGGTGACGTAAGACAAGTGGCACATCGGGACTGACTCCTGGCATCAACACCTCTGCCTCTTTATACACATCAAACACCCAACCTCTCATGGCATCTACACCACAGACTGAAATCCTTGAAACCTACACGTGCACATGGCTCCAAAGACACTTTTATTCCACAGCTGAGAGTACAGTATTGCACTAGTGGTCTTGGGACCCACTAGTCTGGCAATGGCACCACAGACTATAACCACTGACACTCACAACTTTGCCCTTGATCTCTTGAACCCACACCTCTGACGTCACGTCACTGGACTCACATCCATGCCTGTGCCACCTTATCATTGTCATCTACCTCTGAATCAATACCATAAACAACTGATCCCTCCTTCCCCTGAATCCAGTGATACCGACAATCCCACACCTATTGACTCAAACTACTGACAACCAAACACCTGCATTCAAATACATGTGCTTTACCCCTTCACCTAAACCAACTAAACCAACTAATTTCCTTTGATGACAAATGCCATCAATCTTTCAATGACTGTTGGTATAGTGCCGAAGCAGTGGAAACATGCCATTGTCAAGCCTCTGCTGAAGAAGCCTAATCTTGATCCAGAACTTCTTAGTAACTATAGGTCTATTTCACTATTGCCAATTCTGTCTAAAATAGCTGAAACACATGTTCAAACTCAATTGCCTATTTTTCTGGAAGCCAACAACATTCTACATGCTACCCAGATGGGCTTCAAACCACTACATGGGGCAGAGACTGCGTTAATTGCTGTTACTGAAGAAGTTGAAAAGCGACTAGATAGAGGCATAGTGTCAGCACCACAGCAGTACGCGCTCTATTGGCGACAAAAGTGCAAAAACCCAGCACTCTCAAAACAAAGTAATTTATGCATTGTGCTGATATGTTGTGGTTTAACCTTTTGCATTGCAGAGTTCAATCCTGAAAACTTATTTTTAATATGCTTACAAATACTGTTCCTTTGCAATGTATTGCTGCAGGTTTTCAGAATGTGTTAGGGTGTGGGCCCTTTCCAGGGCCTTCCAGAGACTTTCCCTGCAACACGTCTGGGCGTGGTTCTGGACTGGGCCAAGACTCTATAAAAGAGAGCCAGCCCAACTCCCAGTGCTCACTATTCAGAGGTCCCGGTGCAGAGCAGCAGCTTCTTCCTGAGCTCCTGTTCCGGCGGCCTATTTGGATTTTCCAGTCTTCTGCCCTTCATCCTTCATTGGTGATCATTGTTCCAGGCGGTAAGACGGTGGTTGGACTGTCCCGACACCGTTATTGAGAATTTTCATATTCTTGGTTTAATTCTTAAATGAGTAACAGATTACTTGCGCGCTACCATTTCTTGATATTTATATGGTAGTTTACAAATAGGCAAGGCGCTTGATTGGTTTCTTAAAGGTTTGACTTTGTTATTCATTGCGTGCTACCATTTCTTGACATTGGCATGGTGGCTTAAGAAACGGCAAGACGCGCAATTCGTTTTATGGTGTTTAAACATTGTTGTCCATTGCGCGCTACTATTTCTTGACATTTACATGATGTTTTACGAATTGACAAGACGCACAACTCGTTTCATGAGGATTTAACTTTGTTGTTCATTGCGCGCTACCATTTCTTGACATTTACATGGTGGCTTAAGAATCGGCAAAAGAAGCGCGATTCGTTTAATTGTACTTTGATCTTGTTATTTATTGTGAGCTGTTATTTCTTGACATTTACATCGTGTTTTACGAATCGGCAAGACGCACAATTCGATTAATGATTATTTGACCTTGATATTCATTGCGTGTTACCATTTCTTGGAATTTTACATGGTGACACTCGAATCGGCAAGACGCACGATTCTCTCCTCGAGTTTATTTCATGTTGTCTATTGTATGCCACTATTCTAAGATATTTATTATGTAATATTCGAGTTGACAAGTTATGTGATTTGTTTCCTGAATCCATATTGTGTTATTCATGGTGCTCAATCCTTTTATGGTGTTTACTATATATATATATATATATATATATATATGTCTGCAATATGCGCAATTTGTGTTGAAACATTTTAAGAGTACACAGAAGGCCAGAGTTTCTAGATGCAATATTGTATGGTCCTAGTATACATTCTCAAAACAGGATTTATATGACTGGTTTAAAATTTAGTCAGAATGTTTTTCTGATTCTCATGTAAAGGAAAGTACTTAAATAAGAAAGTTTTCATTTAATTCATCTTGATTCCCCTACAGGTATCCAGCCATCTTGAAACTTAATCATTTTAAACTTAACTCTTAGATTGTTCATGTTTTCAGAGTGACTAGGTTTAGAATCATAGTCTAGTATTGATTTCAGGAGATATAATTTTCATATCGTGTGTTCTAACCTTTTTCTTACTACAGGTCTCCTTACCAGCTGTTCCCTTCCTAATCCCCTCTTCCCCCCTTGAACTCTCTCAGTCTCTGTGATTTATCTATCGGAGTCTTGGAGCTGTTCAGTTGTGGACGTGTTGGGAACGTGCACAGACCCCGAGGATCTGGTGACTCTGACACATAGAAACAGCTATTATTCTTCTAGACGTTCGTGCCGCTTTTGATACGGTAGACCTGGATGTACTAATGAAGAGGATAGAAGATGTTGGACTATCTGGGACAGCTCTAGATTGGATCAATTCATTTGTGAAAGATAGGTCTTTTCAGGTCGTAGATAGGTCATACTTCTCATATCATATTGAGAGCAGATGTGGAGTTCCACAGGGGTCTTCTCTTAGCCCCACGCTATTCAATATTTACATGTTACCATTGGCAGAAATAATCCAGCCCTTTGGGCTAACTCTGGTGTCTTATGCAGATGACACACAACTAGTTATATCTCTTTCACGGGATTCCTCCTCTATAGTGTCAGCATTTGGTCCATGTCTCCAAGCGGTGGCAGCATGGATGACTGGAAGTAAACTCAAATTGAATGTCAATAAAACAGAGGTGATGATTTTTGGACAATCAGGAAAGCCCATCAGGAATCCTTCCTTGACTGAAGAAACTGGTTTTTTACCCCCACCTAAAGATTTTATTAAAGGTCTAGGGGTCTGGCTCGATCCACAACTGTCAATGGCGCATCAAGCTAATGAAATAGCGGCTTCCTCTTTTGACCTTCTCAGATTGTTGAGAAGGGTCTTTACCATCCTACCGCTCATAGCCAGAAGGATAATTGCACAGGCATTAATTGGTTCCCGAATTGACTATGGGAATGCGCTGTTTATGGGCTCCCCGGGTTATGTCATTAAAAGATTGTAGAGATTCCAAAATGCTGCAGCACGCCTGGTTCTGAATATTCCTAAACAGGAATCCACTAAAGATGGAATTTCATCATTGCACTGGCTGCCAGTAGACAAGAGGATACAGTTTAAAACATTATGCCATATGCATAAAGCTTTGCACAACCGAGGTCCTGAAACGCTGAGGTCATTAGTGACCTTTTAGATCCCCAATAGATCACTTAGATCTTCATCAGCATATCTGGCAGTTATTCCTAAAGTGAAGAAAGCCAGATGGGGGGGACGCTCTCTGGCATATAAGGGGGCAAGATTGTGGAACTCACCGCCGACTAGCATACGAGCAATGGACCATGAACTATCTTTCCACAAAGCCCTCTTAGTTATTCAGGGTATGAACTTCAATTTATTTTTGCTGTATGTTTTTGCTTCAAGTTTGAGCGCTGCGAGGCCTTTGTGCAGTTATGCGCTATATAAATCCAAGTAACATAACATAACATAACACATTTACCTATACCCTAAAACCCAAACTGCTGCATGCTCATTTCAACATCCACGCCCTTGTACTCTACAGACCCACACACTCCAACTTGGCACTGTTATCCCGTCATCGATAATTTAGCAGCCTTATCCAATAGATTTACCTGTGAACCTTCATCCTGAAACCACACTACTAACCCACTCTCAGAACCCTTACACCCACCGGCGTTCAGCCATAACACTGCACTCCTCCCGGGGCGCTCACTTCTACAGACACACCACTGCCTCTACTTCCATTCACCCACATCCCACACTCCAGAACTCATTCATGCTCCACACCAAAGAAGCATCACATGTCCCCACATCGCTGCACATACAGCCAGGAATTTACGCTTGTAGAGACTCAAGTCAGGTACCCATACAATAGACCAGACCCTTGGCACCCACACCACAGAATCACAAAGCCTGAACCCATATTGGGACTGTTACTTATCCGTACCAATGCCTATACTTACTGATTAACCCATGCAACTACACCTATGCACCATCCTCCTTTCCCCACTCTTGCACATACTCCACTGACCCACACTTGGGCTCCCACAGTCCTGCACCCACACCATGCTAAGTACTGGTGCAATCATGCATATTCAGCATCTGTACTGAGCCATCATTCTTTCTCAAAATCTACTGAGATCCTCAGTTTTTCACTCCCTAGCAGTCACACATCCTCTGTGTCCATATCCTATGAACACATTTCTGCAAAGTCAAGGCTGTAACCAGCACCAAGTTCAAAATAAAGGTGTGATTGTCCTACTAACAAATCAACGATGGCCAACCCAATGATTAATCTGCTCTTCCTCCTCACTGCACATAATGTGCATCATGGTGTTGGCTGAAGCTGCCTGGATAGAGACTGACTGACAAATAATTCTTTAAGGTTGGGAAACAAGCTTCTTAACTGGTGTCACATCACTCTGATCTTGTTGCAGGTTGGTATAAAATTGATTACAGTTGCATATGAATCAAGGACCATCTGCAAGGTCCCATGGAATATTATCAGTAGTCAACATTATATGGTTTTCTAATCAAGGGGATGGGAAGTATAGGTATTTCTTAGTAATGTAGTCTAGTGCTTCATAAATAATGAGGACATAGGCAAAGACCAGCTTTTTAATACCTGGATTAGCTTAATCAATTGGTATGCTAGGAATAAGAGACAATCAACAGACATAATAAACATTTTAATGGGTCACACTAAATATAGAATTGGGCTTGAATGACTGAAGAAGCTAAAAAAGTATTTGTTGTGTTTGATAAACTGTTTAACACAAAAGAACATAATTTGTATGAACTAGCTACAAATGATGATACTGAAGGGGTCAACATGACCATTTGTGATTGAGAATATATATGTTGTATGTTGGTGCCATTAGGATAGAGAAGGTGCTTATTCTAAATTGTAAAAAAGACTGAGAAACTGGGGATGGTGGACACCATTCTGCATGGTGACCCTTCTGAATGCCAAGTGCTGAAGTGTCTGATATAAAGACACATGAAAGGAGATGAATAGAAAGTTCATGGGAGTGCTCCAGTTAGCATTATTAAATCGACTAATGTAGAAGAAAGAGGTAATATGGAGTGCCTCTTCCGCATTGGCATGGCTGGCAAACAAATTTACACATGTGCTGTTACAAGTCACGTGAAGGTAGATTGTGTTGCGTAGACACATTGTGCCCTCAACTAAATGTGGCCTTTCCTTGAGGCATGTAAAAGGGCCTATGATGAGAGCCCACTGAATAAAACAGCATCATGCACCCAGCCATGTGGGCATCAGTCTGAAAGAACCTGAACCTTCCTCCGGATAGGAAAAGCTTAAAGGTCAGTGGCTCCCTAGATCATAGTACATTGCCAGGTTGTGGCTGGTGAGGAAAGGGCATGTGTAGCCCTCCTGTTCCCACATGCCTTCTGCTTGCGACCCCACTAGAGTGTAAAAAAGGTTTTACACAATATTCAGAAATGTTTCAATGTAACTTTGAAGACGTTTATAATTGGCCATATGAACGTGGAGGCAAATCTATCATAATTTTGAGGAGGACTGCCAAATTACAGTTTAATTGGGTTAACTTGTGTTGTAACTCTGTAATGACTGTGTGCAGAACTTTAATTGCCAATTGAAGAAATCGTGGTTTTGATAAACAAAAGGGTCAGTGGTCTAGGACAAGCACAGTAGGAACTGAAACTTTGGTTAGAGGAAGCGATAGACTGGATGAGGAACGCTCCTCTCCGATATGGAAGGAGTTTGTGTGAAAACAGTTTAGTAATTGTTGTCATTGGTTGATGAAGCTAGATTGATTTACAGTGACTATTCAATTATGTGTTGCTCTAAATAAAAGTGGATTTGCACCCAGGAGTTGTGAAGAATGATGTTTTGGAGTTTGGCCAATATGAAAAGAGGGGTACGCTCACAAAGTAGCTACTCATCATCATTTAGGCATGGCTACCTCACGCTAATGATTTTGACTTCTGTGATAATGCCCAGTGCCTGTGCTACCTACTGGACAGGATAAGACCCTACGCCCACTGCCCCACCCTACCAATCAGCCCTCATTACTACTGCTGGGCAGCAAAAGTCAGTTTAACTGTTGAGTATCCTCTCACTTTGTTTATGAAAAGACATGTGGTGTGATCATCCACCAATAGGTTTGATTTGTTAATCCTGGACATACTAGCATCCAAATTTCACTGAACAGAAAGTAACTCACAATTCACCCTGGACGCTGACCTCACCCTCAAGGAACACATCACCAAATGAAACCAACATGACCTGCTACCAGCACTTTCTTCTAAAGTAAGTGAAACAGTTCTTCCCCGCAAGTGAGCTTACAACAGCAATTCAAACTCTCATACTCTTGCACCTGGATGGGGCAGTGTTAATGCTGAAGTTTTACTTATGAATATTTATGTATTTTGAGCATTAAATCTGCATAAAAAATGAGCTAATATAGAGAAATAATACACAACTTTGAAAATGTGCCTACTTGGGTGACCATCAATAATCACTAAATGTACCTATTCACTGCTTATTAATGTAAAATGTTGTGTTCATGTTTGATTAATGTAGTAGTATGACATATAAATGGTCATGTATTATGTATTTGCTTTATTAACCATAGGCCTTAAATTAGCGAGGTCTTGGGCCTAGTTGCACGGTTTCATGTCAAGTTGCATTGCTTAGACAATTCATAAAATGGTGGCTTGGAGAATTAGATTTGTATTTTTCCATTTCATTGACCGAATGCTAGCAGCTAAAATTATTTCCCACGAGAACTACTTGCTAGAATATGTTGTACTAGCTATTGATACTTTGTAAAACTTAGTGTGTGTAAAGGTGATGGTCCCAGGAACTAACAATGGATGCACTGACTGGAGTATAAGCCGATACAAATTTGTTACCTGACGAACCAAACGACTGGAACATGAGAAGAGGAGCCAATCATCGACATGTGAAAGACAGTTTAGTGATATCTTAGACTTAAGGTTCTACTTTCATTGGACTAAACGTAAACATACTATTCTTTGACCAATAGCAATGTGGGAAGAGGTTTTAGGGAATCTAACTTAGCCAGATTATACTGAGAGGAGATACGCCATTAGCCACTATTCTTTCCGAAATGCATGAAGAGACATTTCTCAACTTTTCCTAAATCTTTACAGAGAAGTACCTTTTTTATTATGTCCGTTTCTGAGACATTTCTATCTGGACCTTTATTGCTGAATTCCAATGTTTGGGTGACCGAACATATGTCTAATTGATGAAGACTGTTGCAGCTTGCTGAACCTTACTGAGGCAAGGTATAAGACGATGTTACTGATTGCTATGTCTATTTGATTTTTGTCTTAAGGTACCGACCGCTAATTTTGATAGAGCCATAGTTAGATGTTTTTCTAAATTTGTGTTGACTAAATTGTTTTGCATGAAGCCCAAACATGCCACTCTAATCAGATTGTTAGTTAGGAGTCTCACTGATGAAGCTTGATAATTATTAACAACAGTTTATGTCTTTTCTGTGGTGAATCTAAATGTATGCTATTTCTATTACACAGTTATTCTTGCTATTGATTTGTACTGTAACTCTAGAATGTGTAGTGATCCCCGCTTTGATTAAATTGAGATTCTTTAGAAAATTTGGTCAGCCAGTATTGTTTCTGTATGTGTATCATTTGATGTTGAGACTAAATTGCGTGATATTAGCATTGTTAATATAGGGAAAGAAACATTCTAACTTTCACACAAAGGTGTGGTTATTCATAACCAAAGGGGTCATGGTGTGTGGAAATTACTGATTCCCGAGATGATTGATGTTATTGATTGGTATTGCTATTGATTGGTATTGAAACTGAGTCTTATGGTGGGAACTACTCTAAGTGCAGTCAAAAGGTCCATCAAACTTCTAACGCATCCCTTATAATCTAACGATAAGAAACCAAATAAGGTCAGATGCGCAAACTGCAGTTCCATGAGTCACAAGATCCTTCACTTCGTATCCAGCCCTTCATAAGGACACCCTACATTCTGCAACATACCTCACCAAGGCCATGAAGAAATATGATTAAATCACCCCCTTCCTGATGGAACTCTACTTGCTTCCCTTCCTGGCCCACATCAAGTTCTTATTCAAAACCGCTTCCTCATCTACAAAGCCATCAGGAATGCCACCACCACTTATCAGACTGATGAGTTTACCTTCTCCGGTGATTTGTGGCATACCTGCAAGTAGGACACCTGAAGATGAAGAAGTGCAAAAATGAAAAAAGAACAAAGCAACAAACTTTTCACATCTATCTAGCAAGAACCTGGAATGTCACACTTGTATGAGTTAGGACAGCTTTATCTTTTATCCCCTGGATATTGCTGCTCCATGGGCATGATATGTGCTCTTCCTTCAACCACATGTGTCCACTAATTTTTATTCACAGCAAAATCTTTGAAGGGCAGAGCTAATTTAAGAAGATAACCGTATCTTTCATGATTTTTTCAGTGAATGGATTTTTAGATATACAACAACTGTATGGGATTGGATTGTAACACTTCTCCCCGCCGCCCACTGGGCACAAGGCATAGTTTTTTACCATGCCCTAATCTTAGTATCTCTGACCTCATACTCCCTATTCATGGGCAGTGGCAGTGTCCAGCATGTACTGGGTTTAGAGCTTGGCTCTTTGCTAATGTCCCTTCCACATACTCAAAATCGGTATTAGGAAATTGGAAATTTGGAAATGCAAACCTACCTACGCCCATAGGTAGGAATGGTTTTGCACTTCCAAATTTGACATTACCTAATAGGTCATTGCAAATTTGGAAATGCAAGACCTTCCCTACCTATGGGCCTAAGGCCCCCCTTAAACATAAGGGGAAAAAGTGATGCTCTTGAAAGCGCTCCTTTGTCCTTGGGGTAAGTACATACTTCAAGGCACTGCAAAATGTGCATTTTTGGTGCATTTTCTGAATTTGCACATGGTTACCATCAGATTGGATTAAATGGTAATAGCATTTCCTAAATGCCCATTTCACATTTAGTAAATGCTATGTACATGGGGTTTGGAGAGCGCAAACAGGAAATCCCTATTTGCAAAATCCTATTTTGACAATAGCACAACGCAATTTCTACAGGGTAGAAATCACAAATTGCAATGCTACAGAGCCCTTTGTACATTGGAAAAGGCTGTTTTGCATTTCTTACTGCACCTACGTTTTGATTTGGTCCATTAAGAAATGCAAAAAGCTTTTGTACGTATGGCTCTAAGAGCTTCTTTCTACCCTAGATCCAGTAGTGCATACCTTGGACCATGCTCAGTATGCTCTGAACACAGGACAAGGTCTCTGATTATACTCAGCGTACAGTCTTCTTACTCTCTAGTGCATGGTCCCTTTGCTCCCTGTATATTTCTGAAGCTTCTTTGCCTTTGGTATGGTTATTTTTAGGTCTCTGCTACCAGACAATGCAAGCTGTCTGTTGGTGAAAAGACCTTTTGTCAGCTGACAGTGGCTTAAAGCCCAGCCACTGCTTGCCTTTTGATGGCTTTATTGTCAATCAACCAATCAGAATTTGTAAAGTGTGCTAATCAGCTGTGAGGGTGTTCAGGTGCTGCGATCCATGGAGGCATCCTTTCTGAACTCCTGAAGAGAGGGTGATGTGCTGAGATGGAAGTGAGGCTGTTCCGGGATGAGGCAAGGTAAGAGAAGGAGCATCCACTGCTGCTCTTCGGGCAGACGTGGGGGGGGGGTGGATGAGGTATGGGGAGGCAGAATATAGGAGTCTGGAGTATTGATGGAAGCTCTGGCGGTGGTTGATGTATGCTGATTCTTGGTTGTGCAGGGCCTTGTAGGCGTGAGTCAGAATCTTGAATTGGCATTTGTGGTGGACGGGAAGCCAGTGAAGTTTCTTTAGATGAGGGTAAGAAGGTTATCTCTGGGGAGGTTGAGAATGAGTCTGGCCACTGAGTTCTGGATGGTCTGCAGTCTCTTAAAATTTGTATTTGCTTGCTTTTCATTCATTAGCTTGAGTGGGCTTTACTTCCTCTTCTTTTTTTTGTACCTCCCCGGGAGAATGGAACCATTACTTGTGTTCTTCCATTGCTTGCTTTTCAAACCGTGATTTGTATGTTGAGCATCCAAGCACTTTGACCTGTTATAAGTATTGTGGGCTTGTAACCACACCCACCTCATGTCCATCACTTTAACTCGTTCATAGGCTTACCTTTCGAAAATCACTTAATGTCATTGGTAATTGCTTTACAATTGTCTCACCTTGAGGCTGTTTTGTCACACCTTCCAGAGTGCCCCTCTTACATGGATTATTACACGATTGCCAATATATTTCAGTGTGGGAGAACAATTTATTTTGTCTCATCCCTTTGGGTTGCATGGCAGCTCCAGCACTCATCGAAGTTATTAGAGCACTGGTCATATTGTTCACAGTTACCTAATCAGAGTAATTTCTTGTGTCTCTCTTTTTAAAACACTTGAAATTGGTGAATACTTTAATAAAACAGAAACCCTTAAAGTGAAAGCAGCTCTCCCAGCAATGCAGGAGAGCCGATACTACAATATTCACTACATTCTGGAAACTCGTCCCATAATGCTTTGCAAGCATTCTTTTTCAAAACATTTTTGCTCATAACTCAGCCTATGGCAGTCCTAGGACAAAGGGACTGCCACCAAAATGATTTTGCTCTTTCTGGCTACATCATCTTTGGGTCCCCATCCTAGGTTACTGGGGACCCAAAAATAATAACCCCTACAACCAGTTTTGTATTGTAGCTGGGAGTCATTTGTGTTTTAAGGACCTTTTTTTGTAAGTTCATTGTGATAGGCCTATTAGCCCTGAATATGTGTAATGTGCTATGTTCTCTAGGGGCCAAGTATATTTTTGCACTGCATTACTTTCTGCATTTGTTTGTGCAGTTATGCTCTCTAGGGGCTAACTACACAATTACACAACCATGTTTCTTACAAATGCTATTTTCATTGTGGGGTCCTCTAGGGGCTGTTCTAAGCATTACAGTCATATCAAAATATTAAAATATTGGTGGCATGGAAACTTGTCTCATAAAGCTTTGCAGGGAATTACTTTTATAAAACATGTTGCTCATAACTCAGTCTGTGGTGGTCCTAGGACATTGGAACCACCACCAAAAATTGTACAACAACGTGGTCTTTTTGTCTACGCCATCTTTGGGTCCCCACAAAATAAAAACCACTCCCACCGTTCAGCATCTGTTTAACCTTTCTCATGGCTGGAACTTTTGCTTCACACCTGAGAGTAGGTTGGGTGTTAAGGGCTTTCTTTGTGATATCATTGCTATAAGCCTGTTAGCCCTAAATATGTGTATTGTACTATGTCCTAATGCGTTACTCTGCTATGTTTTGTGTGGTTATGCCCTGTAGGGGTAAACTATACAGTTACATGACCATGTTTCTTACAAACGCTATTTTCATTGTGGAGTTCTCTAGGGGCTGTTCTAAGCATTACAATCATATCAACATATTTATGGCACGGAAACGTGTTCCATAATGCTTTGCAGGGCATTACTTTTACAAAACATTTTTGCTCGTAACTCAGCCTGTGGTGGTCCTAGGATAATGTAACCACCTTAAAAACATTGACCACAATGTGTTCTTTCTGTCTACATTATCTCTGCGTCCCCACACTATGTTAGTGGGAACTACAAAATAATAACCCCTTCCACAATTTATTATTTAAGCTCTTTCATGGCTGGAATTTTTGTTTTACAGTGGAGAGAAGTTATGTTTTGTGGGTCTTGTTTGTAGTATCATTGTAATAGTTCTGATAGCTTTGAAAATGGGTAATGTACTATGTTATTTAGGGGCTGAATATGTAGTTATATTGTATTACGTTCATCCATTCTTTTTCATGTTTTTTTTCAAATGTTGTTTTTATTGTGATGTCCTTTAGGGGATGTTCTGAGCATTGCAGTCAACATACTATAATGTTTGTGACACATAAACTCACCCCATAATGCTTGCAGGGCATTACTTTCACAGAGCATTTTTGCTCATAAGTCGGACCACATGCAAAATGCTCTTTCTGTCTACATCATCTCTGGGTCCCCACACTAGGTTAGCAGGACCCCAAAATAATACCCCCACCCACCATTCACTGCTTTTCAAGCTTTCTCATGACTACAACTTTTGTTTTACAGCTTGTAGAAGTTTTGTTTTAAAGGCCATGTTTGTAATATCATTACAGAAGACTTGCTAGCCCCAAAAAGTACATAGTTACACTGCATTCCTTTCTCACGTAATTTTCATGGGGTCATCCCCTCTTGGGGCTAACAATATGGTTACATTACCATGTTTCTTACAAGTTATATTGTTATTATGGTGCCCGCAAAGGGCTGTTTTGAGCATTACAGTCTAAGGCCAAACGTTTATTTCTGATAAATGTTTGTATGATATTTGTATATGTTTTAATAGTCTCTCTTTATTACAATCATGACCATAATCCAGGCCAATTTAACATCCTTATTACACTATGACTGTTTGAACACTCTTGATATGTTTGGGTGACCCTTCTTTATTTCTCTCATTACTCCTCTGTGGCTGTCTTGTTCTTTTTTGGGGAATTTTGTTAGCCAGCCAGTAACTCTGATGGTGGGGTGCTGAAAGTGGTATTCTATTGGAATTAGCATGGCAGATTTAAATTAGGATGTGAAATGGCTACACTTTCATTCGTTGCTGCAGATAGGGGAAGAAGGTAAATAGAAGTGCTTTAGTTATATTCAGGGCCACAAGAACTATATGGCAGGAAAATATTAAATAATGAGGCAGGGTTGACCAATTTATGTGACAAGAAAGTCCAGTTATGAATTTACAATGCTAATAGCTCTAACTCAAATGTGAGACATATTGCATTGCAAATGCTTGTTTCTTTGGGGTTAACCACTCCAAGAGAGTGCATGTGATTTCCCGCTGCCTCCCATGTGCACTTCTCTTTGCGGGCTGCACTCCATGTTGCCCTCTTTTACTCAAACGCTTCTCCCCTTTGAGAAAGTAGCCTCTGTCTAGCATGGTTACCCCCATTTTTGGCCTGTTTGTCATTGTTTGTCAGTGTGTTTTACTGTCTCACTGGGATCCTGCTAGTCAGGACCCCAGTGCTCATAGTTTGTGGCCTACATGTCAGTATGTTTTACTGTTTTGTCAGTATGCTTGTCTGTGTCACTGGAGTCCTGCTAATCAAAACTCCAGTGCTTATGCTCTCTCTGATTCCAAATTTGTACTTACATACTGGTAGCCCAGTATTCCACTCCAACTCGGCATACTGGACCCCCCTTATAAGTCCCTAGTATATGGTACTTAGGTACCCCGGGCATTGGGGTTCCAGGAGATCCTTATGGGCTGCAGCATTCATTTTGCCACCCATAAGGAGCTCATACAAACACTTCTTCAGGACTGCCATTACAGCCTGAGTGAAATAGTGTAAGCACTATTTCACAGCCATTTTCACTGAACCAGGTCACTTATAAGGCACTTATACATCTAACCTTCAGACCCTGAAAGCTAGGTGCATAGTACCTGTGTGTGAGGCTACCCCTGCACTAGCTGAGGTGCCCCCATGTTCTCCAGGCCCATTTCCCCGGACTTCGTGAGTGCGGGTGCACCATTATAAGTGTGCTCTACATATAGGTCTACATATACATATATTTAGCTTCACAATGGTAACTCTGAATTTGGCCATGTGAGGTCTCTAGGATTGAGAAATTGTATCCCCAATCCGATTCTGGTATTGGGAGGGTGAAACCATGCTCCCTGGGGCTCCACCACAGACCCCCAGCACTGCCAAACCAGCTCTCTGAGGTTTCCCTTGCAGCCCCAGCTGCTGCCATCTCACCTCACAGACAGGCTTCTGCCCTCCTGGGGCTTGAGCAGCTCAATCCCAGTAAGGCAGAACAATGCATTTCCTTTCAGAGAGGGGTGTTACACCCTCTCCCTTTGGAAATATGTGTTACAGGCATGTGAGGGGTATCCTCCCAGAGCCTCTGGAAATGCTTTGAAGGGTACAAACAGTGCCTTCCTTGCATAATCAAGTCTACACCAGTTCAGGGACTGCCCGTCCCTGCTCTGGCACAAAACTGGACAAATTAAAGGGAAGTGACCACTCCCCTGTCCATCACCACCCCAGGTGTGTCGCCCAGAGCTCCTCCAGAGTGTCTCTTGGTTCTGCCATCTTGTTTTCAGGATGGTCAGGGAACTCTGGGAGCTTTGAGTGGCCAGTGCCAGCAGGTGACGTCAGAGACCCCTCCTGATAGGTGCTTATCTGGTTAGATGACCAATCCCCCTCTCAGGGCTATTTAGGGTCTCTCCTCTGGGTGTTTCCTCAGATTCGGTTTTGCAAGATTCCAGAAGGACACCTCTGTAACCTCTTCTTCACCTTCTACCATCGGATCAACGGCAGAACAGCTCCAGGAACTCTACAACTGCAAAAAAGTATCCAAGAAGGCTACTGCAACTCTGTAACTTCAGCTCCTGTCAGCAACTGCAACAGTTTCCAGGTCGTGCACACTCCGAGGACTGCCTGTCTTCATCTTGCACCAGAAGGACCAAAGGAATCTCCCGTGGAGTGACAGTCACTTCCCTGCTTCAGCAGGCATCTCTCTTCAGTGACAACCGGTACTCTGGGTCCCCTCTCCTGACGATGAGCGTGGATCCTGGCCCCAGATGGTGGACCAAAGTGACCCAAACTGTCCAAAGGTCCAACTGTCCAAATTTGGTGGAGATAAGGGCTTACATGCCCCTCCCTTCATGTTGTGCTCATCCTTGTGTACTTCTTCCTTCTGTGCTGCGTGCGTAGTCTTCTGTGCACTTCTTTCCTCCCTCTCAGCGTTGCTCTCTCTCACCAGCTGTTTCTCCCTGTTGGACCTGTCTGTTTTTGCAGGGTCATCCCCAAACCTTTTGCCTCCCTCCTCCTGTTTTTCTGACCTCTTTTTGTTGGCTCTAGGACTCTGGGCACTTTATCATTTCTGATCAATGCTAAAGTGCAAGTGCTCTCCCTTCTAACCTTGGCATGATTTGCTTATACCTGATTGGCACATTGAATTTACCTGTAAGTCCCTTGTTCAGTAGTATCACTTATACCCAGGTCCTGTAAATTAAATACTACTAGTGGAACTGCCGCGCAGCTTGTGCCACCCACAGAAGTAGCCTTTCAAACCTGTCTCAGGCCTGCCACCTCAGGGCCTGTGTCTGCAGTTTACTGCCATGGTGGCATGGCCTCTAAATTTACTTGCCATGCCTGGAACTTCCCCTTTACTAGATATATCTCACCCCTGAGGTAGGCCCCGGGTAGCCCTGTAGCAGGCTGGCCCTCTATGTAGTGTGCAAAGCTAGGCACACTGTGCAGGGGGTCCAGACAAACATACGTTGGTTTACAGGGGTAAAAACTTGATCACCTAATGTTCTAATTTTTGGGGTAGTTTGGTTGAGCAGTAAGGCCAATCTTGGAGTAACCCTAGACCAATTTATAAAAATACTTCAGATTGTTATGTAATTTTTGAGACCGAGATTATCAAAATTGGTTCAGTACTTTTCGAGATATGGATTTTTTAATTGTAATAAAAATTGTCTTTTTGTGCGTAATTATGTACCATAGGAAACAATGAAAAGTCACCTTTAAAAATGCATATAAAATCATACAGTTTGTTTACTAAGTTCTTCTTTTGTAGGTTGGTTGAGGTCATCAGTGGGCACACTGTGCCATCTGGAGAAGTTTAGGTGACTCCCAGTTCCGGGGGGAGCATTGGTAAAAGGTCTCTGGAGCTGGTGCAGGGCCACTACGAGGGACCACTTGGAAAAGCACTGTGCAGGTAAGTTTAGAGGTGGTTCCCTGGGGTCCCCTTGGAGTGTCAAGGTCACAAGGGGTGGAGAAACCTTAGGGCACAGCAGGTTTTTCATTGCAGTGCAAAGGGCATCCATGTGCAGAGCGAATTGGTGAGCTAGGAGCTGTGTGCAAGGCTGCCCTTTGGAGCTGTAGGTAAGTCGGTTCAAGGGTCATTTGCAGACAACGGGGGCACTCTGGCAGGAGGTCCAGGGTGTTCCTGAAGTCCCTCGGCTGGGGCTTCCTCCTGGTCCTTATAATCTCTGGGCGGGCTGGTTTTCCTGGTGTCCATTGTTAGCAGACCAATACCCAGAATATTGGTATGGTTAGACCACTGGAGTATGCAGTGCCACCAAACATGGCACACTTGCAGGGTTTTTCCTCACAGTCATTGGTGTGCCATCGAGTCCAGCTACGACTTCCGACTCAGGAGTTGACGGACGATCATTGAAGTGACCCTCACTAGTTTGCTAGTTTCTTCTTGTTACAAAGTGGTACCGCCACTCTGGAGGGAGTTCTTAGGTGATTTTTGAAGCCGGGAGGTCCTCTGGGGTTCTTTGGCGTTTTTCCAGTGTCCAGCAGCTCCTCGGCGGCGGTTGTCGGGTCCTGGGTGCAACTGGCAGGGTTTTGCACCTTTTTCTTTGTGCAGCAGGTCCACAGTTCTTGTGACTCAGATCTTCTTTGTGCAGGGGTCTTCTTTTGTCCATCAAATCTGATTACCTGGTCTAGGGATGGCCCTTAAATACTGAATTTAGTGGGCATTTTAGGGAGAACCTGAAAGTATCCAATGGGACACCTACCTTTGAGTGCCTACACCCACTATAGTGATCACTTCTTGTGGGAATGGTCACTTCCCTAGCCCTGATTGGCTGTCTTCCTATCATCTAAGATGAAGGAAAATTAAATGGAGTGCCTACCCCACAGGCAACACCTTAGGGTGGTGCATGCCAGGTGGGGCCACTTCTCCTACTCTTTGTGTAGCTTCCCACCTTTGCTCCCGCCGAAAGAGGGAGTTTGCAAGGGGGTTGATCATCTGCTGCTAGCAGCAAGCCTGGGGGTCAAGTTTCAAAGGCGGTAAGCCCTTTGAAGCTCCTCGTCAGGGCAGTGCACTTTTCTGTGGAGAGGGTTTTACCACCTCTTCCCAGGAAGTTCATTGTTTCACAAACCATGGAGATGGATCTCTCTGCCAAGGTTTGTAGATTGGGTGTCTGGAGGTGGCAGGCTGGAAAGGACCAGTCAGCAACTATGCCATGGTAGTTAGCTTTTAGGGGGTGCACCTCTGAGGTGACCCCTAGGTCCATTAAGGGATAAATGCAACACTGGTACCAGTTTGGATTTATCATTCTTAGTTGTTTGATACCAAACAGCCCAGGGTGCAGAGTGGCCATCATGTAGCTGGGGAATTCGTGCTGACCACTGTCCAGCACATGTATTAAAATGGCTGCTCTGTTCACTCACTATGTCCCAGGTTTGGCAAGGACACAGTAGGGGCATATTGCTCATGCAGCTATGCCCTCACATATAATATGGTGCACCCTACCTTAGGGCTGGAAGGCCTGCCACAGGGGTGTCTTATCCATAGTGTGTGCAGTATATGGCGTACAGGGCATGCAGGCAGTGTGCCATGTCGAGTTTTTGTTTTAGGTTTGCACTAGGACACTCAGACTGCAATGGCAGTGCTGGGTGTATCTGGATGCATGACCATAGAGGGTGACACAATCAGTGCTGCTGCCCTTATGGGCCTACCCTTAGTATCCCATGCCCTGGGTACCTAAGTACCTTTTACTAGGGACTTATAATGGTAGCTAAAGGTGAATCTACTTACTTTTGCAAGGTTTTAGCGAAAGAACACTGCCACTGGGAACCTGGTAAGCAGGATCTCAGTGCACTTCAGTCCAAGTTGCATCCAGAAGCCAGGAAAAATGTGTGGGGGGCAGTACTGCAACCAAGTGCCAGTTTCCCACAAGCCCTATGGGCAGGGTACTGTGTAGGTAGAAGGTAGGACATGTGCCTTATTGTGTGGCATGTCCTTGTAGTGACAAACAGCCTATTTGGTTTCTCACTGATGTGAGTGCTGCCCCTTTCATAGGTTTGCATTAGAAATGCTCTTGCATAAGTTGTATCTTCTGATTAATGAGGCACAACGTGACCATGTTTGGTAAGTTTGGAATGGTAGTTAGAAATGCTGTTTACTGGTGTAAGTGGATTTTTATTACCATTATAGAAATGCTCCTTTTATTAAGTGGGCATTTCTCTGTTCTTATGACTCTTGTGCTTTGCAGCCTGACTCCAATTCACGTCTGGAGTAGAGTGACATCTGGGCTTTGTACATTATTTCCAAACAGCTGTAACACAGGAAGGGCTGAGTGTGACAGAGAGGCATCTGCATATTGATAGTCTTCCTGGGCTGGGGAGAGGGAGGGGTGTTCACACCTTACACATCAAAAGGCTGTGTCCTGTCCTCACATAATTAACTGATTACCCCCTACTGATGTCTGGAACAGGGCTGGGGTGGAAGGGGGTGTTGTGCACTTCTAAAGGTCCCTTGAAGTGGCCCCTGGATCAAAGACAACATGAGTGTAAGTATAGGGGTTATTCCCCATGTTTGGAGAAGAGAGACACTGCATGGAATTTTACCCAGATGCTGCTGGAAGGGACTGTGATCGCATTGGAAGTAAACTCCTTGTTGTGCTGACCTGTGGCCTGTTAGGTCATCAGAAGGACTGCCACTGGATTACCAGGACCCCCTTTGTGTAGGCCTGCCTGTCTGCACCCTGCTTTGGTGCGCCCAGTGTTCTCCAGGGGCTGGGTAGTGTGCCCTCTATCCCCCTGCCTTTGATGTGGTAGCTCGAGGAGTGCTCCCTACAATTTTGCTGCAGCACGTGAAGAGAGCTATTTTCTCAACATTTTTAACAGCGTGTGGGGAGCGCCTACTTCCTTCAGTTGGTCGTAGTTGCAGCATGAGTGGAGTTCTCCTGACCTTCATTGTGCTAATACAGCCCCTCCCCCCAGCACAAGAGAATTGCAAAGGAGCCCGCCGGCAGTCTCATCAAAGCACGGATGAAGTGCCCATCCGTTGGTGCTCCCTGGGCACAAGCAGACTCCTACTTGGGTGTAATCACTGCCGCAGCCCCAGGAGATTGAGTCGAGCCTGGTTGCAGTGTGTTAGCTGCAGCGCTTCCTTTGTGGGCGGACTGACCCACCAGAGGAGGAGAGGAGCCCTGCCGGCCATGTTGTGCAACCATCGCAGGCGGCCGTGCACATCCAGAGGATGGAAGGGCTTTGCCTCCCAGTGGCGCGCAGAAGAAGAAAGCGCCACTGGAAGGGGAAGCCACTGAGGTTAGTAACCGCCTTGCGTGGACGCAGACAGTTGTCCAGTGCTCTGCCCTACTCAGGGGACCTGCAGAGGTCTCCCTGCCAAGGTGGGGACCTTGTGTGTGCCCCTGCCTCTCTTGGGGGAAGCAGACCTTTGCCAGGGAGAGACTTGCCCATTACGCAGGGAGCGGCCTGGTGAGGTCACCTTCATTCACAGTTCGACTTGCAGGACGATATCTCTGCCCTCTTGTCATATACCAGCATTGTTCATGCCCTGATTATGTCCTAAGCTGTCTTGGCCTTAGTCTGGTGATATACAGATTGCAGAACTGGTCTTGCAGGCATATGGAGGGTAATATTTTATATGACGTGCAATATGGAAATGCTACTCCTTATTCTGCATTCAAGATGATGATGGTTTGAGAAGTGCCTGTTTGGCACAATATTACTGATTCTTGTCACCTCGGTCTAATGTTTTATGCAATGCAGTTTATTTTTATATAACTTGTTGCAGAGTTCTGTTTGTGGTGTATTATTGTGTTGCTGGGTTATGTGTGTTGTGCAAACGATTTACACATTGCCTCTGGGATAAGTCTGACTGCTCGTGCCAAGCTAGCAAGGGGGTGAGCAAGGGTTATCTTAGGCGTGTAGCTCCCTTGCCCTGACTAGCGTGGTGTTGACTGCCTAGCGGAGATGCCTACCCTAGCCAACCAGGAACCCCATTTCTAACACTCCTCTCCTGTCCAACTCTCCGTGTTGCTTCCTTCCTCACGCCCTCTGTGTTGCTTCACCTGACCCATACCCTCTATGTTGCTTCCATTCCCCCTACCTTCTGTTTTGCTTCCCCGACCCGTGCTCTTCATGGTGTTCCCCTCACTTCATTTGTATTTAAAAAAACAAAGTGGTTTCACTCTATTATTTTTTGTATCTACTGATCCAACTTGGTGAAAAAAAACACTCTTCATTTTGTAGGCATTCACAAGGGTGGTGTGCGCAATTACAGAATGACACAGCTGCTGCGTCATAGCAACTTTGTTTTGTTTCTTTTCTTTAGCAATGCTGAACACTGCAAGACTGTACGACATGCTAAAAACCATTGGCAAAGCTAATAGTACAAAAGACAAAAAACCTATTAAATTTGAAAAAGCTGTTGTGTTTGATAGTTGTAAAGGATTTTTTAAATTCAGTTTGCAAACACTGACTCCTGATTCGTGAACCAGGAGGCGGCTAATGAGTTTTGCAACTTACATTTTTCTGAAAACAACTGATTTTTCATATTCCATTTTTAGGTCCAAATGACCCTCATGTTGGGATGGACATAGCTCAAGCGTTGGTTTAATCAGAAATTGAACATCAAATGCAGCCAGTTCACAAATCAGGTGATCATGCTTACAAGCTTCATGATATGGTCTAACAATCAGAACTGCTACCTTTAGCATCGGAAAACCATGCTCATAGTCCCAGTTTCAGCTCCTCATTTTATGATTCTGGGCAAAGTACTTAATCTCTCTGTGCCTTATGAATTGTGTAATATAATCTGGAGCTCGTGTAAATGTGCATGTTGTTGGGCCACATTTATGCCATATAACACTGCTAAAAAAAGAACAGTCTTAATTTTGTCTTTTGCATTTTACAAGAAATTCCTACACTTGTGGGCTTTGCCCTAATCTCCTTGTCCACAACATCAAATGGGGCTAAGAGAGATTTTAGGTAGGGGGTGTGGCCAATCAGGCCAAGATGATGGACGCTCTTTGCTGAACTCCCGACCACCATACCGAAGTCGCCGGAATCTCGGTGCTGGCAGGGATTAACGACTGCTTTCTTATCCCTGCTACTCTCCCCATGCAGGCGGAATACACTGTGCTTTATTTCAGGTGCAAATGAGCCTGCAGCAGAGATCTGGACATGGTCATCAGGACTGAGGCCGCGCAGAGGAGACACGGAAGGTCGGCCTCGAAGCCCCGTTGATTAGCTACCAAGGATCGGAGAGAGATGACAGACCCGGGCCCCTGGGGGAACTGAAGTGAAACCGCACTACAGGAGTGCCAGAGTCGGACCTCCGGGTCATCCCCTTACTGCTGGGACTGCAAGAATAGTCCTCTGTGGTGGGCCCCTGGGGAACTGCGAAGAGGTGAATGAAGCCCGAATTGCCAGATGAACCAAAATATTGCCGCCAGCTTGACCAGCAGGGGCCGCAAAAGCAGTGCTACGCTGCAACCAAAGACACGGTGCTCTCCAATGACGTGGGCCATGGCAACCACTGTGCCCGACTTCTGGCGGCCTGCAGCCAGGCCCCAGGGGAAGATTAATTGAGAGCCCAGGCCTCAAGATATATACAGATAGAGAGGGCCCAAGGGACACATTGAAGAACAGCAGCCTGTGGTTTGGGTAGCAAGACTTGCCCAAAGCCCTGATGGCCCTTCCCTATGCAGGTCTCCCTCTCCCACCCTCAAAACGATCAGCGTGCCAAAACTGGCCCTGAAATTCTCTGGGGCTCAGTTAACACAGACCCAATTGCAGCACTCAGCTTTGACTGTCTCTTGCACAAGTCTTCTGCAGTCTAAGGCCCAGGGAGAAGAGGACCCGTCTGCTGCCTTGTGCTGCTAGGTTTGAGGACACAGACATCCTGTGAGAAGCTGTCACATCCTACTTACTCCCCCCTCAGATCTTCTATTACTCCCAGCCCCAGGAGTGGTAGCCGGGCTGCTTGTGCTACCTCCCCCTCAAATTCATGGTGTCGCAACCGGGGCTGGGCGAGCGAGACCTTCCACTGACCGCACATGTCCACCCGTTCTGCCACCGACACTGCCTGGCCCCTTGGGAATGAGTGACCAGTGAAGAAGAACCCTAGTCCTCTGGTGACCTACCATCTAACTCAAGGGGAGCTTGTTTCTTTTCCTCTTCTTCTCCCCCTTTCTCCTCACGAAGGGAAAGCCCCTCCTGGACTGACCTTCTCCCCTCTCCCACTTGTCCGCAGGTGCACCTGTGATTTTACAGCTGGTTGTATTTACCCCCTCTATCTTGCATGGCCACCATGGGCCATGACAAACCCTCGACCTCCCAGTTGCAGACCAAGATCGACCACTACATAACCCCAAACACAGCCACCCAGGGATCCTCAGGCCCACCAAACCGGCCTGCCTTGCCTCCAATCCAATGAGAACACCGACGCCATCTTACGCTCACTAGAATTCAAGATTAGCAAAGTGGGAGTGGCGGTATCCCTTTTGCACCAGGATATTAGGGAAGTAGAGGACAGAGTCACGGACATAGAAGGCCAGATCTCTGAATTGGAGGATATGGTCAGGGCACTCAAGTTGACAGTTCAGTGCTTTTCGATGACGTCAGGGGCACTGGAAGTACGCAATGAGGACACTGTGGGCCAAGCCCTCCGTTGCAACTTGCGCTTTGTTGGTCTCCTAAAGAAGCAGAAGAGCAATATCCTGAGCAATTCCTGGAAACTTGACTGACCTCCTGGATGCCCAACTCTTCCTTGTCAACTTTCTTAGTGATTGAGAGAGCACACTACTTCCTTGCACAGCAGTCTCCCACCAGGGCCCCACAGGGCCCCACCCTACCTGATAATAGCCAAATTCTAAACTACCACAACCATGACACCATACTCTGAGAATCCAGGGTGCGAGGGAACTCCACAATGGCACAGAGCCTATAATGGAATCAAACAACAATTTCAGTCTACTACATGTTGCTTTTCCTGACGCAACTCAAGGTGCTCTACATCTCCAAATCCTGGTTCTTTGAGACCCCGGTGGCCCTTTCCTGGGCTAGGGAACAACTTCTACTTAAGTGTAGTGCTCCACCCCCATTGGGCTCAACAGATGCAGGGGCAAAGAATCTGGCCCGCCCAAGGAAGCACATATAGTCATTGTGGTGGGGCCGCTGGAATTCCAGAAGATGCACCTCTTCAGGCCCCAAAGAAGAAGGGCGTGCAGGGGTACCCTCTCCCTCCCTTCGATCCATGTCACTATCCTTAACTTGTGGCTTCCTGGACAACAGGGGCCCTCCAGCTCTTGTCTGACCGGACCTGGAGCCTTGACTGTTCCTTTCCTCACTTGATACCGCCAGCACCACTATATCCTTTCATCAGATCAGGTTCAGTTGGATTGAGACTTAAGGATTTCTTTTGACTTGTTCTCCACCTAGTTACTCATTGTTTTGTAGTGGGTGGACGGATGCTCCTGGGGTGGAAGTGTAGGGTGAGGGGAGTTATGTTAGGGTGTTCTAATGTTACCATGGTTCTGTCTTTTGTTCTGATTTTTCTTTCAATCGATAGCTGCACTTCCCACCCAGTCCCCCTTGCCTGCTTCTTTAGAGCTCATCCCTCATGACAGACTCTGTAGACTTGCTCACTTCCTTGTCCTTGAAAGTCAATGGCTCCAATAATAATATCAGATGGGGGCTGTGTTCAAGTTCCTTAAATGCCACTCCCCTCTTGTGGCGGTCCTGAAGGAGACCCAACTGCTAGGCAACCACTGACTAGTCCAGCAACGAGAGGGCTACACCCTGGTTTGCCATGCCGTCTATACTGTCACTTCCCGGGCACAGCCATCCTACTGCACAAACGGCTCCCCCTGCTGGTCACAACTTCCTATTCTGAAGCCCTGGGCTGCCTTGTCCTCATAGAGGGCGATATAGGGGGTGTTTCTGTCTATCCCCTTCCCACGCTTGCGTCTCCTACACTGCAGGGGCTTGTACCTCTACTCCTTCCATCCCTTCCTGGGCCCAACCTCCTGGGGGGAGAGACTTTAACTCTGTGCTAGACCCCCAGATGAACTCCAGGAACCCTTCTGCATGCCGCACATACAACTTGATAGTGTGGTCCTCCTCCTTGGTAGTCTGGCCTGTTATGCTTACTTCACCCCCAGGCTAAGAAATATACTTTTTACTCCCACTCTCATAACTCCTCTGCTTGGCTTAATTATCTCTTTATACCCTCTATTGATGCGGCTGGGTTAATCAACTTCTGCATTGTCCCACGCGTGCTGACAGACCACAATCCAATCTCCCTGGCCCTCAGGCCCCCCAGGCGTCAGCAAATATACCACTGGTGTCTTAGCACAGAGTGGCTGACAGATGCTGACTTTACAGAATTCCTCCGTAAACAAATCTCTGAATACTTTGATACTAATACACAATGGATCAGTTCTCCTACCACACTATGGGAGACCCTGAAGGCAAACCTCCATGGCCAGACAATATTTTCCCAGACAGCTACCCAGACCCGCAGGTTCAAGTAGGTTGTGTCCCTCAAACACAAATTGCGCTTTGCGGAGGAGGCCCATTCTGCAGCTCCCACCATCCGGTCAAGACTCGCGGTGGACCTAAGAAGGCTTGAGCCTTGCCAAAAGCGATTGGACACAGCAATGTTGGCACACCTTGCCTCACAAGGCGGGAATTATGAGAAGAGGGGCAATGCTGGAAAACTATGACACTGGCTGGCATCTTCCTGGTTCCCACCTTGTTGAAGGAGGCAGGCCAGGAGATGTTGGGCCCTCAACTGATTGTCCAAGAATTAGCACACTACTATGCACACCTCGACACCAGCCTCCCAGTGCCCGAGGGTGAACACCTCAATCACCTTGTGGAGGACATGCTCTTCCCCGGCCTGTCCAACACTGACAAACAGAGACTTGAGGAACTCATTACAGTAGCAGAGATTGTGGAGACCATTGGGACACTCCCCACAGGGAAGTTGTCGAGACCTAACGGCTTCCCACTGGAAGTCTATAAAACATATTTCTCCCTCTTAACTGCCCCCTTTCTCACAATGTAGGAGTAATCATCAAAGGTGGGTGAGCTCCTTTATGACCTACGTGGGGCCCATATCTCTGTAATTCTAAAACCACAGAAACCCCTGGGAGACTGTGGGTCATACAGACCTATTTTCATCTTAAACATGGAATCTAAAATCCTACCTAAAATGTTGGTGAACCGGCTAGTGAAAGTCATCACCTCCCTAATTCACCCAGACCAGAGCGGGTTCATGCCAGGATGCAGTATGCACCATTGCCTCTACCATGTACATAACACACTCACTCTGTGTGAGGACTGCGTGGAATGTCAAACCCTCATCTCAATTGACTTAGAGAAGATCTTTGATGCAGTTTGTTGCCAATCATGTTCCGCAGTTTGGAACACATGAACTTTGCCCCCCATTCCACCGCTGGGTCCGGACGCTCTTCTACAGGCCATGGGCAACAGTCCATGTGAATAGAATAACCTCCCAGATCATCCCCGTGACATGAGGCACAGGGCAGAGTGGCCCCCTGTTACCCCTCTTATTTGCACTTGTCACTGAGCATCTGGTGGAATGGATCCAACGAGACGTGCAGTTCTGTTGATTCAGCTGGCCTGATGGACGTGCAGATCGAGTATCGTTGTAAGTCGATGACCTACTAGTCCATTTAAGCAAGCCTGAGACCTCTATTCCACGTCTCTCAAACATACTACAGATTTATCCAGGCCTCCAGCCCAACTGTGAACTAACACAAATCCACCTATATCCCCCTCAGAGGCTTGCATGAGGACATCACGGCAACAACCCTCCTACAATGGTCCTCCAGACACTTTCGATATTTAGGGATGCATGTTCCCTTCTACCAACAGCAGGCTGGGACCTCAATGTGATTGCTCTGATTGGCAGGCTATCTCTCTCTTGTCTCTGTCTACCTAACCCATATTTCTGTATCTACCTCTACCCTCATTACATCACCTCTCCTTCGATACACCTTTCTCATCCCCACCTTTACCTACAAGTCTCACATGCCCTTCACCCTCTCTCATTCATTCTGAGCCTTACTCTATAGCTTTATCGCCTCCATCCCAACTCTATTTTTCTAACCACTCTTTCTATACCTCACTCTTCTGTTTCTAGCTCATCTCTCTCACCTCATTGTAGCATACCTCAATCTACCTCATCACTCTCTACCTCATCTTTCAGTTTAACTCACCATTCATGTGCTAACTAGCTCCTCCAGCTCCCCTCTTTCTACTATGTTCCCTCTACATCACCTTTCTCACTCCCTTAGAACTGTCTTGCTACACCTCTTACTCTACCTGCACCTCTTTCTTTCTATCATTACCTCCTCCTCCCCTTCTGCCTCTGTACCTCCTTCTCTTCTTCTCTAACTCCTCCTCGCTATCTCACCTTTCTCTCTATCTCAATCTCTGTGTGGCTGAGGTACACAATATTGTGTTGACAAATATCACCCTGCAAATTATTGTGGTCAGGATATCGACTATCACAATATTGTGACGGCAAGTATAAACGTGGAGTACAGATGCATTGTTCTTAACTGCCCACCCGTGTATCTTTAACATTTTTATATTGTCATTGTACATATGTCTGTAGTTAAGAATAATACATCTCTACTTACCAGTATATACCTACCTTCACCCTGCAGTGGGTATTCTGCCTATAGGTCCATGTGGAATAAAGTGTGTTTCAATTATTTTGATTTTTTGAGGGGATTGTTGTTAAGTTTTTGCCTTGTACAGTCAAATCGTTCCAGAATTCCCCTGAACGCGTATTGAAAGCTACTATAATTAAAATTATACCACTGGGCGGTGAATGGTAAAGTGGGACTTCTAAAGGGCATATAATAGAAGCAACTGCTAGTGTTTTTCCTAGGGAAATTTTCTGAAAGTATCCATGGGCGTACACAACTGAACGCCATGAATGTGTATATAGACACTTCAAACCAGATAAACAGTTTTATTCGCATGAAATCCAGTGGGGAAAACGTTAAGGTGAACTGATGTTAAAAGTACCTCATTAGTGTGCACTGTTGTCTATTTTCTGAAGACATTTTGGGTAAAGAGACCAGCACTTGGTTTGAGGAGTCTGCTCAGCAGCAACTACACTTGCACAAGAAAAAAATGGCTTTTCAGCATATAATACGCCTTGTTTAAAATAAAGCCTGAAACTAAACATAAAATGGAAGCAACTTTAATGCAACGAAGCCCAACAGCAGCAGATGCCGTGGCTTGCTTAAGGGAGGCAACGTTACGTTTCCATAGTCTCGCCGAATGTCATTGGTAGGGCCTAGACCGCAAGCCACGGATGCCTGACTCCTTGTCCTAAGGCCCGGCCAGTGGAGCGTGCTCATTTCGTACGAGCGACGTAAACAAAACCAAAAAGTCGCATTACTGTGAGGTCCAGGGGAAGAAGGGGAGGTGGCTCAGAAACTATTTAATGGATCAGTGGAGGGACATTTGGAGAAAGAACGCATGACTAGACCTCCATAGCGTGCAGAACAGAAGGCCATGCCTCAGTTACTGGCTGGAATTCTTTCTTTGAAGATATTACTGACTGGCCGAGCATGCAAGGGTGGGAAGCCGAGTTAGGAAGTTTAACAGCGGCCACATTAGAGTTGTATGTTTGACCGACCTCACGTTAGCGCACGCTGTGCTTTAGTTAGATGGAAGTTTCACCCACATTCAAGAGAGTTTCTAGGTGTAAGATGACTTTTGGTTGTGTGAAGCCTTTGGTAGTGAATGGAATCAGCTCACAATACAATACCCAAGCGAGAGCCAAGTGCATTGGCCGTGAAGCAAAAGCGGTTTCTCTGGTGCGCTACAAAGAGTGGCGTTCAAAGAGCTCATTGATGGTATTGTTGGGTCAGCATTGAAGGCTTTTTTGTTTCTGAGTACTCGGCCGTTCTCTTCAGGTGCCGCCTGATCGCCCTGAAAAAGGGCGCGTTTACAAGCACAGTAGCTTCCGGTGGATTTAATGCGTGTCTGTGAGGTGCAGTATTTATGTTTATGCAGCCCTCCCACTCTGCAAAATTCTGAAATGTGCGAGGAATCAAGCATTCACAGGAGTGGTTAAGAGAGTTTATCTATACTTGTTTACAAATATAGAGCCATCCGTCAGATTGTGATCAAAGGATGCCATTTCTGACTGAAGCGGCATCAATGCTTGACACAACTGCACTTTAAGAGCATGCCCTCAAGGCTTTAGGGCTGTGAGATAGGTGCAGCCGCTTCTGGCGCTGACCTCGAGAGAGGCGCTTTGTTCACAAATAACTTTTGGTTTTAAAAGCACCTGCTGTTTCATTGCGTCCAGCAGTTTTCAGACAACAAAAATATCAAGATAACTGTAACAGTTATATTAGCTTTATTTAAATGTTTAGACGCGCACACAATATAACACGCTTGTCAGTTTCCCTATGTATTTGTAATGTTATTGGTCAAGAGTATCTGTTTTACATTCTACATGCTTTCTGTGTTCTAGGGTGTCTCTGGGTCAGTTGCCCTGCCACTCCTCTAGTACATGGATGCTCTAATAAAGTTGTCTCTACATTTATAATTTGTGGAGATTTAATTACAATAACGTAGACAATTAATGTTTCTACTGGAGAGTGATGAAGCTTTGTCTAGTGGCAGTTTTAACCCATCATGAAATAGCACAGATGGTTAATATGACTGCTTCAAAGAATGCGTACTATGCAGATCACAGAATGGTATTCCTCTTTGTTTTGTGTGACATTTTCTATAGCTTTTTTTTTTACACAGTAAGATTCATTGCCTCTGTTTAACGTGTGTGTGATGTTAAGTGCTCTGACACCCTAGGGCTGGTATGAGTATTGTTAATGCATGTATTCTGAGTGTTGAATTTGCATAGAAAATGAACTAATGTAGAACAATAATGCGCACATTTGAAGGTGCACCTACCAGAGTGGCCATCAATGTTCACAAAGTGTACTTATTAATAGCTTATTAATGTGAAATGTTGAGCTTTTGATTGAATAATGTAGTAATATGTCATATTGAGGATTATGCATTATGTATTAGCTTTATTAATCGTAGGCCTTAACTTAGCGAGGTCTTGGGCTACTTGCACGGCCTCATGTCAGGCTGAATTTCTTAATCGACTTATAAAATAGCTGTCTAAAGAATTAAATTGTGATTTTCCAATGTGCTGACCAACGGCTCGTAGTTGAAAGTTTTTCTCAGGAGAACTGCTTGCTAGAAGATGACGTATTTGCTAGTGAAACAATATTTAAAGTAATCTGTGTAAAACTGACCTTCCCAGGAGAAGAAAATGAATGCACTAACTGGAGTGTAAGCTGCAACAATATTGATACCTGACATGCCAAACTATGGGAACAGGAGATGAGGAGCCAATCATCGACATGTGAACCGTGTAGTAACGAGAGTTGTAGATTTGGGATTTTATTTTCATTGGACTAAATGCAAACATGCAATTCTTTGACCAATAGTGTCTTGGGAAGTAGTTTTAGGAAATCTAACTTAGATGGACTGCACCAAGAGGAGATACCGCCATTATTTTCTCGATCGTCCTAAAAAGAGACATGCTTAACTTTATTGCCTAAAGAGACTTTGCTTTTTCTGAACTTTAATGCTGAGTCCTGATGCCTTGCTGACCGAACTGATGTGCTATTGACGAAGATTGTTACAGCTTGCTGAACCTTATTAAGGACAGGTATATGACAATACAACTGATTGCTATGTTTATTTGCTTTTGTTTCTAGGTACCAACCTCTACCTTTGACAGAGCCATAGTTAGATGTTTTCCAAATTTGTGTTGACTAAATTGTTTTGCATGAAGTACAAACATGCCATTCTAATCTGAATTTAGTTAGAGTTCTCACTGATGATGTTCGCTACATGTAATAACAGTTGATGTCTTTTCTTTGCTGAATTCTAAATGTATGTTATTTGAGCAGTTATTCTTGCTATTAATTTGTACTGTAACCTTAAAATGTATAGTGGCTCAAGCTTTGATTAGATTGCAATTCTTTCGGTGCTTTAGTCAGCCAGTGTTGTTTCTGTATGTTTATCACTTGATTTTGAGATTAAATTACGTGACATTAGCATTGTTAATATAGGCAAATATACATTCTATCTTTTACATAAAGGTGTGGTTATTCATGACCGCAAGGTCATGGTGTGTGGAAATTACTGACTTCTATTGATTATTTATGTAATTGATTGTTATTGCCATTGATTTGTAGTGGTACAGGGTTAAATGGTGGGGAAAAACTCGAAGCGCAGTCAAAAGGTCCATCGGCCTATTCGCGTCTCCTTGTAAGTGTGCTTATTAATCAAATAATGAATGAGGTAGATGAACTTCTCAGAAGCACATTAGGTCTGACGCGCTAACAGAGATTGTAGCAGAAGATGGGTTGTCTCCTTAAGAGCCCATCGTACAGTCCGGAGATAAGTAGTAGAGTACTTGGTCCCAGAGATAGTAACTGAGAAATAACAGGTGTTCCCAGAGATGGTGTAGGGTAAGAGTTAGCCTCCTAGAAAGAGCAAAGTAATTCGTAGATTGGTTGAAATTGGTGAAATTGTGGGTCTTTTATATTTAATGATACAAAGTGGGAAGAAAATGTGCCCCTAAATACTTGAAATGACTTTCCCAGAATCTTTGAGCTTGCCAAAAATTGTTTAAGGATGTTCTGGGCGGGTCCAACATGGCGACCAGGACGGACGCATAATTCGCAGCTCCGATCCCGGCCCAAAATAGTTATCCTGAATCGAGCGCCTGTGTCCTCCACGGGGACGGATCCCACCCTCCCCAGTCGGGGAGACGCCGACACTATAAGCTGCATCGAATCGGGAGCTGCGGCGGTTGCAGAGCTGAGTGGAATGGCCGGAGCGTGACCGAACCGCGCTGCGAGCGATGCGTCCTACCTCGTGTCATCGCCGCTCTGTGGAGTACCCGGGCGCTGCTCGGGAGGAGGCTGGTGCCCGGCTTGCGCTGGTGTCGCGCTGGTGGACCTGGGCCTGACCTGTGGTGAGTCAAGTCTCGGCAAAGCAGGCGCGTAGCTGCGCTGCTTCTTTCATCCTGAGGCCCTGCTCTGGCGGTTCCGCTCCCGCTCCCACCCGGCGCTGCGGCCTGTGTCCTGACGAGGCGCGGTTGCACCCAGCTGGCTCCTCGTGTCTCCCTGGAGGGTGCGCGACGCCGTAGATGGACATACCAGGAATCATGGGGTGCCTTGCGAGCCCCCTGGAGCCCGAATGAGGGCTATATGAAGGTCGCTGGCCCGCAGCATTGCAGTTTCCTCGCAGCAGTAGACGTGTAGCTGCAAACAAATATAACATTGATGTCACGGGAATGCTCTCATACCCCCTGTGTAAAGCAGTGAACATAAGACTCCAAAGCACATCACATTGGGTAATGGAACGCAGCGCTGTCCCAAGCAAGCAGGTACTTGTAAATGCATAAAACATTAACACAAGAAGTGAATGGACAAACCAGGAGCAGAAAAAACCCCACTAATAGCTGGTCCAAATAGTGTCTTCTCTATCATCCCCAAGTGAGTAACCTGCGGAAACCGTGTGCTTCTGTTATAATAACAAACCCAGCTGCCCGATACACTCAAGTACCAGGACATTCTAAAGAACCTTTGCACCATCCTAAATACGACACCCGCATAAAAACGTCAAGCTAGAACAATATAAACCAACTGACACTGCGCAAGACACAACTATCAACAATAGCATTGTATAGTAGTCACCCAATGGGAAAACCGAAGACCCCACGGGCGCCTCCAGGGTCCATGGACCCTGATACACCGCCCCCACAAATTGGGGCGTCAGACACATATCAAGCTCTACAGAAAATGGAAGCAACACTGCAAATACATTCAACACAATTTGAAAGGGTATTGCAAGCTATACTAGACACTAAAACAACTTTGGAAGCGAAGATAGGCTCAGTCATCGAAGATGTTAACCTGCTACGTACAGACCAGCAGGCACTCACCGAAAAAGTTGCTGGGCTAGAAAAAGACACGTCACACCTCACACCATCCATACTCGAAATCCAGTCACAACTGGGAGCTGTAACAGCAGAGGTGGAAGCACTAAAACGCAGAGCCGAAGACGCTGAAGGCAGATCGCGCCGTAACAATATCCGGTTCGTGGGTTTTCCTGAACGTGCTGAAGGCCCCAGTGCAGAACTATTCATCGAACAATGGTTAACTGAGTCGGTTTTGAAGAACAATGTCCCAAAGTTTTTTTCCATTGAACGCACCCATAGGGTCCCTGGAGGGCCCTTGCCACCGGGCACACAACTTCGCCCGCTAATAGCAGGACTCCTGAACTACCACGACAGAGACCTCATACTACAGCTGTTCCGTAAATCGGGCCCAATGCGCTTTGAGAACACGCAAATATCGGCCTACCCAGACTTCACAGTGGAGATGCAAAAAAAATACAATTCATTTTATCGGGTCAAGGAGCGGCTAAGAGACCATAACATCAAATACTCCCTGTTGTTTCCTGCCAAACTACGAATACAAGACAACACCCGTACACTTTTCTTCTCTACCCCGGAAGACGTATGGACATGGTTACACGCAAAAGGCCTAGCCGACCCAATATCCTCCGCAGACAAAAGTCCCCCTCCGAGGGATAAACGCAGACTCCGCAGAAAACAAGACACCAAACCTACTCCTGAACAATCCGGCGCAGAACGGTCACTACTGCTGCAGACTACATCACGCTTTGCCAATGCATCCCCAACATCTATGTCTGCGCAATCAGAAGCAGACCCGGATCCAGAGATGAACTCAGATTCAGCAGAATCTGCCCGCGGCCCCAGCCTCACCCTGCGGTCGGCAGACAACATCTGCTAGTTTCTCTGCCCCACCTATGGGAACGTGACTCGCTCGCTACTACTATATGGATACTGTTGAGGCATGTTGCCAAGGTATTGTCTCTCTCGGCTGGCCCCCTTGGCCTGCTGTCGCTCCTGAACGGC
This sequence comes from Pleurodeles waltl, assembly GCF_031143425.1. NCBI lineage: Eukaryota > Metazoa > Chordata > Amphibia > Caudata > Salamandridae > Pleurodeles > Pleurodeles waltl. Next base: position 580,633,099 of record NC_090439.1, on the reverse strand, counting down.
AGTGGCACCAACATGTGCAAAACGGGCCGGGGTCGCTGCTGTCTGGAACTCACGATCTTGGAGCACCCCCGCTCCATATGGACCATTACACCAGGATGGCAAGTCCTGTATCTACCCTGTTATTGCCGCAATCACAGTTAATGTTAAGTATAGTAAATGTTATTGTTATAATTAAATGGGACGTTTCCCTGTCACACGTACTGACATATAGCAAGGCGTCACACCACAATGCAAACTTAAAAGCCAAGGCACACAACCCTAAGGCAAAAAGACTAGGCACAATACACTACCAATATAAGTGGACTTTGGCACGCAAAGATGCTACTACGCTCACGCGCTGACCCACATAAACTCCATGGCTTCTCAAAATCAGCGATACACCTCACACTATAAAATACTCACATGGAACGTAAAGGGCATGGCGTCCGTAAGTAAACGGCAACGGATCTATGCATATCTCAGGAGGCACCAGATACACATTGCCATGTTGCAAGAAACACACTTAGCCACGTCCTCGTTCGAAAATACTAAAGCAAAATGGAAGGGTCAGCTATATGCCACCACCTCCTCAACATATGCCAGAGGAGTAGCAATCTGGATAGCCCCCGGGTCCCATATACTATGTCTTGCGCACAAAGGGACCCAAATGGACGGTACGTGATCCTGGAAGGAGCATTAGACGGTAGCCCCATAGCCCTGATAGCACTATACACTCCCAATGTAAATCAACGTGACTTCCTCTGGACACTAAACAATAGTATGCTCCAAGACCCTGCAACAGATGCTATCTGGGGAGGAGATTTTAACTGTGTTTTAGATATTCTGAAAGACCGCTCAACCCCCCCACTAACCAACGCCCCAGCTAAACGTTCGTCGCTCGACTTAGCAGACCTGGATTCCAACAATGGGCTAAGTGAAATCTGGAGAACTACCCATCCTACATTACGCGAATACTCTTTCTATTCACCAGTACACAAACTTTACACCAGGAGAGATATGCTTTTTGCATCGTCCGACATAATCCCAAAGATAAGTACATCCGGCTATCTAGCCCGCATCATATCAGACCACAATCCACATTATGCTACCTTGCTCTGGGGCTACACACACACTCGTATCCCAACATGGCGCCTACAGCCAGCCGGCCTAACTGACCCCCCTTTTAATGCTGAGATAGCCAAGGGTAGGTCGCTCCCCCTGCCGCTGCAGCTCCTCCAGGTTCCTGAGTTCCTGAGACCCACCCCACAGTAAGTACCCCCCACCTCCCAGCCCCTCGTTCTGCCCCGCGCTACTCACCCTCTCTCCTGCTTCTTTTCCTCTTTCCTTCTTCTCTGTTCTTCCTCCTCGCTCCTCGTCTGTATTCTTCTTCTGTACTCCTCTTCTCCCCGTCTTCTCTCCTCTTCTCTTCTTCCTCATCTTCTGCTGTGGTATTCTGCACTCTGTTTCTTCGTTTTTTGTATCTCCCTCCGTGTTCTTCTGTGTTCTTCTGTGTTCCTCTGTCTTCTTCTGTCTTCCTCTGTCTTCTTCTCTCTTCCTCTGTGTTTTTCTGTCTTCCTCGGTGTTCTTCTGTCTCCCTCTGTGTTCTTCTGTATTCTTCTCTGTTCTTCTGTCTTCCTCTGTCTTCTTCTGTCTTCCTCTGTGTTCTTCTGTATTCTTCTCTGTTCTTCTGTACTCCTCTCTGTTCTTCTGTGTTCTTCTGTGTTCTTCTGTGTGTCTTCTGCTCTTCCGGTCTTCTGCTCTTCCGGTCTTCAGTCCTTCCGGTCTTCTGCTCTTCTGTTCTTCTTTTCTTCTGTTCTTCTTTTCTTCTTGTCTTCTTGTCTTCTGCCTTCGGCTCTTCTGCCTCCTCCGTCCTCTTCTCCCCGCGCCTGCCCTCCTGCTCCTGCCTCATCCCCCTCCCCCACTCGCATCACCCCCTCTATCTCCCCTATCTAACCCGTTCACTTTCTACCTCCCTCACTCCTCCTATCTACCTATCTCTCCATCTCTCTATCCCACTATCCAACTCCCTCACTCTCCACCTCCTCCTATCTTCCTATCTCTCTATCTTTTTCCCTATCTATCGATTTCTCTATCTACCTTTTCTCTCTACCTATTTTCTCTATCTCTCCCCCCTCCCGCCACCCCCTCTATTACCTATCTTCCTATCCCCTCACTCTACCTCTCACCCTCACCCACCTCTACAACCCCCCCTCCCCTATCTTCACAACCCTACACCTATCTTTCTCCCTAATCTCCTAAACCTCCTAACACTCTCCCCCCTCCACCCTTAAGCCCCCCTCCCCCAGCTCTTCTCACTCTACCTGTCCCCCCCCTCCCTCGCGCTTTCCCGCCGCGACCTCCTGCACGCCCCCGCCCCCCAGCTCCCATTCGCCCCCAGCTGACCCCTCCCCCCCCCCTCCTACCTCATATGGCGGCCGCTGCGCGACAGTGGTAGCGACCCTTGACCCAAGGGTAGGTCGCTCCCCCTGCCGCTGCAGCTCCTCCAGGTTCCTGAGTTCCTGAGTTCCTGAGACCCACCCCACAGTAAGTACCTCCCAGCCCCTCGTTCTGCCCTGCGCTACTCACCCTCTCTCCTGCTTCTTTTCCTCTTTCTTTCTTCTCTGTTCTTCCTCCTCGCTCCTCGTCTGTATTCTTCTTCTGTACTCCTCTTCTCCCCGTCTTCTCTCCTCTTCTCTTCTTCCTCATCTTCTGCTGTGGTATTCTGCACTCTGTTTCTTCGTTTTTTGTATCTCCCTCCGTGTTCTTCTGTGTTCTTCTGTGTTCCTCTGTCTTCTTCTGTCTTCCTCTGTCTTCTTCTGTCTTCCTCTGTGTTTTTCTGTCTTCCTAGGTGTTCTTCTGTCTCCCTCTGTGTTCTTCTGTATTCTTCTCTGTTCTTCTGTCTTCCTCTGTCTTCTTCTGTCTTCCTCTGTGTTCTTCTGTATTCTTCTCTGTTCTTCTGTACTCCTCTCTGTTCTTCTGTGTTCTTCTGTGTTCTTCTGTGTGTCTTCTGCTCTTCCGGTCTTCTGCTCTTCCGGTCTTCAGTCCTTCCGGTCTTCTGCTCTTCTGTTCTTCTTTTCTTCTGTTCTTCTTTTCTTCTTGTCTTCTTGTCTTCTGCCTTCGGCTCTTCTGCCTCCTCCGTCCTCTTCTCCCCGCGCCTGCCCTCCTGCTCCTGCCTCATCCCCCTCCCCCACTCGCATCCCCCCCTCTATCTCCCCTATCTAACCCGTTCACTTTCTACCTCCCTCACTCCTCCTATCTACCTATCTCTCCATCTCTCTATCCCACTATCCAACTCCCTCACTCTCCACCTCCTCCTATCTTCCTATCTCTCTATCTTTTTCCCTATCTATCGATTTCTCTATCTACCTTTTCTCTCTACCTATTTTCTCTATCTCTCCCCCCCTCCCGCCACCCCCTCTATTACCTATCTTCCTATCCCCTCACTCTACCTCTCACCCTCACCCACCTCTACAACCCCTCCTCCCCTATCTTCACAACCCTACACCTATCTTTCTCCCTAATCTCCTAAACCTCCTAACACTCTCCCCCCTCCACCCTTAAACCCCCCTCCCCCAGCTCTTCTCACTCTACCTGTCCCCCCTCCCTCGCGCTTTCCCGCCGCAACCTCCTGCACGCCCCCGCCCCCCAGCTCCCATTCGCCCCCAGCTGACCCCTCCCCCCCTCCTACCTCATATGGCGGCCGCTGCGCGATTGCGCCGCTGGCGCGCCGGAGGCGCGCCAGAGGCAAGCCCGTCTGCGCCCGTCCACGCCTGGCCCGCGCCCAGCGCCATGACCCCTGGTCCCCAGCGCTCCCAAGCCCCGATGATCCGCTATGACCCCACCACCCTCCATGCCCTCAACCCAGGACGCTCCAACACCTGCTTCCAAGCTCACCCCAAACGCACCCATGGACCCTTCGCCTGCAACTCCTGCAAACGCATCTTCCACCACGCAACAACTACGACCACAAGCCCACGCGCCATCAACCACCTCAAGTGCATCCTAGTCAACGCTCGCTCCGTTCACAAACACGCCGTTGAACTCTGGGACCTCCTAGACTCCACAGCACCGGACGTCGCCTTCATCACGGAGACCTGGATGAACGCCTCCTCTGCTCCAGACATCGCCACCGCCATCCCCGAAGGCTACAAGATCTCCAGGAAAGACCGCACCAACCAAGTAGGAGGAGGTATCGCCATCGTCTTCAAAGACTCCATCAGCGTCACCACCTCCACTGAAGACTCCCCTCTTGCCGCTGAACACCTGCATTTTCAGATTCGCACCGACCCGAGGACCACCCTCAGAGGATCCCTCGTCTACCGTCCTCCCGGATCTCGCGCCCCTTTCAGCGACACCATCGCCGACTTCATCTCCCCGCACGCCCTCGCCTCACCGGACTACATCCTCCTAGGCGACCTCAACTTCCATCTGGAACAAAACAACGACCCCAACACCACCACCCTGCTCGACAACCTCGCCAACCTCGGCCTCAAACAACTGGTGAACACTGCCACCCACATCGCCGGACACACACTCGACCCTATCTTCTCCGCCAGCAAACACGTCTTCTTCAGCCACGCCTCCGCCCTTCATTGGACCGACCACAGCTGCGTCCACTTCACATTCCGACGCGAGACCCGCCACCTCCGCACTCAACCCATCCCTCGCTGACAGTGGAACAAGATCCCTGAAGAGCAACTCTTCGCCGCACTCGCCGCCAACCAACCCACCCTCACCACCGACCCCAACGTCGCAGCCCTCAACCTCACAAACTGGATCTCCAACTGCGCAGACAACCTTGCTCCCCTCAAACGCTCGCAGCGACAGAACAACACCAAGAAACCCCTCTGGTTCTCTGACACCCTCAAAGAATCAAAGAAAACTTGTCGCGCACTTGAGAAAGCCTGGCGCAAGGACCGCACCGCTGACAACATGACCGCCCTCAAGAACGCTACCCGCAAACACCACCACCTGATCCGCACTGCCAAAAGGAATTTTTTCACCGACAGACTGGACAAAAACAGCCACAACAGCAGAGAACTCTTCAGCATCGTCAAGGAGTTCTCCAACCCCAGCGCCAACGCCAACGCCGTCACGCCCTCACAGGATCTATGCGAATCCCTCGCCACTTTCTTCCATCGCAAGATCAGCGACCTCCACGACAGCTTCGGACACCAGACCCAACCTAACACCACCGAACCCACATCCCCGACCATCACCCTCAACAACTGGACCCACATCAGTACGGAAGAAACCAAATCCATCATGAACTCTATCCACTCCGGCGCCCCTTCGGACCCCTGCCCGCACTTCATCTTTAACAAAGCCGACAACATCATCGCCCCGCACCTCCAGACCGTCATCAACTCTTCTTTTTCTTCTGCTACCTTCCCCGAATGCTGGAAACACGCCGAAGTCAACGCCCTACTAAAGAAACCTACGGCTGACCCGAGCGACCTGAAAAACTTCCGCCCCATCTCCCTTCTGCCTTTCCCAGCCAAAGTAATAGAGAAGACCGTCAACAAACAGCTGACCACCTTCCTGGAAGACAACAACCTGCTCGACCCCTCACAGACCGGATTCCGAACCAACCACAGCACTGAAACCGCCCTCATCTCAGTCACAGACGACATCAGAACCCTGATGGACAACGGTGAAACAGTCGCCCTCATTCTTCTCGACCTCTCGGCTGCCTTTGACACCGTCTGTCACCGCACCCTAATCACCCGCCTCCGCTCCACCGGGATCCAAGACCAGGCCCTGGACTGGATCGCCTCCTTCCTCGTAAACCGCTCCCAAAGAGTCTACCTCCCTCCGTTTCGCTCAGAACCCACTGAGATCATCTGCGGCGTACCTCAAGGCTCATCACTCAGCCCGACACTCTTCAATGTCTACATGAGCCCCCTCGCTAACATCGTACGCAAGCACGACATCATCATCACCTCCTACGCCGACGACACCCAACTTATACTCTCCCTCACCAAGGACCCCGCCAGCGCCAAGACCAACCTACAAGAGGGTATGAAGGACGTCGCAGATTGGATGAGGCTCAGCCGCCTAAAGCTGAACTCTGAAAAAACTGAAGTCCTCATCCTCGGCAACACCCCGTCCGCCTGGGACGACTCCTGGTGGCCCACGGCCCTCGGCACCGCACCGACCCCCGCAGACCACGCCCGCAACCTCGGCTTCATCTTGGACCCCCTTCTCACCATGACCAAGCAAGTCAACGCCGTGTCCTCCGCCTGCTTCCTCACCCTCCGCATGCTCCGCAAGATCTTCCGCTGGATCCCCACCGACACCAGAAAAACCGTGACCCACGCCCTCGTCATGAGCCGCCTGGACTACGGCAACACCCTCTACGCTGGGACCACCGCCAAACTCCAAAATCGCCTGCAACGCATTCAAAACGCCTCAGCCCGCCTCATCCTCGATGTACCCCGCAACAGCCACATCTCTGCACACCTGAGACACCTGCATTGGCTCCCAGTCAGCAAAAGGATCACCTTCCGACTTCTCACCCACGCACACAAAGCCCTCCACGACAAGGGACCGGAATACCTCAACAGACGCCTCAACTTCTACGTCCCCACCCACCCCCTCTGCTCCTCTGGCCTCGCACTCGCCGCCGTCCCTCGCATCCGACGCTCCACGGCGGTTGGGAGATCTTTCTCCTTCCTGGCGGCCAAGACCTGGAACTCCCTCCCCACCAGCCTCAGGACCACCCAGGACCACTCCGCTTTCCGGAGACTCCTAAAGACCTGGCTGTTCGAGCAGCGATAACCACCCCCTTTGTCCCTAGCGCCTTGAGACCCGCACGGGTGAGTAGCGCGCTTTATAAATGCTAATGATTTGATTTGATTTGAAGTGTCTGTCGGATTATTTCTCTCTAAATAAAAACACAACATCAGCACGAGCCACTGAATGGGATGCCCACAAAGTCATAATCAGGGGGCACTGCCTGGCAGCATCTGTAGGTATCAAGAAAATGCTCACCGCAGAACTATTAAAACTGGAAGCCAGCATGCATAAGGCAGAGATCGAGGCCTCAACACGTAATACCCCACCAGAAACGCTAATTTCACTGAAAGCGAAACACAGAGAGACTGACATCAGACTCAGTAGGCACGACTACAGACACTTCAAAGCGAGGCAGCACGCTGAGGGAGACAGATCGGTCAAGCTATTAGCTTAGCTGGTTCGTCAACCTTCGCAATCTTTGCCGATAGGTGCGATCAGGCTTCAAACAGGAGATGTGGTTAATAATCAGGTTGACATTAACATGGCCTTTTACATGTATTATCGTTCACTATATCAACCCACCACCCCCCCTAAAGAACAACAGCTGTCTGATTTGCTAGCGCAGATTCCCCAAAACCCAAACGTCACCAGCAACACTGATATATTAGACGGCCCCATTACTATTGAGGAACTCCGCTTGGCCCTCTCCCAGATGGCACGCGGGAAGACCCCTGGTTCAGATGGACTGCCAGTAGAATACTACAATTCACAAAGCACTCACCTCCTGCAACCTCTACTGGAAGTGTTTAACGAAGCACGCAATAGAAAACAGCTACCAGACTCCATGCGTGAAGCACTAATAGTGGTCCTACCAAAACCAGGCCGTGACCCACTAGATGTCAGATCTTATAGGCCACTCTCCCTCCTGAACTCCGACTGCAAACTCTTGGGGAAGATCCTAGCAAATAGACTGCTCCCTCATCTACCGAATTTAATACACCCTGACCAATTGGGATTCATTCCGGGCAGAAATACCTTCTTAAATATAAGACGATTAATTCGTATCATGCATAATACCACAGAACCAGGAGCTGTGACCGTGTCTTTAGACATAGAAAAAGCATTTAAAACGCTGGGTTGGGATTATCTCTTCCGCACCCTCAAAGCGTTTGGCTTCCAGTGCGGCTTTATCAACTGGATCGCTACACTATACTCCAAACCAACAGCCCGCGTCAAGACTGGCAAATTAATATCGAAGGCTTTCCCTATCGGCAGAGGCACCAGACAAGGTTGCCCGCTCTCTCCATTATTATTTGCAATAGCTATGGAGCCACTCGCAGTTAAGCTCCGTAGCTATCCGCACAATTGGGTCATACAAGAATTTAATACATACCATATAGTATCTTTGTACGCAGATGATGCCCTAATATACCTGCGCAATTACTCCGTCTCCCTAACTGGGGTAATGCACATTCTGAATACGTTTGCTCTTGCCTCTGGCTTACATGTGAATTGGGCTAAATCCTGCATTTTCCCGCTTACTCGCATACCCACTGAGCAGCAAATGTCTCTTCCCATACACCAACTACCATGGGCTCACCAGACCTTTAAATACTTGGACGTTCAGGTATATCATTCTGTGTCAGACCTAAGAGAAGGGAATCTAGACCGGCTGCTCCGCTCCACTCGTGGCTCCTTGACATTCTGGAGTTCACTGCCTCTATCACCTATGGGCCGGACAGCCATAGCCAAGATGCTAATATTACTGAGATTCCTATATTACTTTACTGCGCTCCCGTTATCCTTGCTGCGCTCGTTTTTTCACAAAGTACATTCCTTACTGACTGACTTACTCTGGGGCAAGGATAGACGCAGAGTAGCACTAGCCATTACGCAGTACCCACAAGAAGAAGGCGGTCTTGGCATGCCGAACCTCGAATTATATTACGCAGCAGCCCAACTCCAATGGGTCACCATGTGGCTCAACGTACCGACCACCCCAGAGTCCATAGCGATAACTGCTTACACAACACCAAAAACGATATTGGCATACTTGCTAGCAGGACCACCCTACCCACCAAATAATTCACCTCTACTGGACACGGCCAGACACTGCTGGCGGAGGTATGTACAGGGCAGAACACCAATCCCCCCTTATTCTCCTCTGCTACCAATGTCACAGGTGCCGGGCATTCACGCTCTTTCCTCCTATCATGATATACGTGTGGCTAATACACTGAGCATGGGAGATCTCTACTCAGGTTCCAAAGCAATCACGTTTGCTGACTTGGTGGCAGCGGAAGTAATGCAACCCGGGGCCTTCCTGACATTTAACGTCATAACTAATCTCCTACACAACCTCTGGGGACGTAGTCCCAACGAACCAGATGAATCCCCTCTACTTACTGCAATACTCTCTATGGGCGACGCAAAAGGCGTCGTCACTAAATTATATAAAATACTCCTAGCAAGTAACTGTATGGCCTTAACTCAGGCCAAACACCGTTGGGACACTGCTCTTGCTACATCAATTACCCAGAAATCTTGGGAAGCAGCCCTTATTTAGATTAAGTCTGTATCCCGTAACTATAGACTAAGATATACGCAATTCAACTACATACATCAATCATATCTTCCCCCAGCCCGTATCCATAAAATATACCCACACTCTAAACCAATGTGCCCAAGATGCGCCACTCCTGCAGCTACTTTTTACCATATGGTTTGGGAATGTCACTTGATAAATACCGGCTGGTGCTGCATCATCAAAACCACAGCAGACGTAGTAGACCACGTGCTAACCCCTACTCCAGAATCCTGTCTGCTTGGCATACGTCACAGAGCAAAGGGAGATAAACACATCCACAAGTTTGTAGACCTAGCATTTGTGAAATATAAGCGCCTGATCGCCACACACTGGAAGGCCCCTAACGCCCCTCCACACTCTCTTTGGTTGCGGGACCTACATAGTTACACATTGGCAGAGGCTCAAACATTAAGGCAGCTACAACACAAGGGTCAGATACAGGGAGGAACTGAAAGCTGGGACCTCTTTGTAGTAAGAATAGAATCCAGAGACGACACATATCCTCCATGAGTCACTCCTCTAGCACTGTACTGACATGAAATCATCATACTTACCCAAAGCATAAAAGCAATTGTTAAAAGGAGCTTCACCCAACCGCGAACTGTAGCGCCAAGCTCACGTGCCATCAACCCGCCAGCCCTTCTCCGCTACTGATACTTAACCACGCTAAACACATGCAAAGTATTGATACCCTTAGCGCCTGTATAGCCTAATGCAATCATCATTATTGTCGACACCATTAAATATACTCAAGCACAATAATTGCTATGTCTAGTGTTAAAAGTTACACAATGTTAAGTTGCATGCCAGTACGCTAAAATGCAATCGTATTGTACAAAAAAAAAATTACAAATACGAAAAGATATGCAAGTGCAGAGAAGGTGTGTATTCTCTCACCAAGCTATGTGGAATGTACTGCTGCTTTTGTAATATGTTTTGAATCGCTTTGAATAAACAGATTTAAAAAAAAAGGATGTTCTGGGTGTTCTAATGACGGTGTGAATGAAGAAGGTTTTGCGCTTGCACAGGTTATGCAAATCACAGGTGAATTGTGATGATTGTGAGGGTTTAGGGAGTTTGCGTACTTCAAATGAAGTTGTAGAAGGAGTGTGCGTACTCCGAAGTGTGAGAGTAGGGAACTCATCGGAATTCACATGTGTGTAGCGATTTGTGCTAAAAAATTGTCCACGTGGTTGTTGGTATACGGACCCTGCGTGCTCTAAGACTCCAGAGTATATTAAAAAAATGTATGAGACAATTGGTTTTTGTTGTAATTTGTCATGTTTCATAGGTTGATCAGGCAAGGTCGACAAGTCAGAGTGTGAGTCAAAGTGAGCAAAATAATTTTTCGACTGAGATCTGGAGAGTCCCATGTGCACTAGGACAGACCCACTGATTAGTTGAGAGTGAAATTAGTGGGTAAATTTTTGCTTGCGTATCAGGGAACTCGAGATAGAAGGAGTAGCTGTTAGAGCGAAATGCCGTCAGTGAAAAATCTGTAAAGTTTCTGAAGCAATTGTGTTACCTTACCTGTAGTAAACTGACAAATTGGGGTTTGATTTTATTTAGTGCTCGCAATACTTGCATTAGTTTTGTGTTAATCTGAGTTTGGGAGGACAAGCCGCAAGACTTTGTCAGCTGTAGGACGTATGTGTGACGTCATTGGAGCCGTGCTGGGATAGGTTGGTTAGTGAGAAGGGTCACGCACGGATTGGCAGCTGTCCGTGAAGCGCGATTGGTTGAGAAGGTGGGTGAACAGAATTCTGGAATTAAAAGTCACTTCCTGATTTGATTTAGAATATAATAAAGGTCGCAGAAATGAAATTTTTGAAAGCGTTAAAGAGTGCTTTAAGGGGAGATACTTACATTACAACAAGTATACGGAATATTGCACTGCCAGAAGGTACACCAGCTTACACTGTAATCAAAGAAAAGTGTGGTGCACCATATCTTTGGCTAAAGCAATGGTGCAAAGTGACAGAGCAAGATGGGAGTTTAGCATTTCCTGCCCACGGAGCATTTAATTTGAGGAGTTTAGAGAATCTGAGGAGGGTGCTGTTTGATCTAAAACCCCCTCCAAGACCAGACCTGTTGGAGGCATTAGCGATCTGGGAGCTTGTAGACAAACAACATCAACAGAAATTTGAGAAGTGAATGAGGAAGATAGAATAGATACTAGCGGAGGCTAGATGGGACAGTGATCAGAGGTTTTGGAGAACTGAGACTTTACAGGGGATTAAGATGTTTCCTGAGATTGCATAGGACAGTGAAAGAGAAGGAAGAAAAGCCACTAGAAAGACTAACAGAAATCCTTCCAAGAGTGGGGAGGCTAGAAGATATTTGACATTGGAGGAAGAGTCAGACAATGATGAGTTTATTTTGCACTTATTGAGAAATCGTCCCCCACGGTATGCAGCGCAAGAGAGTGGTCCGAGCACTAGTGTGAATCCTTCAGCTCCGACACAGGCTAATGGGACAACGAGTCCAGTGCAGATTAATCCTAGCCTGACACAGAGCCAAATGCAGAGCAGTCTTAATGCACCTACTACTCCAGTAGCACAAACCCAGGTGCCACAGTCAAATGTCCCGAGAATTTACCCTGATGTACCGATTGTGGAGACATTTGAAAAGGATTTACAGATTAGATTTTGACACAAAGGATTTTGAACACATGAGATCTGCAGGAATGAAGGCACACCTTAGGGAGTTACTTTAAAGTCCACAGACCTGGGGAGCATTAGACAGATGGAAAGGCAGATGAATAAAGAAAAGAGATAAAAGGAAAGGATATTCATCAGAGCTTACTGCAATGTGCAGCAAAGTAAGGATCTAGTGAAAATGTTACCAGTGAGAGAGATTCCAGGAGGGAATTTTGTTCATGTCTCTTGGAACAGAGGTGACATTCTGTCTTTTACGAATGACTACCCCAGATTGAGAGAGAAGCCAGTAGAATGATATCAGTAGACAGACAGATTTGTGAAACTTGCAAAATGCCTTTGGGAGGACTTGAACACTTTATTAGAGATAGTATTCTAGCAGATTTATGGATGGAGTGCAAGAGGAGTATAGATTGGCCGACAAAAGAACCATAGACATCAGGCTACAGGTGCGCCATCTCCTGAGGTAATGAAATATTATTACAAAGTGATCACATTTTTGAAAATGAGAATTTCGCCCCAAAACATTGATTGGCAGTTAATGGACAGGACAGCTCAGGAAGCAAAGGAGTCGATAAATGCGTATTATGAGAGATTGTTGCAGGCATTCAAGCATTACAGTGTTACAGAGACAATTGAGCCGAAAGGCATGATTCATTTTGTGTTTAGATTTGTGGAAGGATTGACCTGAAATTAGCCAGATGATTAAGAGTCATTTGATTTGCTGGCAAGCAAAGCCGATTGATGAGGTGTTGCAGTACGCAAAGTACAGCAGAGAAAGCTGAAAGAAAAGGCGATGGTGATGCAAATTAAAGCGGCACAAACAGGCATGCAAGGACATTTTCCACAGCAGCAGCAACAGCAGCAGCAGGGAAATGTAGTATTTCAAAATCAGATGAGAGGTAGAGGTCACGAAGGAAATGTAAGCCGTGGTCCAGATTTGGGTACTGTAGTGGTTCAGCATGATGGACAGGGAATGAAGAAATTGTTGCCTTGTCCCACTTGCGGAGTGGTCGGACATTGGAAGCGGGAATGTCTGATGATGTTACACAAGGGTGTTGTTCAGCAAACAGGAGACATCCACTAGTTCCAAAACATGAGAGGACTGAGAATGAGAGGTCATAATCCAAATTTTCATAATAATGTGAATCAAATACAAAATTTCCAACCCATGCAGCAGGTGCAAATGCCACATTTACAATTGACACAGTTGCAGCCAGCTCAACAGCAGGTTCAAATGGTACCTAGACAGCAAATTCAAATACCTCAAGCTCCAATGGAACAGCAGCAGGTGATGCTTCCTCAACAGGTCATAGGTCAGAAGTTTAACCAGAGTAATAACACAGTACACCAATTCCCGTTACACAGTGAGAATGGAATAAACGATGATTGGGTGAGCGATAGTTCAGGTGAAGAGGAATGTGAGCTTGCAGCTTCCTTAGAAGTAGATCAGAAAGGCCCCTATGTGAAGGGAAAAGTAATGGGTCACAGGGTTTCATTTGTGGTTGACACAGGAGCTACAGGCTCTACAGTGAGAACAGCAGATGTTCCGAATTTGCCCCTTTCAGGAACGACAGTCCAGATTGTATGAGTAGCAAATCAATATTTGACCAACCCAATTACAGAACCAGTTCAGGTTAAAATTGGCATCTTTCAAGGATGCCATAAATTCGTAGTCTGTGATTCAAGTCCAGTATCCCTACTGGTAAGAGACTTGCTGTGTAAACCCAGGTGATTGATTACTTGCTCAAATGACGAAATCGAGATACAGAAGAATAGTGATGATGAGATTGACCCAGCTCCAGAGACCGAGTGTGAGACAATAAATGAGGAGTACCCCCTGATTAATTTATTTCCAGTATTCACAGTGAAGGAGCTTCTTCCTGATTTACAGGGAAAGGTTGAAGAAAAGGTGTGGGATCTGACAGGTGAAGGAGATTGGTCTGGTAAAGGGAGTTGAGCCAGTTAGGTTTCTGTAAAGCTGAATGTAATTTTTGTTCAGATTTCTCAGTATCACATGTCACAGAATATCCTTATAAAGGTTGCTGAAATAATTGCAGAATTTGTTTATCAAGGGGTCTTAAAAGAAGTGTTGAGCAGCTCATGTAATTCACCGGTAGTGGGATTGAAAAAAGCCATGTGGGAAAGTTCGTATTGTCCAGGACTTGAGAAAAATAAATGACATTGTGATCAAATGTTGCCCCGTGGTGTCAAATCCAGCTGTGACAATGTTTCAGATTCCATGTGATGCTGAATGGTTCACCGTCATGGACTTGTCACAAACCTTCTTTTCTGGGCCTCTTCATGAGTATAGCCAATTTCTCTTTTGTTTCAAATTTTTGGAGCGAGTTTATTGTTGGTGTAAAATTCTTCAAGGGTTTTCAGAGTCACCTTCCATATTCAATCAGCTCTTGAAAAAGAATCTGGAGTCATTGGAATTTCCTTTCCAATAGACATTGGTACAGTACATTAATGACTTGTTGATTGCATCCAGAACGAAAGAAGAGTGGAAGTATGACACAAAATTACCTTACTGAACCATTTGGGAAAGAATGGACATAAAGGGGGTGATTCCGACCCCGGCGGTCCTTGACCGCCAGGGCCGGGGTCGGCGGGAGCACCGCCAACAGGCTGGCGGTGCTCCTAAGGGCATTCTGACCGCGGCGGTATGGCTGCGGTCAGAAACGGAAAACCGGCGGTGTCCCGCCGGTTTTCCGCTGCCCTGAGCTGCGCCGCCATGGGGGATTCCGACCCCCTCACCGCCATCCTGTTCCTGGCGGTCAGGATGGCGGTGAGGGGTGTCGTGGGGCCCCTGGGGGCCCCTGCAGTGCCCATGCCAACGGCCCCACTTTGAATTTCAGTGTTTGCTTAGCAGACACTGAAATTCGCGACGGGTGCTACTGCACCCGTCGCACACCTTCCACTCCGCCGGCTCCATTCGGAGCCGGCTTCCTCGTAGAAGGGTGTTTCCCACTGGGCTGGCGGGCGGCCTTTTGGCGGTCGCCCGCCAGCCCAGTGGGAAACCCAGAATGACCGCTGCGGTCTTATGACCGCGGTACGGTCTTCTGGCGGTTCCCGCTTGGCGGGCGGCTCCCGCCGCCCGCCAAGCTTGGAATGACCCCCAAAGTGTCATCACTTATATTGGAATACTATCAGGTAGAAGAGCAATACTTGGGTCACAATATTGAGAAGGGATCCAGGAAAATATCCAGAGAAAGGGTCACAGTCATATTGCAGATGAGTCCTCCAGCCACACAGAGAGATGTCAGGATGTTTTTAGGGATGGCAGGCTACTGTAGCCAGTGGATTCCCAATTTTTTAATCATTTCCAAGCCCTTGCAGAAGCTGGCCCATAAGGAGGTCGCCGATCCCCTAGTGTTAGATCAGGCTTGCATGAAAGCATTTTCAGATTCGAGAGACAGTCTGTGCAAAGCTCTGGCTTTGGGTATGCCTGACTACACCAAGTCTTTCACATTGTTTTGTCACAAGCGTGATGCATGTTCTTTGTCCGTCTTGACGCAGGTCTATTGAGGTGTAAACTGCCCAGTACCATATTTACCAGCTACTATGGACCCAGTTGCAGCAGCTTTACCAGGCTGTCTGCATGCAGTTGCAGCAGTTGGACAGAGCCTCACACAGTGTGAAGGCACTGTAATGGGACACCCCTTAACTATCATGGTCCCGCACTACATTGAGATCCTACTTACAAACAGGAAAACCCAGTACCTAACAGGTGTCAGATTGACTTGCTATGACACGAGTATTTTAGGGTCACCTAATGTGTCATTGAAAAGATGTATAGTGCTTAACCTGGCAACCTTACTCCCAAATAAAAAAATTAAAATTGAAAAAGTGGAAGACATTGAGCATGATTGTCTTGAAGTAACTGATCAGTGCACAAAACTGAGACCTGACATTAGAGACACCCGATTGGAAGAAAATTACCAAATTATCTTTGTTGATGGTTCCTGTGTAAGAGGCAATACAGGAGTACTGAGAGCAGGATATGCAGTGTGCACAATTCCTGGTATACTGGAAGCATCTTGGCATTGAGGAGTGTATTCTGTACAAGTAGTGGAACTGTGAGCCCTTAATAGAGCGGCCATGTTTCTGCTCAGCTTAAAGTTACCATCTACACGGATAGCCAGTATGGATTTGGAATAGTCCATGACTTTGGCCAGTTGTGGTCAGAGAGAGGTTTCATGACCTCTTCTGGTTCACAAGTGGGAAACGGTGAGAGGATTGAAGAATTGTTGCAAGCTATCCAAATGCCCGAAAAGATTGCCGTGGTGAAATGCAGTGCACACCTGAAATTGCAAAATTTTGTGTCAATGGGAAATGGATATGCGGATCAAGTTGCAAGGTTTTGTTCATTGAACTGTATATCGTTCAAAGAAAAGTGGGTGTGTCTGATGAAGATGAAACGTGACCAAGTTTTGCATTGCATGTAATAGGTGCATTGGAAGAATTGAGAACATTGCAGAATAATGTTGACAGGGAGGAAACTTTGTTATGGAGCAAAATGAAATATGTACAGAGACAAGATGTATAGTGGGTTTCAGAAGAGGGTCAATTGGGTCTGCCAAACAGTCTGTTGTCTCAAAATGCTAGGTTTCATTATGGTCAAGCACATGTTGGGAGGGATGCCGTGATTCGTTTTTTTAAGCATAATTGGTTCAACCCAAGGTTTAGGCAAGTTGCTGAAGCAGTTTGCCATCGTTGCGTCATTTGTCAGCAAATGAACACAGGAAAAGGGACACTGGTTAATTTGAGCCACATTGGAAGCGCAGGAGGTCCATTCAGCAGAATGGAAATTGATTTTATTGAGATTCCTGTATATGGAGGATTGAGATATATGTTGGTGATTGTCTGCATATTTAGTCATTGGATTGAAGCATACCCTACACAAAGAAATGACAGCCTCACAGTAGCGAAACTACTGTTTAGGGAACTGATACCACGTTTTGGGTTTCCGATCTCTTTAGAATCAGATAGGAGAAGTCACTTCAACAATGAAGTAATTAAATTGCTATGTGCAGCCTTAAACATTGAGCAGAAGTTGCATTGTACTTACTGCTCTGAAGCATCAGGACTAGTAGAACAGATGAATGGTAACTTGAAATCAAGAATGGCGAAAATGTGTGCGTCCACGAATCTGAAATGGCCTGACGCACTGCCTTTATTTTTTATGACAATGAGAAATGCACCCGACAGGAAGAAAGGATTGTCACCACACAAAATCCTCATGGGTAGAGCAATGAGGTTGCAGCGGTCCCTTCAAATGTTCTTGTGAACATAACAGATGATATGGTGTTGGACTACTTCAAGGGTCTGGCTGATGTGGTTCGCTCTTTCTCTCAGCAGGTGGAAGCCACCACACTGCCACTGATCCAAGATCAAGGACACACCCTGAGAGCGGGTGACTGGGTGGTAGTCTGGAAACACATGAGGAAGACGTGTTTGGAGCCTCTGTGGAAAGGCCCTTTCCAGGTAGTTCTGACCACTACCAAAGCTGTGAAGTGCGCTGGAGTTCCAAACTGGATTCATCCAGACACACAAAAAAGGTGGCATGTCCTTTGAACAATGAAGAAGAGCTGTTGAGAGTACCAACAACGACCAGACAAGCCCCAGAGCCGGAAGGAGAAGAAAGAGGAACTGAGACCAGATCTGAGCACTTTGAGGATGGTTCAGTCACTCCTGTGAGAGACGAAGGAGAAGACATCCAGAAGGTTGACAGTGAGCCAATCTTAATTGAGGCAGCAGGAGAGTCTAATCAGAGGTGGGCTCTCCAAGAAGTAGATGATTTTGAGAGACAAACAGAGCAAATGCCAGACCCCTAGGGGGAAGGAGTTGAGGCAGATCAAAGCCAATGTGATCTGAAATCTCCTGAACCAGTTGCAGGTCCGTCAAGAGAAAATCCTACAGAACAGGAAGAAGTTTCAAGTTCAACACTGAAAAGAGCATTGATCAAGGGTCCACTAAAAGGAGATAAGTGGCCGGAGTCACAAGTAAAGAGAAAAGAAGTGGTTGTTGTGACACCAATCGAGGAAAAAGTAGATACGACAAGGAGAGAAGACCTGAGTGAAGGAGAAGTGAATGGAGATCGAAAGTTGAAAAGAAAGAGAATAGCAAGTCGAAGGTAAGCAGGTCCTGAATGGGCGTATGCAACAACAAGTGAATGTCAGAAAGAGATTTTGTCTTTGTGTTTTGATCCAGATATTCCAGGTCAATATTTTGGCACTTGAAGGAAGCTAATGAACTGAACTGTCGAGACCAATTGAGAAAAAGTGAAAAGAAAAAGGAGACTGTTGATAGTAACCGGAAAAGACTTTTGATAATTTGATTTGACTTTTTGAAACCTGATTTTAACAAGATAACTTGATTTAACAAGCTGCTAAACCGATTTTTGACAAAGGATCCTGGAAGTGAGATTGAAAGCTGTAAATAACTGCTGGAAGAAGATTTCTTGTTTTTGATTTATGTTGCATATTTTCAAAATTTTTGTCTTCTACTTTCTAATTCTTTACAGATCATGAGTAATGTTAGCCAGCAGGGTAGAAACAACAGGTACTGTAAATACATGAGTATTGGTTTGGCAATTGTGTGTGTGATATTGTTTGTGATATTGATTGTGGGTATGACTGTTCCTGACAAGTAAGGCCAACCATAATTTAGCTTTAGAGACAACTACTGCATTGTCAGCAATAGAGAAGTTTAGGTTAGATGAGAAGTATTTGCATGTAGGTAATGCACAAGGGAAACTTTCTTCTAATGTTTTCTATCGCTGATTGAGTGAGTATGATGAAACGATGAATGCAAAGTATTGTTTTGTGTGTACGCAGATTCCTTCATCAGTCAAAGATGGAGTTACCTATCAAAGACCCTCATTACGACCCTGGTGGTAATGCCCGCTGACCGCCGTGCTGGCCGGTGCCAAATGACCGTTGGTGCCGGCGGTAACCATACCGCCGTATTATGACCACAAAAACACACACCACCAGTAAGCAGGCAGTTTTCACAAACCGCCAGGGCCAACGACGGTTGAAAATCGGCGGTCAGCAAAACAACACCGCCATGCCAGAAATACTCTACCCACCAAAATATGACCCACAAGTCAGCACAGCGGTGTGTCGACAGCGGAAACATGTCAGCAGTGTGGGGCGGCCTATTCTCAACATAAGGCTCCCTGCGGGGGTGACGTCCGACCCCAGAGGAAGGTAGGGTAAATGTCATCAATGGGTGTGTGCGGGTATCCCTGTGTGTGCCCTGTGTGTTTGGGGTGTCTGTGTGTGTATCTGTGTTGTCTGGGTGTGTGAATGTGGTCCATGACGACAAATAATGAATGTGTGTTTTTCTGTGTAAACGTGTGTGGGGGCATGCCATTAGGGGTGTGGGGACATGTATGTGTGTTGGTGGTGTTGTATGTGTGCATGGGAGGTGAATCTGGTGTTCAGCCCGAATCCCCCCTATACCCATAAAAGGGACCGCCAGGCTTTTCGCAACGGTGTCACCGGAGTTGTAATAACTGCGGCAGTAAATGGCTCCAAAACTACCTGAAAACGCCTACCGCCTCCACCGGTGGTCTCAACACATTGGCGGTACAGGCAGTGAACTGGATGTATTACTCGCAGTTCACCACGCGGTCATATTACGGCAGTCCAAACCGCCAGCCTGTCGGCAGTGTAACCGCCAGTTTTCCGCCCACTGCCGGGGTCATAATGAGGGCCATAGTTTGCCCTTTACTCATGGGATAAGTTGTAGCCTGTTACTAACAAGATTCTATAACCAGGAGTACATTCAGTATTATTACTCCAATCATGACGTTGTATTTTTGTTTGTCCCCATAATAAGATACCTGAGTAGAGTAGCTAAGGACAGTGACATAGTATTAGTGAGAGGTTTCTTTGATCCTACATCAAGTTTTGGCTCAGGAACAACTTAACATTTCTTGCTTACACCATTAGAAAAGAGCTTTTTAGATCACACAGATGACATGAGAAAGGCATTAAAGGATAAGTTAGAAAAGGGTTTTGAGAAAAGGACTTATAAAAATGATTATTCTTTTAGTGAAATAAAAACACAAGGGAAATTAGCCTTAGATGCGCAACACGTAGGAAAGCTTTGTGTATACAGACCTAAATCTTGCACTAACACTTTGTTTGAGGGAACGAGTGAATGTATGTGTTTTTGTTTCAGAGTAAATGGACATTTATGTTGAATGGACAGGATCCAGTGATTCCTGGCATATATTACATTTGTGGACTTAATGCTTATTACCGTCTTCCAAGAGGATGGTATAGTACATGCTATTTGGGGATAGTTTTCCCAAAGATATTTTAACTCAATGACCTGAAAAGGTATCCAAAAGTGACAGAATTACGTCACATTAGAGAAAAGAGAGAGTCTCCTTCAGGGATGGTGGGAGATATATTTGGAGCAATAATTCCTTCAGTAGGAGTTGTTCTGAATTCTATAAAGATTCAAAAGTTGTCTACTATTGTGGATAACATGCTGACAAATTTTTCAGGAGCCATGATCCTGGTAGATACAGAATTAGCTGCGGAAAGAGCTATGACTCTTCAGAACCACGTTGCGTTAGACACTCTTTTTGCAAAGGATGGCGGAGTCTGCAAAATGCTTAATTCTAGGCATTGCTGCTAATTTATTCCTGATAATAGTAATTAAATTAGACACTTATTTACTACTCTGACTAATGAAAGTACTGATTTGAAGGAATTGAAAGAACCAGGGGCCAGATGTACGTAAGTTTGGGTTTGCGACTCGCAAATTGCGAGTCTGAGCGACTCGCAATTTGCGAGTCGCAAACCCAGATGCAGGATTGTGTCCCTGACACCATCTGCGAATCGGAAGGGGGTCGCAAAGACCCACCTCATTAATATTAATGAGGTGGGTCGCAATTTGCGACCCCCTTCCGATTCGCAGCACTCACAGGGATGGTGGCCTGCTGGAGCCACAGACCACCATGTCTGTGACTGCTTTTTAATAAAGCAGTTTTTTTTTATTGCAGCCCGTTTTCCTTAATGGAAAACGAGTTGCAATAGACATGAAAAAATGAAACGTTTTTGTTTCATTTTTCAGAGCAGGCAGTGGTCCGTAGGACCACTGCCTGCTCTGAAAAAATGTTTTTAGAGCCATTCACGAAGGGGAAGGGGTCCCCATGGGGACCCCTTCCCTTTTGCAAATGGGTGCTTACTGCAAATTGCTTTGCGACCGCGTTCGCGGTCACAAAGCAATTCTACATCGCGTTGCGAATTGCAAATAGGAAGGGGAACACCCCTTCCTATTTGCGAGTCGCATTCCCATTTTGCGAGTCGGTAACCTGGTTACTGACTCGCAAAATGGGAATGAGCATCGCGATGTGCGTTTTGCATGGTGCTGTTTGCACCATGCAAAAATCTTCCTACATCTGGCCCCATGTGTTTGGGAGAAAGTTGGCAAAGGATTTTCTTCAGTGGGAAACTGGCTCACCAACATTGGAAAAGATATACTATTGAAAATAATATAAGGGGTATTGATTATTGTGATTTGCCTACTTGGAGCATGGGGAATATGTAAATTGTGTTGGAGGATTAAATTGAATAAAACGAAAAATGATCAGAAGAGGAAAGAAATGAAAAGGAAAAATGTGTTTAGGAAAAATTTGAAGAGGGAACGAAGATCAAGGGGAATAGAGATGACGGAATGTTACCTGAAGCAGAAAATTAGTGTGGGAAGATTAGTGTCATGACACATTTAGTCATCAGAGGAGGAATTGTTAACGCATGTATTCTGAGTGTTGAATTTGCATAGAAAATAAATTATTATAGAAAAATAATGCAGGCATTTGAAGGTGTACCTACCAGAGTGGCCGCCAATGTTCACGACGTGTACTTATTAATTACTTATTAATATGAAATGTTCAGCTTTTGATTGATTAATGTAGTAATATGTCATATTGAGGTTTATGCATTATGTATAAGCTTTATTATTTGTAGGCCTTAACTTAGCGAGTTCTTGGCCTAGTTGCACTGCCTCATGTCAAGCTGTATTTCTTAATCAACTTATAAAATGGCTGTCTAAAGAATTAAGTTGTGATTTTCCACTGTGCTGACCAAGTGATCACAGTTGAAAGTCTTTCTCATGAGAACTGCTTGTTAGAAGATGATGTACTTGCTAGTGAAACAATGTTTAAAGTAATGTGTGTAAAACTGACCTTCCCAGGAGAAGACAATGGATGCACTGACTGGAGTATAAGCTACAACAATATTGGTACCTGACGTGCCAAACTACGGGTACAGGAGATGAGGAGCCAGTAATCGACATGACATGTGAGCCGTGTAGTAATGAGAGTTGTGGATTTGGGGTTTTAATTTCATTGAACTAAATGCAAACATGCGATTCTTTGACCAATAGGGTCATGGGAAGTAGTTTTAGGAAATCTAACTTAGCCGGACTGCACCGCCATTATTTTCTTGACCGTCCTGAAAAGAGACATGCTTAATTTTATTGCCTAAACAGACTTTGCTTTTTCTGAACTTCAATGCTGAATCCTGATGCCTTGCTGACCGAACGGATGTCCTATTGACGAAGACTGTCACAGCTTGCTGAACCATATTGAGGACAGGTATATGACGATATTACTGATTGCTATGCTTATTTGCTTTTGTTTCTAGGTACCAACTGCTACCTTTGATAGAGCCATAGTTAGATGTTTTCCAAATTTGTGCTGACTAAATTGTGTTGCATGGAGTCCAAGCATGCCATTCTAATCTGATGTTAGTCAGGGTTCTCGCTGATGATGTTCGCTACATGTAATAACAGTTGATGTCTTTTCTTTGCTAAATTCTAAACATATGTTATTTCGTTTGTGTAGTTATTCTTGCTGTTAATTTGTACTGTAACCTTAGAATGTATAGTGGCTCAAGCTTTGATTAGACTGCGATTCTTTCGGCACTTTGGTCAGCCAGTGTTGTTTCTGTATTTTTATCATTTGATTTTGACATCAAGTTACATGACATTAGCATTGTTAATATAGGGAAATTAACATTCTAATTTTTACATAAAGGTGTGGTTATTCATGAACGCAAGGTCATGGTGTGTGGATATTACTGACTCCTATTGATTATTGATGTCATTGATTGTTATTGCCATTGATTTGTATTGGTGCAGGGTTACATAATGGGAAAAACTCAAAGTGCAGTCAAAAGGTGCATCAGCCTATTCGCGTCTCCTTGTAAGTTTACTTATTAAGGTCTGACGCGCTAACACTAGCGCTATAAAACAAAACAAAATGCATGTGAGAAAGGGGCTGTGGTGAGATGAGTGGCAGTATTGGAAGGTGGTAGTGATGGAATCCGCGGAGATGGAGGTTATTGGGGGCAGGGGTGTTAAAAAATATTGTTACAACAGGCACCTCTAACTCTAAAGCCTGCTCTGCCCACAAGTAACATGTGAGATGGTGAAGGCAGCATCGTTCCTAAAGGCGCCTATGGCAGTGTTTTCACAAGCCCATGAAGTAGCCTGGTACCAAATAATAATTAGTCAGAAAAGAAGACGGATCTTTTGAGTGCCTAGTTTTTTTAGTTAGAGTGAAGACAAACATGCTAAACATATCTCATGAAAGACTCGTAGAGATGCTTGTGCACACTGAATGAGAAGGTGCTCAGAAAATGTAATTTTGCACTTGTATGTTTGCCAAACATGAACACAAAAACAGGCGCAGTGCAAAAAATGTAAACTCATTACGCATTGTTCATAGTTTCTGGGCTGCTTCTATTCATACATAATATTTGAGTCTTTGTTTCCCTGGTGTTTCAGTGTTCAGATTCCTTTCGCCTCCTTTTTTCCTCTTTTGTATTGTTTTTTCCACTGTGGATGAATTTATTTTACTATTTAGTTAAATATTTCTAAATCACTTTGACAGACCCAGTTTAGAAATGCACGTGAAAATAAATCAAATAAAGATATAAGCTAATAAATAAATACATAAATAAATAAAATAATAATAAATAAATACAATTACTGAAGTTTTGTTGAAGTGATGAGTGTGTATTTTGCTTTCATAGAGAGAGAGGGGGTAAATAGTTCTGCGCTGTCCATCTGTACACTTAGTGACTGTTACCTCTATTGCCCCCATACAAACATGTTCCAGACTGGCGGGATCGAAATTCATAGGGCTTGATTTATTTTATGGTGGTATGTACTCTGTCTGTCAGGGTGGCAAAGCACAATATGTCCACCACCCTGACAGACAGAGTACAACCGTACTTAAAGATCACTGCCTGCCAAGTTGTTGGACGTGGCCCTTTTTGCAGGGTTACTCTTGAACTTTCTGCCTTCTTCCTCCTATTTTTTCTGACTTTGTTTTGCTTGGCTGTAGTACTCTGGACACTTTACCACTGCTAACTACTGCTAAAGTGCATATCTAAAATGTGTTGGCGTTTGGTTTATCTATGATTGGCATAGTTGATTTACTAGTAAGACCTAGTGTAGTGCACCAGGTGTGCCCACAGCCAGTAAATCAAATTCTACTGGTGGGCCTGCAGAATTGTTTGTGCCACCTACATGAGGACTTGTACTGGTGTGTTTCACATGTCCTGATAGTGAAATACTGTAAAATGTGTTTTTCACTATTGCAAGGCCTGTCTCTCCCATAGGGCAACGTAGGGATTGCCTTGAAATATAGTTGAAGTCTAATTTCCCATTGGGAGCAGATAGAGGTCAGGAGTTTGGGGTCTCTGAACTTCAAAATGTTAAAATACATCTGTTGGTGAAGTTGGTGTTTGAAATGCCATTTTTAGAAAGCAGGCATCTTCCTGCTTAACCATTCTGTGCCTTTGCCTGCCTGTTGAATACACTTCCGGGTCAAGATGACAGTTGGACTTTTTGTGTATTCACTCTAAACAATCACACAAAGGGAGCTGAGGCTGATGGGTCTTCCAGAGTTAGAGTGGTGGGAGGTGCTGACACGCACCAGAAAAAGGCTACCGTTCCTGTCCTCACACAAAGCAGTCTCCCACCCACTGAAGTGTGTCTGGGGCCAGGGCACGGAAAGCCAGTGTCTTGTGCACTAGAAAGACTTCTCTTTGAAGTTCATCTACTTCGAAGACAGAAATGGATATAAGTACTAGACCTCTATCACCACAGAGTTAGAACACTTCTGGACTGAGAACCCTCTGCGAGGAAGAAGAGCTGGATGCTGTAGGAGGGACTGCTACTCTTGTGTCCTGGGAATGAAAGGACTGGACTTTGCCTTTTAAATCCTGCTTTCCAGGGTTTTCCAAGGGCTTGAACTGAGCTTGCCTCCTGTTAGGAATTCACAGGACCATCAAAGACTTCACCTGCCAGCCCCTTGGCTCTCTTGCTGAGAGTCTTGACTTGTCAAGTGGTGTCAAATCCCGTTACTCGGCCCTTGGAAGTGAGCTCTGGTGCAACCAAGAAGGAACTCCAGAGCAACTTTGGAACCGGTGCTGCTGTCCGACTCCGTGCCTCTACCTGCACCAGAGACGTGGTCCCTGCTGAGTACAGCAAATGCGAACTGAAACACAGGCCCAATAACGCTGCAGAGCCTCCAAAGTCCCATCACTGTGTGAGTCCCGAGTGCCATGTCCCCACGTATGGGACACCCGACTCTGCCACAGCACCTTTGCCCCCGTGGTGTGGTCGCAACGCCTTGAAGTAGACGCTTCACATCTTAACCTACTGGATTCAACAACTGTGCCTTGTCATAAGGAACAAAGCCTTGCCACCGACGCCGCCTCACCTCACTTGCAACTCATGCTTCACCTCCCCTGCATAGCAGTAAGGGACCAATGCCTCACCTCCCCGGTAGCAGTAAAGGACCTATGCCGCACAGTCCCCAGCAACGCCTCACCTCCCGGACTCTGTGCAACATTTTATTTCCGTACCGTTTTCCAAGGTACTGTACCTGGGATCCGTGCGACTCCATGGCAGGACCGCCCTCCCTTGCGAGCAGACTGTTGGGAACTACTCTGTCAAGACACTGTGATAGCCCCAGTTGGAGCTATTGTATTTCTAAGCGCTTTACTAAGATTAAGGACCTGATTACAAGTTTGGAGGTCGGTCCGCCAAACTGCCCTGGTGGCAGTCTCCAGACAGCTGTATTATGATGAACACAGGCAGAGCTACGTCCCGCCAAGCCAAAGTGCTGACCGCCAGCGGCGTGGCGGTCTGCTGTCTCAGCGGTCTGCACTCCAGTGCCATCAGCACCGCGGCCAACCGCCGAGCCAATTACAAACACACTGTCAACTTGGTGGTCCCCTTGCAGTGGTTAGCTTATGGCAGTCAACTACTGCAGTATGCGTTCAACAAAGCAATAGACAAGTGCCCATACAATAAATTGAAAAACAACACAGCTGACAATCATGGGTTCAGTGGACAAACCTCCAAATCACACTATAAACCACACCCCTTAACATACATAATCCTTTGCATTTCCACTACAATAAAGAGGCCGCATTTGATTTTGTTGAGAGAGATGAGACACCCCTTTTTCACTATCCCTTAAACCCCTTTCACACACTTTTCTCCATTCATGACCTGAGAGACAAGGTGCATTCCCTGACTTCCAGGCAACATATAGAGACCACCAAGATTGGCGGTGGCCCTCCCAGAGCCCCATAGCAACTCTTTCCCTGGGAGGACGAGGTTTGGCCATCCTGCATTCTTAGGGCTTTACAGGATTACCTGGGGGAGTGGAGTTTGGTAAGTTTCAGCACAAAAACTGTCAGAAAACTGCAATTTTCTGCATGCTAACAGGTCAGCTAATGCCATTTTGTCATTCACTGACTATACCCACATTCAGTACCCAGACTATCTGAGATGTAAGACTGTCAATGTGTGTTGTTGGACCTAACATCACAGGTACCAAGGCCCATCACATGCCATGAGTTGGAATGGTGCCTGTAAGTGTTTCAATATTGAAAGATCATCCCAGAACTCATGATGGGTCTCACAACCAAAATGCAATCTGGCAACAGGTATGAAGTACCCAACATTTGTCAAGTGTTGGGAAGTAGAGAGTGACATGACTGCACAGAGTGTACCAGGAGAACTTTTTAAAGTGGTCCGAACTCTTACTCTTCCGTCCCATCCTCCCGGTCTGGAGAATTCCCCCATGTTCTGCCAAAAAGTTGCAGACTTTTTAAAGAATACAATTACCCAACTGCAGGCAAATTTTGTACACGTCGCCCTGGAAAGGGAGGGGGGCATGTTGGAAGACACTCTGCTGTCATATTCAACTCCTAAGCTGAATAGTTTTCCTCCCTTATCAGCCAAAAGGATTTCCGAACTACTGGGTAGAGTTGAATCCAGTTCTCCGAATGACCCGTGCCCCTGCAGATATTAAAGTTAGTACCAGACTTGATTTCTACGGCCTTGGAACCAGAATATGCAGACATCTTTAGGGAAGGGAGCTTTCCTGCTGCTTGGAAAGACTCTATAGTGATCCCTTTAATCAAGAAGCCAGGCAAGGAATCTAACGATTTAAATATTCTGCAACCTATCTCCCTCTTACCACCACGGCCAAGATCTTGGAAAGACATCTTAATATTGAACTGGCAGATTTCTTACAAGCCAATGGTGGACTCGGTCCATCCCAACACGGGTTCCAACAAGCTCATAGCATGGAATTTGCTTTGATGTCCTCTGCGGATCTTATTCGCAGAAGAGTAGATCGGGGGAAGGACCCATCCTAGTCTTACTGGATATTTCCACGGCTTTCGATACTATATCCCCGCAACTCCTTATTCAGCGATTGCATCAGGCAGGAGTCAGAGATAGGGCACTTGATATCCTCAAGTCTTTTCTCACCAACAGATCCATCACTGTGTCCTGTGGGGATTACAGGGCTACCCCTTTTCAGTTATCATGTAGCGTCCCACAGGGGTCCTCGCTCAGCCCCACTTTGTTCAATCTTTATGTAGCACCATTGGCCAGTTTAGTGCGTTCATTCGGTTTTCAGATTGTGTCGTACACGGACGATACACAGCTGATTATCCCAGTCTCTCTCAACTGGGAGGAGGCCGTGGGCAGATTTCATCAATGTATGAGAGAGATCAGCAGTTGGATGAGCAGTAATTGGCTCCGACTCAATGGGGAAAAGACAGAAATCATTTTTGGGGGATTTGATAATAAGTTATGGAGACCCCATTGGTGGCCGGAGTCTTGTAGTGAGTGCCCAGTTCTGCGTTCCTCAGCTAGAAACCTGGGCATTGTATTCAACAGATCCCTCTCATTTGAGCAACAAGTTAACCAAACGGTTAAATGTTGCTATTGGGCATTAAGAACCCTTAAGAAAATCGTTCCCTCCCTTCAGGGAGACTTGAAAATTGTGGTGGTTCTGGCGCTAGTAATGTCTATATTGGATTATTGTAATGCCTTAATGTTGAATATTAGTAAATCTGCACTACACAAACTACAACTTATCCAGAACGCAGCAGCCCATTTGGTTTTAGACCTGCCTCGCTCTGCATCAGCTAGCAGCTGACTCAAACAACTCCACTGGCTTCCGGTGGAAAAACAGATTAAGGTTAAGTCTCTCTGTTTAACTTATAAGGCCCACCACCAAGAGGGCTGCGATTATCTTAGATCAGTTTTACAACCTTACCAGCTGATTTTGGTGCCCCGTTGTCACAGTGTTAGATGGGGGGACAAAGCTTTTTCAGTGGGGGCAGCCAGACTCTGGAATGCCTTCCCTCTTGCGATCAGACAGGCAGTCATATTTTGGTTTTAGAAAAAAATTAAAAACTTGGCTGTTCTCCCTTTAGGTCGGGGAACTATGGAAAGGCCCTGGCATCCGATCTCTTAATGTTTTTGTATCTCTGCGACTTACTGGTATCTATCAGCGCTTCAATCCTACAGCCGGAATTGCGTTTTACAAATGACTACAATACAATACAATACCTCCTAAGAGGCCCTGTTTTTGTAACTCCACCAACCAGCCCAGTGTTCACTTCCTCAAATAAATCTGTTTGTAATCTCTCAAATGCTGTTCACTCACCTGAGAGTATACTATTGGTCTAGTGTGTGAAGTAGTGGGTGTGACTTGACTGCAAATCCCAAGAGGCTTTGTTTCTGTAACTCCAACCACAGCCCATGGTTCAATTGCCCATTACACCTATTTGTAATATCTCAAATGCTGTACATTCACCTGAGAGTATACCATTTATCTACTATGTGAAGTAGAGGGAAGGACGACTGCAACTCCCAGGAGGCCCTGTTTCCGTAACTCCAACCACCAGCCCAGTGTTCACTTGCCCAAATACACTTGTTTGTAATCTCTCAAATGCTGTTCACTCACCTGGGAGTATACCATTTGTCTAGTGTGTGAAGTAGAGGGACTGACCTGCCTGCAAAGCGTCGGAGGCCCCGTGTCTGTAACTCCAACTACCAGCCCAGTGTTTACTTTCCAAAATACACCTTTATGTTATCCCTCAAATAAAGCTCATTCACCTGGGAGTATATCATTTGTCTAGTGTGTGAGGTAGAGGGAGTGACCTGACTGCAAAGCCCAGGAGGCCCGGTGTCTCTAACTCCAACCAGCAGCCCAGTGTTCACTTGCCAAAATACACCTGTTTGTTATATCTCAAATGAAGGTTACTCACCTGGGAGTATACCATTTGTCTAGTGTGTGAAGTAGAGGGAGTGACCTGACTGTGACTCCCAGGAGGCCCTGTTTTTGTAACTCCAACTGCCAGCCCAGTGTTCACTTGCCCATTTACACCTGTTTGTAATCTCTCAAATGCTGTTCACTCAACTGGGAGTTTACCGTTTGTCTAGTGTGTGAAGCAGAAGGAGTGACTTGATTGCAAAACCCAGAAGGCCCTGTGTCTGTAACTACAACCACCATCCCAGTGTTCACTTTCCCAAATACATCAGTTTGTTATCTCTCAAATGAAGCTCATACACCAAGGAATATATTACTTGTCTAGCATATGAAGTATAGGGAGTGACCTTCTGCAAATCCAAGATGCCCTTTGTCTCTAACTCCAACCAGCAGCCCAGTGTTCACTTGCCAACATACACCTGTTTGATATCTCTCAAATACTGCTTATTCACCTGGGAGTATATAGTTTGTCTAGCATGTGAAGTAGAGGGAGTGACATTACTGCAAAGCCCAAGATTACCTGTGTCTCTAACTCCAATCAGCGTTCCAGTGTTCATTTGCCAAAATACACCTGTTTGTTATCTCTCAAATGAGGTTTACTCACCCGGAAGTATACCATTTGTCTAGTGTGTGAAGTGGAGGGAGTGACCTGACTGCAACTCCCAGGAGGCCCTGGGACTGTAAGTCTAACCACCATCCCAGTGTTCACTTGCCCAAATACACCTGTTTGTCATCTCTCAAATGCTGTTCACTCACCTGGGAGTATATACTTTCTCTAGTATGTGAAATAGAGGGAGTGACCTGGCTACAAATCCCAGGAGGCCTGTTTCTGTAAATCCAGCCACCAGCCCAGTGTGCGATTGCCCAAATACACCTGTTTGCATTCTCTCAAATGCTGTTCACTCACCTGAGAGTATACCATTTGTCTAGTGTGTGAAATAGAGGGAGTGACCTGACGGCAACTTCCAGGAGGCCCTGTTTCTGTAACTCTAACCACCATTCCAGTGTTCACTTGCCCAAATACACCTGTTTGTAATCTCTCAAATGCTGTTCACTCACCTGGAAGTATATACTTTGTCTAGTATGTGAAGTAGAGGGAGTGACCTGGCTGCAAATCCCAGGAGGCCTGTTTCTGTAACTCCAGCCACCAGCCCAGTGTGCGATTGCCCAAATACACCTGTTTGTAGTCTCTCAAATGCTGTTCACTCACCTGAGAATATACCATTTGTCTAGTGTGTGAAATAGAGGGAGTGACCTGACTGCAACTCCAAGGAGGCCCTGTTTCTGTAACTCCAGCCATCAGCCCAGTGTTCACTTGCCCAAATACACCTGTTTGTTATCTCTGAAATGCTGTTCACTCACCTGGGAATATACCACTTGTCAAGTGTTGGGAAGTAGAGAGAGTGACCTGACTTCAACTCCAAGAAGGCCCTGTTTCTGTAACTCCAATCACCATCCTAGTGTTCATGTGCCCCAATACACCTGGTTGTAATAATCAAAAGCTGTTCACTCACCTGGGCGTATACCATTTGTCTAGTGTGTGAAATAGGGGGAGTGGCCTGACTGCAAATCCCAGGAGGCATGTTTCTGTAACTCCAGCCACCAGCCCAGTATGCACTTGCCCAAATACAACTGTTTGCTATGTCTCAAATGATGTTTACTCACCTGGGAGAGAGCAATATACAGATCATGTTCAACTCAGAGACGTGTGTCTACCTTGCTCCATCTTCACCTGGTATCCCAAGATTAAACTATTGAGGACAGGAATGACACCTTACCAAGTGTGTATACAAAGTATTCCTAAGGCCATAAGCTGCATCAGCAGATTGTTAGTAGCAATGAACACATTAACACAACACTGCACGCATGATGACTGCAGATACACATACAACAAAGTTGTGTGTTTGCCTGTATCTCACTCAACTAGGCCTCCGAATGGTCAATTGCACATGTTGCCTCTCCACTGTGT
Source organism: Pleurodeles waltl (assembly GCF_031143425.1). NCBI lineage: Eukaryota > Metazoa > Chordata > Amphibia > Caudata > Salamandridae > Pleurodeles > Pleurodeles waltl. The sequence continues at coordinate 580,601,543 of NC_090439.1, read as the reverse complement.
TGGCTTCACTGTTGGTAAGATGTCATTTTCATTCCCTCACCCAAACTGTAGCAGGTCAGCTCATGTCAAATGCTCCAATACCATGGTAACATGGCACAATAGGCTAATCTGCCACTTAAGAATGTCCAATATCTCTAGTTATTGTAACACTTTGGAGGTAGATGTCACACTTCAACCAATAACAATGTACTCTCTTTCTCAACAGATCAAGCTGGCACAGCCCCTGCGAAGATCTCGTCCACCAACCAGACAGCCACTCCACCCCCAGATGAAGCCCTCAGTGATGACAACACTCCTTGACTCGTTGATGTGGAGGATGGTCCTGGCACATCTGTGTAACCTGGTCAGACGGCAACAGTGAGTCCCACTGTGCCCACAATGACACCACCCGGCCACCACACAACAACGCAGAAGTCCAACGTAGTCTTCTGCACTTCCATCCTATCACTATGAAAGCTGTCTTGACACAGGTCTTCTACACCCAAAGTCTGTGAAATACATTCCCAGGAACGATCCATGTCCTCTATGTACGTCCCAACAGCACGATATAACGGGCAATTTCACAACTCGGAAATGCCCAAATAAAGATCTCATGCTGAAGGTACCTGAACAAAAAACAAAACAAGGAATTATGAAACCATAGATATGACACAAGTCACAATGCAAACGTCTGGAGAACAAAATCCATTAGAAAAATCTGACACAAACAAAGCAACATCATCAAAATGTGAATGTGTCAAAAGTTTCCTCATCAAACACCCTTTGTTATATTTTGCCTGACCATCATCTCCCTAAATATTTCCAAAAAGATATTCAACACATTATCACAACTACACTTCCTTGTACAGTCAAAGTCATGACATCACATGACATACTTACACTCATGAGAAGAAGTTATTGACGAAATCTTGTTGCAAGTCAGCTTCTTCTTCTTTACCACTATTATCTTCATTTGGTGTTTCAGGATTCTTACCCAGTGGCAACTCAGGCTCCCCATCCTCTGGGATGTAAGGGGATATTCCTCCACAGGGCAATGTTATGGAGCATGCAGCATGTTACGGTGATCTGACACACCTTCCTGGATCAGTAGAGGAGGGCTCCACCAGTCTTGTCCAGACAGCAAAATTTGGCCTTCAGGAGCCCAGAAGCCTGCTCTACTATCCGCCGTACTCTTTCATGGGTCTCCTTGAAGCGGACTTCCTCTGGTGTAGTTGGATTCCTCAGCGGTGTCAACAACCAAGGAAGGTTTGGATATGCTGAGTCTGCTCTTTTGTAATGAGACATAAGTGCCACAATGAGTCACTTACTTCATGATTGTAGCACATGACATTGTACACACAAAATCAGGACAGATGTGACTTACCAGCCAGCCAGGCCCTCTCTGGTTGCAGTTTTGCCATCAGCTGGGAACTGGGCACAGATGTTTGAGATGTAGAGATCTGACAAGGAGGCAACTTGCAAGTTGATAGAATGGAAGTGCTTCCTGTTGTGATAGACTTCTTCACTGGCCTGCGGTGGCACCAAGGCAATATGTGTGTCATCCATGGCTCCCACCACATGTGGAAGGCAACCAAATCCACAGAAGTCAGCCTTCACAGTGGCTAAATTCTCAAATCTGGGGAACATAATATACCTGTCAATGTGTTTCATCATTGCTGATAACACATTACTGAACATAAGTTGGGACATTTCACCAGATATGGCCCCTGTATACTGGAAGGACCCTGTGGCCAGGAAGTGTAATACTGCAATGAGTCTCACAATGGGTGGTATGCATGTTGGATATGTGTTTTCAGGCATCAGGTCTGGCTCCAACTGATGACTTATATCCACAATAGTTTACCCATTCAGACAGAACTGTTTGATGGTGTGACGTTCTTCCATGGTTTGAAGGTCTGGCAATGGACAGTACACTGGAGCTTACTGCCTCCTTCCTCTGCCAGGGTATCTATTTGTGAAATCAAATGAGTTGGAGCATTATTCACTGTGTCCACACCAACATACATGATGAATATGACCAAAATCATGTGACAGAGCATTACTGACTGGAAAAACATTACACCCATTTCACATCAAAGCTGTCAACTACTCAAGTGCCAAATGTGACCCCCATGGTTGTTTACACATGTGTCTACAACATTGATTTGCACATAACACAACTATCTGCTACTCGTGTGCCCCTCGAACATTTTTCAGTCTGTTCCAACCGCCAAAAATACTGCCACAAGCGGTGGACAGTGCACCACCATAATATTCCATCTGTAACCAGCAACACACTACATAGTGATTGTGTAGGAGAACCTACACAACAAAGCTGCTTTACATTGTTTGAGATGATCAGTCACATACATTGATGTTGTGACACATTTAACAGGCCCCAACACTGTGGTTAAAACTGCCAAAATGGCAGATGCCTAACCTAGTTTGCTGGACATTAGGAACTGCCCGCGGCTGCTGACGGGTGTTGGCTGCCCAGTGGGCGATTTCAACCTCAGAGGACACAGCCATAGGCTAACATTGGTGACTGTGACAGTCGAGGCCCAATGGTGTGGCCATCGGCGGCATTGACTATGTCTGTGGCGTACATGTACGGTGTGTTTTGCTGAATCACTCACTTGACTCCTGACACTGCTGCCATCAACACTTCCACCACTTCAGCTGCTCTGTGCCACCTCTGGGAGCAATCATACCAGGCCAAGCAGGTGAAAGTGTCCCTGTCTTCTCTCCTGAGGAGCTTGACAGGCTTGTTGAGGAAGTCCTTCCCCTGTATGCTCAGGTCTACGGTTCACCAGATGAGCAGGTAAGAACTTCATAGGCATATTTGACTCTATTCAACACCATCCTTTCCTTCCTCATAGGCTACAATGTGCCTCTGAGTGCCAGTGAGACCTTTCGGCTGCCAGTTGTCACATTTTGTGTTCCATACATAGGATGTACATGGTGCTGGTAGTGGAGACAATATTTCACATTACCATTGTGTTTTGTGATGCGTGATAAGCACTAGATCCTCCTATTTCATTAACATTTCTAGGCAAGAAGACTTTACAGCCATACAATGAAATATCTTTGGATGTGATGTTTTAAAATGTAAAACAATATGAATGTGCATTAATGCACAAGCTTTGTATGTATACTGTTTGAGTCATTTGAGGATCTTGTTAGCAATGTGTGTAGTCCCACAGATCACTCAGCTCATATCTGGCCTTGGCAAACTGTTGTATGAGAACCATGTAAAACTCACTGTGCCCTTCAAATTGCCACACAACCTTGAACCCACATAGAGGATGGGCACAGGATGTACTGTCAGGCAAGGAAGTTGTGGAAATGTGAGTGTCGTGTAGGTTCTGTATGCTCAGCATACAGAGACCAAGGCCTTCTCCCATGGGACATAGACCAGGTGGGGTCAGAGTTATTGCAGCTATGCAACTGTGGCACTGGGCCCACTCCATGTAGACCTGACGATCCTTGGATGTGGACAAAATGAGTCTTCAGTGGCAAGACTTGCCCTGAAGGACTTTGTACATTGACTACATGATGAATGGGTACTGAGGTAACCCCCTGACCTAGTACATATTCCTGTAGACCCTCATTGCCAATGTGTGTCATTGACCTATGACAGGTTCCTTACTCCCACAGCTTTTTTGGCACATTTCCATAAGTCATATTTGTACAATAGAGGCATATTGCACAAGTGACAAACCTACAGGGCAAATAAGTTGGTTCATTCAGGGGTCATGTGACTCATTAGATTGGTTACATGCAACTAATCAAACCAGCCATTCCTTGGTATGTTGGATGCCATCTCTGTAGGATTGCCACAAATGGTAAAAGGTGTGTTTTGTGCTACAGGTACATACCATACAAACCCACTCTGAAGTGGTATAAGATTACATTGGGTAGACCACATGTCCACACATGCACAGGTAAGAGACTTTCCATGCTACCCGTGGCAGCCTTTTCATTGTCACTTAAGTCTTAGGGTGTAGTCTGGACTGTGGTAGGTACCTGCAAGGACTGTATGCATTGAGTCAATGTGGATGAATGTAAATGTGTCTGTCCAGTCATGCCCAGCAAATTTTCCCTTTAGAAAGTCACAATGGTGTTTTGTGTTTCATTGTGTCTCACATCACAGTACATGTTGCTTGGGCCAGGGCTTCCTGATGTCTTTGGGCTTGCTTGGTCAGTCTAGGCCATGAGCATGGTAGTGGGTTAGTCTGCAGATTACTCCAAAAGTGTTTATGTATGTCCCTGTACTTATCAGCATGTGTACCATTGTAGTGGGTTGACAATTACAACATTGTTGTCCTTGGGGTTTCTGAAATGTTTGTGACACAACCAGTTGGACAAAAAATTGAATTGTAACCTCTTCATTTCTCTATTGCATCCATAGAAGTCAACCCCATCAGAAGAAAAGGATTTCGAGAGCTATCACCTTGAAGGTGCGGACCCTGGGGGTCCATTGCGGGCTGAGCACTCACTGTCGCAAAAGGTGGGAAGACCTGAGACACTGAGCCTGGAAGATCGCTGAGGTCCAACTGAGGCTGCCCTCCCGAGGTGGGTGGGACGCATGTCGGAGCCTGACCCCCCTGATGACCCGCAGTCTGGCAGTAGCCTACTTCGAGCTTGATGGGCATTTGGGGGGAGCACAGCAGCTACAAGGAGGTGAATCCTGGGCATATTCCTGCATGTTACATTGCCAAGTTGATGTGTTAGAGCCTGCCATCTCCCCCTAAAGATTGGAGATGGTCCATGTGTGACACACAAGATGAGTTATTGTTTGTGTAGGTATGGAAGTTGGTGCATGCTGATGTGCCTTGCCTATTGGCCCAGGGACCTAGGACACAACAGAGTACAGTCCACTACTAATATATTATCCAGGGCCAACACATGGCTGAGTACAGTGATCAATCAGGTCATGTTGTTGTGGGTATCATTTGTAGCTAAAAGTCCACTTGTCTTCAGTTTGTCAGCCCCAACTACAAACAACATGAGGTAATAGATCACTATACTCAGCCATTTGTCTGTTCAAGTGAGTATATTGCCATCTGTTCCCCACAGGCCACTTGTCTTCAGTGTGTCACGAGTGCTGGTGACTCACTACTGTCTCTCATGTGAAGGTGGCCATCATATATGTGATAAAGCATACATTGCCCTTTTGTTGCAGTCACCGAGCAATACTTCCCCTTGATAAGTAGTAAATGTCCAGTGACATGATTTTGGTAACATCACTGTTGCCATCATTCCTTGTGCCTACATGTTAGCATGTGTACCTTTCACTTTTGTCATATAATTTTTGCTGATGTTTCATACATGGTCTACCTGTCTTCATGGGATGATGTCTAATTCCATCACATATGTGTGCATACCAACATGTGTTTGGGATTATACATATGTTATGGGGCTACAGTTCATGTGGTGCCACAGACAGAAATGTGTCACAGTTCATTGTTGTCTCACACATACCCTCACTCGTCACTCCTTGTAAGTTGTCATGTACAATTGCAGAAGCAATGAAGGACATGACAGGTAGGACTACAGCTTTTGCTCACAATGTGCATTTCCATGCCATTGATATTGAATCTTTTAGCTAAGTGCTTAGCACATGCTTAATGGTGAAGGTTCATTAGCTAACTGTTGAAATGCATCAGGGAGTGACTTGCAGAAATGTGGGAATCATATGTGATTGCGTACACTCATTGATCCAAGGGAATCCATGTTTACATTACAAAAAAGGACAGTGATGTGCCTTCCCATTGAGCAACATGTTAAGGGCCTTCTACAGACACTGGAGATTCCCTGAGCCTCTACAACATTCAATGGACTATTGGTTTTTACTTATGCAATCAATAAGTGTAGGGTATTCTCAGCAGTACCAATCAAAATATCCTTGGGGCTAGCTGATTCATTGTGGTGTGGATATTTGTAGACAAATATCCCAGACATTTTGCCCAAATTGTCTCCAGGGTACTTTTCTGTACAAGATGTGTTATTGATCAGAGCAACATTATTGGAACTTCCATGAGACTATTTAGACAATGGACATATTGTGAAGTTACCATTAGGTTTTTTTCCACAGTTTGACATGGGTGTTTCTATGTCACTTTCTTTCAGTGACTAAACTTCTTGGTGCAACATGGCTGGATTATTTGCCATCATTTCATCATGATGTGGTATTGGATATATGACGATTAGCTGGATGCATGACCTTCTATGGGATCAGTGAGATTGAACTTGGCATTGCCATACTATTTTGTGACAACAGGTTACTGAAGGATGCTACATAAGCAAAACCATTCAAGGTGTCAGGGTCTCCTACAGAAAACCTCACCCATGCAATTGGAGTTATCTGTGATTCTGAATTTACTGTACACAGTTCATGTAGCATGCATGCATATGGTGTAGCAAATGTTGGAGCCACTTTGCTGAAGCTTGTGGCTGTGGGCTACTGTGCATTATGGTAATGTTTGGTAATCAAAGCAGTTGTTCAAGTGTGATCAGGCACATATAGTGACCCTATTTATCTTTGTAATTTCAGCAGCAGCACAGGCAAGCAGAGGAAACAGGGCTGACACCAGTGGGGAAGCTGATGGCCACAGTACCTCCGGTCACAAGACATCAGACATGGAGGGATCCAGTGGCCCGGAGGATGAGGGGAGTGCCACAGAGGTTGCAGGATCAACATCATGATCTTTGGATTCTGCCTCCAGTTGACACTCCCTAGTGGTGGAGGACTCACTAGGAACTATTATCCTTGACCCCCACCTCCAGTTCCATCTCCATCCTCCCTGTTGTTCCCCACCCATTTGACTGTGCCCGCTCACCCAAGAGGGTGGGCGTTTCCTTTACGCCAGGCACCTCACACTTGCCCCTGTTGCCCCCGCTGCCCAGAATGAGGAGGCTGTTGACCTTCTAAGGAGTATCTTTGTGGGTCAGACTGCTATTCTGAATGCCATCCATGTGCAGGGCTTCATCAGGTGGTTGCATACCTGGAAGGCATTGATAGTGCCGTGTCTGGCCTACAGAGATCTATTCAGGCTCTAGCCTCCTTACTCACAGCAGCCTTCCACCCCCCACAATCCCACACCCCACCATCTACCTCTTCCTCATCCAATTTCCCTATTCTGGTACCTGTCCCAAGCACACACACATCCGGACGCACATACCCCAACACCCAGAAGCAGCACTCATATGCACAAGCATCACAAGTCACACCGGCATGCAAGCACTCAACAGTCACTCGCACACACCACCACACACACCATGCCCCCAGATGCCACCCCAACACCCACAGACCCACACACCACACACACCATACCACCAGGTACCACCCAAACACCCATAGACACAGCCAACACACACACCATAACCCCAGACACCACTCCCACAGACGCACAATCACAATACTCCCAGATACAACCCTAACACCCATACACCACACACACAACATACCCCCCAGACCCCACCCCAACATCCACTGACACAGCCACCACACACACCATACCCCTAAACACCACCCCAACACCCACAGACACAGCTACTACTCCCACCTTGGCCATCACTTCCACCTCACAGCCCCCCAAAGAGACACTAATGCCCACACTCACAACAGACGCCACCCAAAACCAAGCATACCTCAGACACACACACAACAGCACCAACAAGACCCACAGCCAACACAAGCACTTCCTCAACCTCCCAATCCTTAATCCCTTCTGCAGACCCTACCCGTTTTCACAAAGAAAGTTTCCTGATTGACCATGCCCTTATCCCTGTAACCCCCACCTCCCGAAATCAAAAGGTTCCCACTCACAGCCCAACCAATCCCTTCCATGTACAAGTCCTCTCCTGTCACACCTGCCCCCGCTCCCCTGAAACCAGCCATATCCATCTCATCCCCAAAAGAAGCCCACCTCTCCCAAACTTAAGCCCACCCCTCCCAAAACCAAACCTACTCATCCTAAATCTGACCCCACTCCACCCAAGGGTGATCATTGAGGTGCCTGGCATGCCCACTTGATGCTCCTTCCTGTGGAGGTTCCTATGGAAGTGCTGAGAGAGTCAAGTTGTGGTGCACAGCAGTGGGCAGGAACTATTTGATGTGGAATGGCCATTTTCCTTTACCCATATTTGGAGTTCTTTAAATAAACCAAAGTTTTTTTTGGTACACATTTGTCCTGCCATTACTTTTCTACCCTTTTTCTGTTCCAGAGTAATTTGTGATGTATGCCTACTGTTGTGTTTGATTCACCCTGATTGCTGATCCATTTGCTGTTGTTGGCAAGATATGACTTTGGGAGCTGTGGTGGCATCACTCAGGACAAGGGGAGATGTTCAATAGATGGCTATGAGGGTGGTAATCCAATTGAGGTGTCACTGCATTGTGTGTTGTTTGATATGGTAAGTATTTCATCTTGGCTTGGCCAATGTCAACATCTATTGGGTTATATTTGTCCCCCTGATGTTGAGTGAACATTCCTATCATGGGTGCACGCTAGAATTTAGTTTGTCCACACATGGAGGGTGTTCAATTATGCTACCTTCCTATACATTTGACTGATCATGTGTCCATTTTCATGTGCGTACCTTCCAGCTTCGTCATCTAAATGTGTGACCCATGCAGTTTCTTTTGTATTTGCTTTCTTGTCTTGCACTTACACATTTGGCAAATAGACATGGCACTTGGGTATAATATTGGTTGTCCCTGAGATACATGAAGGCCCAGTTCCTGTGCAAATAGTGTTTAAGAAGATGTGCAAAGTGAAATGTGTCCCAGGGCAGCATCCTTCCTTGGGTCCCCCTGCTGCCACCATCCCTGTTCTGCAGGCATTGTTTACATTGTGAGCTTTGGATATTTGTCTCACAAAATACTGTGCATCCCATTTACCTTACATTCTCTAGCAATGTGGGTGATATCTGTGGGTCTATTACAGGGATGTTGCATGGAAGGGGTGTGTGGGTTAAATGACACATCCATACATATGTGCCTTCAATATCATGACAGGCTATGGCATGTGAGCAATGTGAGCGTGCCACGTCAATTAGTAGGTGTGATATTGATGTGGTGTTGCTGTTGTTAGACACAATGTTATGTACACTTGACTGTCCCTGAAACTGGGATGTGCAGACATGTCTGGTTTTGTCGAGTGTGGCAGTGCAGTGTCAGTGACCTTACCAAAGGAGGTGTCATGGGACTATTATGGGGTCATACATTATGTACAACTTTAACCCGGGACACACAAAATTATACTTGGGCCACGGAGTACAGCCACCATACCAGGTTGATGGTGGTGCCTCGATTTCCTGTTGAGTTTGAGGACACAGATAGGTGTTTTGTCTTACTGTCAGTTGTATCCACGGAGGCTTTGATTTTGGGCTCCATCTACCAGCAGCGGCAGGACGCGTAGGATCAGCTCCATGGCAGCACAGGATGTGTGAGGCTGCCCACAGGGGAGTTCCTGCCTTCCATAACTCAATTTCTGCCAGCTGAGATGTGGTGGTTGGACCTCCACAGTCACGTTCGTGGAAACCAACATCATAATATGTCCTGCTGAACATTGGTGGTCTGTTCTCTGACCACCTCATTGGCCTATCTCGCCGCCACTGCAGTCTGCGCAGCCTGGTAGTGTTGGCAGGACCGAGGTGGTCTTTTGTCTATGGAACCACATGCATCGTAATACGGTGGTCTGACCGCCAACCCGATAGCAGTCGGACCGCTACAGCCGCCAAGGTGGTCTACGGACCACCAAAGTCGTAATCAGGCCCTTAATCTTTGAAAATGCGTATCTTTACCTGTGTGAAGATTTGTGTTGTTTTGGTCTTTTCTTACTCACATAAATATTGGCTATTTTTCTAAACAGGTGTGCAATTCTTTTGTGGTGTTTATTTTCACTGTGTGTGTGTGTGTGTGTGTGTGTGTACAAATACTTTACACATTGCCTCTGAGATATGCTTGACTGCCTGAGCCAAGCTAGCAAGAGGGTGAGAAGGGGTTATCTTAGCTGGGTGACTCCCTTACCATGACTAGAGTGAAGGTCCCTACATGGACAGGGTGCAAACCACTGCCTACTAGAGACCCCATTTCTAACACAAGTAATGAGCTCTGTACTTTCAGAGGAATCTCCATCACAGTGGTTACTCTGAAGGTGCAAAATTTGGTGGACGGCCACCATTGGTTTTGACAAACACCCACCAAAGTTCTTGTTTAAAAAAAAACACCCAAAGTGTGTGTTTGTTTTTGAAAAACATATAACTGATGGCCTCCACACACAGAGAGTTTTCAGTTTCAGTTTGAAAACCTTTATTCAATTTTGAATGAAATCATAAAACTGTAATTACAAAATATATAATTTATAAAACAGTAAAATAATGTTTGAAGGAGCTTGATAAAATGCATACACAATGTACAGTTCAAAAGTGCAGACTATATTAGAATAGATAACAGCTACACAAAAAAAAAAAAAGAATCCGCCAAGAACCAACACTTCTAATATCAAAATCCTCTAAGGGTCTGCTATGTACAGAATTTCAAGAAGACCTTTGCAGGGAAATTGTCTGAACGAACAGACATAGAACAATAAAACATAAAACTGATAGCCAGTTTTCCTTCTATAGATGTAGATGCATTAACCACCACCTTCTAAAAATAAGTAACTCTAAAGCCTTATCAAGAAGTAGCAAAATTCTACACTGCCTGAACACTAAGGGCCAGATGTACCAAAGGATTTTACCCATTCTGTGTCTATGGGAAAAAGCTTTCATACATATGGCCCTAAATGCCTTTAAAAAGGTTTTAAAAATAGGTCAAAATACATCCTAAAGAACTTGCAAAAGAACAGAAAATGTAGTAAGGGCTGGGGAACCACATCGTCACAAGGCCAAACGACATGCTGCTACTGATTATTTCAAAGTAAATTAGTGGTCAAAACAAGGGGGAAGTATACCTAGATTTCCACGGTGATCTAACAGCTAAGAAATTGTACATATACAATTTATGTAGCATCAATAATGATTTATTGCTGTATTATGCTTTTTCTTTTACATTTTATTGCAGGAAAAATAGCTATATTTGCGGCATGCAAGATGACTTTTAATACTACAGAATTCTGCAACAAAGACTTTACACTCACCTTACCCACATTCACCAACTGCAATACACAGGATGTAATCTATGCAATCTGGTGCCCCTGTGGGTTACTATATATCGGACAAACCACACAGAAGGCCAAATGCAGAATCCTGCAACACAAAAGCAGGATAAAATGCAAAACAATGTGTGCACCGCTAGTGGAACATTACGATACACTACAACTCAAATGTGATGACATAAAATGGCAAATAGTGGAAAACATCTCCTTGCGACCAAGGGGAGGGGATAAAGAGTATATCTTAACAAAGCAAGAACTATTTTGGATAGAAAAATGTGGCACCATTAAAGAGGGATTGAACACCATAGAAGATTGGTGTCATACCTCCCTCTGATTTCACTGATACATTTATCCTATTTACTCCTGGCCTTTGCCGCCTACTGAACTTAAGATTGCCATCATGCCTCCCCCAGATTCCACTGACACACTTATCCTATCTGCTCCTGGCCTTGCGGCCCACTGATCTGGCTTCCACCTGCCGCGATTCCCCAATGAAGGTCTTGTGTCACTTCACTGTGGGTCACTTCACTTGACACAGTCCTTGGCCCTTAGACACATACTCCCTTTTGACCTATTTGACCTATCTGCGCACAGTATAGATATTTAGTCCATTCCTGTACTACATTCAGATGGGCGTTTTTAAAATTAATTACTATAATTATTAATATATATATTAATATATTTAAATTCTTGTCCACAGACATTAGCTCGGGCCAATACACCATGTGCCCCCCTTTTTAATCTTTGACTTATTCACGTCCATCCCTTGAGACGGAATCATACAATACAGACTTATTTGTAACCTCATACACGGATCACCCCCAGGGGCTTTATTCCCACCTGTATTCATAACCACCCAGTTAGGTTCCATTCCCACTTAAACAATGCGATTCTCAGACACACGTTTCTACATTATGCCTCCACTAAGTCCAGCACGCTACTGGGTTCCATTCCCGCACACGCACTTGCACGGCGGACCAGAAAGGGACTCTCCACTTTCCTGTTCCGACAAACTGATTCACCTTTGATTAGAACAGGCACGATTCCATACGCATATTGCCAGCGGACCAGAAAGATAACTTTTCATGCTCTGGTTCCAGGGCCGGCAGCGCTGTTCGCTCTGCTGCCGTTGAACTACACCAAATTGTCAACCCTGAATGGTTCCCTTATGGACCAATGACAGGAGCGGTTGGTCGCTCCAAAATGGATGACATTCTCCACATAAGCCGACACGTCGGCCGAGCATGCGGCTTGCATTAAATGAAAAATTCCTGACTACACGAGTCAACGTGCGGTGCCAAAAGAATTCCCCTGGCTACACGAGTAGACTGCCTGGATTTTACTCACGAGTAAGTGCAGATATATACAGCCTTATTATGCTGCCACACTCCTCACACCTATACTTAGGTCTGCCTTTATATATTTTATATCTTTTTTAGATATCGTGAGTTCCAGCCCACATCCCTTGATGGGCTCGCAGTGTTTGAATGCATCATACAGAACACTGCTCCTACCGGACACTGACATCCCTAGACCGTAATTCAATGACGCCTTTGGTCCTTATAACACTACCTAATATGTAAGTAGTCATTGACTGCGCATGAATATACCTACTACAATACATTGCCAAACAGAATACTATACTGTATCTCATTCTCCCATTTGGAAGATGCCTCAGACCACAAGATCCTAATCCTATTCAGGATTTCTTAGGTGAGTGCTGCAGCCCCACCCACATATTTATCCATTGATACTGATCAATAAGGCCTATGTTAATTTGGATATTTATACTATCCCTAGGTGCTACCAACCTGACATTATTATCAGTCCTGATGATGACCCATCATTGATTTATCTCAACATTTGGGGTCGAAACGTCGACATATCTTGGAATGTGGATTATAAACTGTAAAGACATTTTATGTGACTTCAGGGCTTCCTGGATTGACGGAGTCGTTAGAAGTCCATATTGTTCTTAAAACCACTTTCTGTATATATTGTGTATATCACCTTCACTTATCTGCACAATATTCACTTTCACTGATTTTAATTAGGAGCACCAACCTTAGAAAAAATAGCTATTTTTCCTGCAATAAAATGTAAAAGAAAAAGCATAATACAGCAATAAATCATTATTGATGCTACATAAATTGTATATGTACAATTACTTAGGGGGTCATTACAACATTGGCGGTAAAAGCCGCTTACCGCCGTGCAGAAGACCGCCAACACACTGCCGCGGCCGCGGAATTCCGCCACAGCTATTATGACCCACATCTCGAAATCCGCCAAAATTCAGACACACACACAAGTCCGCCACACCAAAGGTCAGTGATAAACTGGCGAAAACAAAACCTCCACCGTCACGCCAACAGAAATACGCCCACACTATCACGACACACGAATCCATGTGGCGGTCTTTCAACTGCGGTATTCCATTGGCGGTACACACCGCCGCGCTCAAAATACACACACTCTTACAAAACACAGCCACATTGGACAATTTGAAATACACACACCTGATACACATACACACACCACTCCAACACACCCAATACAATATAAAACACACACCCACATCACCCACAAACCCCTACGACCACAATTCACGACCGAAGGCCAGAGAGAGACACCACCATCAACAAACTAGCATCCACTACCCAACGTCACCAGACAGGAGCGTCCAGACATGTCCACTCCACCCACAGAAGAGGCCCACAGTGATGACAGCACCTCTGTCCAACTGGATCTAGATGACCAGCCCGGACCATCGGGGGCCTCGGGACAGTCGGTTCCCCTCACACAGGCACAGGCCACCACAGACCTTCCCCCCTCTGGAAACACCAGCACAGCACCCACCCAGCGGGCCCATACCTCCGTCCCCAGGACACATCAATCAGCTGTGTGTCCACCACTACAGGGAACCCAGGATAACCCACCACCCCAACAACAACAGGGACCTGGGGGCAGTGGCAGTGGGCACACGGTCCAGGGGACGGAGGCACAGGAACACAGCGGAACTGGGAGGGCTGCTGTGCGACAGGGGGCGGACAGGCCAAGGGAACCCCCTCTCCACAAGGCCCTCTCCTCCATCATGGGAGCCTACCACCACTCCAAGGAGACGATGGCAACGGTACTGGCCAAGTTTCAGGAGACCCAGCGGATGCAGGAGCAACAGTATTTGGGCTTCAGGGAGGAACTCAGTACCATCAGCTCCACCCTGGGCACCATCATAGGGGTGCTGAAGGGAGTACTCAACACCAGGAGGGACACTGTGGCACTACAAGGGGCCCCTGACACTAGCATGGACGATGAACTGCCCACCACCTCCGCCCGGCGCTAGTGGACAGGAGGCACCGCCACAGGACCACCACACCAGCACCCCACCCCCTGCAGACGGAGAACCACCCCGCAAACGGTCCCTGAGATCCAGGAACAAGACAGAGCACGATGCCAAGACCCCCGCCTAGAAATGAGACCACCCTGATTGTCATCCCACTGTCCCACTTTGTCACCCTGTCCATATTTAAACTGCCCCAGCTCCACTTCCTATGCCCATATGAGCAATGCACCTGTGAGACTAATAGACTGGACTCTGCCATGGACACTCCTCCGCCATCACCCCTCACCATTTAACTTCCCCCTCCAATATTTTGTATTTAAATAAACACACCTAAAGCACCAAAAGATCTGGAGTCTGTCTGTGATTTCGAAATAGTGTATTTGCAATTACAGTGACAAAATGTTCTTGAAATAGTAATGTCAACATACCTATGTCACACAGCTCTAGTCCATGAGGAATCTAAGCAGATGACACATGCTGTGAAACCGTAAGGGAAAGTGACAACTCAGTGACCATACACTGTGTGAAAACGACAGTCAGGATAGAGGTAGTAGTGTAAAAGTACATGTAGTAGGCAGGAATGTATTCTCACCTGTGTTTCACTGGAAATATTGCTGGATCACTGAGTCCCTGTTCTGCATGTCTTCTTCCTCTGCTTCATCCTCATCACTGTCCACAGGCTCCACAGCTGCCACAACACCGCCATCTGGACCATCCTCCTGCAGAAAAGGCACCTGGCGTCGCAAAGCCAAGTTGTGAAGCATACAGCAGGCCACGATGACCTGGCACACCTTCTTTGGTGAGTAGAATAGGGATCCACCTGTCATATGCAGACACCTGAACCTGGCCTTCAGGAGGCCGAAGGTCGCCCGATCACCCTCCTAGTTCGCCCATGGGCCTCATTGTAGCGTTCCTCTGCCCTGGTCATGGGATTCCTCACTGGGGTCAGTAGCCATGACAGGTTGGGGTACCCAGAGTCTCCTGCAAATGGCGAGGGACAACTGTTAGACACACACTAACCTGTAGGGATAACCCCAGACAACCATTCCCACTGTCTTGCTTCCAGGGGCTCACCTAATAGCCACACATGGTGCCTCTGGAGTTGACCCATCACATAAAGGATGCTGTTATTCCGCAGGATGTAGGCGTCATGCACTGAGCCTGGGAACCTGGCTTTCACATGGGAGATGTACTGGTCTGCCAAACATACCATCTGTACATTCATGGAATGATAACTCTTCCGGTTTCTGTACACCTGTTCACTGCTGTGGGGGGGACCAAAGCCACATGGGTCCCATCAATGGCACCTATGATGTTGGGGATATGTCCAAGGGCATAGAAGTCACCTTTCACTGTAGGCAAATCCTCTACCTGAGGGAAAACGATGTAGCTCCGCATGTGTTTCAGCAGGGCAGACAACACTCTGGACAATACGTTGGAAAACATAGGCTGGGACATCCCTGATGCTATGGCCACAGTTGTTTGAAAAGACCCACTAGCAAGGAAATGGAGCACTGATAGCACCTGCACTTGAGGGGGGATTCCTGTGGGATGGCGGATTGCTGACATCAGGTCAGGCTCCAACTGGGTACACAGTTCCTGGATTGTGGCACGGTCAAACCTGTAGGTGATTATAAAATTTCTTTCCTCCATTGTCGACAGGTCCACCAGCGGTCGGTACACCGGAGGATTCCGCCATCTCCTCACATGTCCCAGCGGACGGTGCCTATGAAGGACAACAGCGAGCACAGAGTCAAACAACTCAGAGGTATGTACCCACAGTTTACACAGAACACCAATCATACACAAAATGTGGCCTGTATGTGTGTTGAGACTAGGCCTAGGTTTGTGTGACGCATTTGTAAATTAGGCCATGTGGGCCCCTGAAATGGCGGCTGCCTGACCTCTAAAGTGGGACAATGGGATGTGAGGTAACTGCGCTGGCGTTGTACACCGTTGCAGTAGGCGGTCGAAGACCGCGGCGCAATGCTGCATTGGTTAACATTGGACCCTATGGGTCCCAGGAGCCAATGACGATGTACTCCGGCGGTGATGGTACGCACCGCCGCGGACGTGACCGCCATTTTCTATCTGTATAATCACTCGATACCTGATCTTCGACAGGAGAGGACCTACACTGCAAGTGCTGCTGTGACCTCGGTCTGGAAGAGACAATGGCTCATGCGTCTGGGGAAAGGGCCCCTGCCTTCACATCGGAGGAGTTGGAGAAGCTCGTCGATGGGGTCCTCCCCAGTACACGCTACTCTACGGTCCTCTAGACCGACAGGTAAGTACACAGGGAGCATGTTGTATGGGCTATGCCTGTGTGGAGAGGGCTGGTTGTAAGAAGGAAGGGGGCAGAGTTCTGCGTGCATGAAAGACGGTGGGTGCATGTGCCACATGGCAAGGGTAGGGATGGGGGCCACTCACTTTGATGGCGCAGTTGGTAATTACTTCTCTTCTTCCCCTGTACATTTCATGTAGGTCAGCGCCCACCAGAAGAAAGATATTTGTCGTGCCGTCGCCAAGGACGTCCGGACCCTGGGGGTCTACCACAGACGGAGCACCCACTGCCGGAAAAGATGGGAGGACATTCGCCGCTGGAGCAAGAAGACGGCGGAGGCTCAGCTGGGGATGGCCTCCCAACGTGGGAGGGGTGCCTGTCGAACCATGACCCCCCTGATGTTCAGGATCCTGGCGGTGGCCTACCCGGAGTTGGATGGGCGCTTGAGGGCATCACAGCAGACACAAGGGGGTGAGTACACTCTCATTCAGATGACTGCGCGCAGTGGAGGTGTCTGGGTGGGGGAGGAGGGCTGTGGGTTTCCCTAGGCCAGGGCTCCTCCGTACGGCATGACCCTGTGGTCCCCCACCCCACCTCTGTAGAGTGCCAAGTACAGCTATTCATGCACCTGTGTCATCGATGTGTGCAGATGTCGTCCATAGACTTGTAGGCCATTTCCCAGGAATTGCACTGTAGAGCCCAAGAGCGTGACGTAGTGCAGGGGGCTTCTGTGTCTGTCTTGTCCGCCAACGGTAGCGGTAATCCATGCACTCAACATGTCTTTCTTCTGTTCCCCCCCCCTTTTTTGTGGTCTCCCTGTTCTTGTGTGCATTAGCATCATCAGGCAGAGGAGCAGTGGCACCGGAACACTAGGGAGCTGCATCCCACATGGCCATGGAGGGCCATACTACGGACTCAGAATTCACTAGTGGGACGGAGGGCAAGGGGAGCACCACGGCGGGGACAGGAGCTGACACCAGCGACACGCACTCGTCCTCTGATGGGAGCTCCCTTGTGGTGGCGGCAACATCTGTGCCCCCCGCATCTACAGGTACAGCCGCCACCCCCCCTACCAGCACCGCCCTCCCAGCAGCCCCTCAGCCTTCGCCCCGTGCCCGCTCACCCAGGAGGGTGGGCATCACCTTCGCCCCAGGCACCTCAGGCCCTGTCCCAGTCACCCCTGCTGCCCTCAGTGAGGAGGCCATTGACCTCCTCAGGTCCCTCACTGTTGGGCAGTCTACCATTTTGAATGCCATCCAGGGTGTAGAAAGGCAGTTGCAACAAACAAATGCATTCCTGGAGGGCATTCATTCTGGTCAGGCGGCCCTTCACCGAGCCTTTCAAACTCTGGCCTCAACACTGATGGCAGCCATTGTCCCTGTGTCTAGCCTCCCCCCTCCAACTTCCTCCACCCAGACCCAATCCCCTGTACCTCTGCCTATCCCAGGCACACCATCAGACCAGCCCGCACACACCTCACCACACAAGGGAAGCTCAGGCAAACATAAGCACCACACATCCCACAGGCACTCACGCAAGCATCACACACATGCAGACACACCAACATCCACTGCCTCCACTGTGTCCCCCTCCTTGTCGTCTCCCTCCTCCCTCCCAGTCTCGTCTACGCACACACCTGCATGCACTACCTCTACAGCCACTACGTCCCTCACCAGCACACCCCCAGCACACCCCGCTCACGTGCAGTCACCACCCCCACTACCATACACACGTCCCCTGTGTCCTCTCCCAGTGTGTCTGTGATGCCCCCTCCGAAGATACACAAACGCAGGCACCCACCTACCCAACAGCTATCCACCTCACGACAGCCTCCAGCGCATGCACCTGCACCCAAAGTCACCAAACGTACACCTCCTACTACCACCACCTCTTCCTCCACTCCCAAACCCCCTCCAGCTACCCGTCCCAGTGTGTCCAAAAGACTTTTCATGTCCAGCCTTGACCTATTTCCCACCCCCCGTCCAACTCATAGGTCCCGAACTAGCACCTCAGCCACAACATCTCCGGGACCAGTGGTGCCTGTAGTCACAGGTATGTGGAGTGCACCGGCCACCAGGACAACCAGTGTGGCATGGAGCCACAGCACAGCCAGCCCCCCCCTGTGAAGCACCAGAAGTTGGCCAGTGCACAGCGGGAGAGGGGGAAGCCTCCAGCCACCCAAGCCGCTCCCAGCGGTCCCGGTGGGAGTGTGGACTCAGCTGTGACACCTCCCAAGGTGGGGAAGGGCCACAAGAAACATGGCAAGTCTGGGAAGAGCAGCACGGCGGAGAAGACCGCCATCATCCCCGCTTCCCAGGAGGGCCCCGCCAGCCCCATCCTCGCTGCCCAGGAGGCCACCGCCAGCCCCATCCTCCCCGGCCAGGAGGCCACCGCCAGCCCCATCATCGCTGCACAGGACGGCCCGCCAGCCACAGTCCAGCTGCCCAGGAGGGCCCGCCAGCCACAGCCCAGCTGCCCAGGAGGCCACTGCCAGCCCCATCCTCGCTGCCCAAGAGGCCACCGCCAGCCCCATCCTCGCTGCCCAGGAGGGCCCGCCAGCCACAGCCCAGCTGCCTAGGAGGGCCCCGCCAGCCACAGCCCAGCTGCCCAGGAGGCCACTGCCAGCCCCATCCTCGCTGCCCAGGAGGCCACCGCCAGCCCCATCCTCGCTGCCCAGGAGGGCCCCGCCAGCCACAGCCCAGCTGCCCAGGAGGGCCCCGCCAGCCACAGCCCAGCTGCCCAGGAGGGCCCCGCCAGTCACAGCCCAGCTGCCCAATGAAGGACCGCCAGCCCAGCTGGGCAATGAAGGACCGGCAACTCAAGCACCGCTGAACAAGGCACCGCCAAATCAAGCACCACTGAACAGGTCACCGCCAACTCAAGCACAGCTGAACAGGGCACTGCCAACTCAAGCACCGCTGAACAAGGCACCGCCAACTCAAGCACCGCTGAACAGGGCACCGCCAACTCAAGCACCGCTGAACAGGGCACCGCCAACTCAAGCACCACTGAACAGGGCACCGCCAACTCAAGTACCGCTGAACAGGGCACCGCCAAATCAAGCACCGCTGAACAGGGCACCGCCAAATCAAGCACCGCTAGCCCATGAGCGGCAGGGGCACTGACGCAACTGGGACCGTCACGGGGTGCGTGATGCACTCTGGGCACCAGTCCCCCTCCAGAACCAGTGGAGACATGCATCCACTACCTCTGTCCTTCACAGGATGAAGCACTCTGGGCACCAGTCCCCCTCCAGAACCAGTGGAGAGTTGCATCCACTACCTCTGTCCTTCACAGGATGAAGCACTCTGGGCACCAGTCCCCCTCCAGAACCAGTGGAGACATGCATCCACTACCTCTGTCCTTCATAGGATGAAGCACTCTGGGCACCAGTCCCCCTCCAGAACCAGTGGAGAGTTACATCCACTACCTCTGTCCTTCACAGGATGAAGCACTCTGGGCACCAGTCCCCCTCCAGAACCAGTGGAGACATGCATCCACTACCTCTGTCCTTCACAGGATGAAGCACTCTGGGCACCAGTCCCCCTCTAGAACCAGTGGAGAGTTACATCCACTACCTCTGTCCTTCACAGGATGAAGCACTCTGGGCACCAGTCCCCCTCCAGATCCAGTGGAGACATGCATCCACTACCTCTGTCCTTCACAGGATGAAGCACTCTGGGCACCAGACCCCCTCCAGAACCAGTGGAGACATGCATCCACTACCTCTGTCCTTGTCAGAATGAAGCACTCTGGGCACCAGTCCCCCTCCAGAACCAGTGGAGAGTTACATCCACTACCTCTGTCCTTCACAGGATGAAGCACTCTGGGCACCAGTCCCCCTCCAGAACCAGTGGAGACTCCACTTGAGAGTCTGTGGCTTTGCACTCCCCAGGATAATGCAGTGGGCAAACCACCCACTGTATAGACTTGAGAGACTGTGGCTTTGCACTCTCCAGGATAATGCAGTGGGCAAACCACCCACTGGAGGGACTTGAGAGACTGTGGCTTTGCACTCCCCAGGATACATCAATGGGCATGGAGCCCCCTCGTGGATCTGGCGTTGTGCACTCATCCGGCTGAGGTGCCCCCCCTTCCCTTCCCCCTGAGGTGCCTGTTGTATTTCTATCTGATGCCCCTGCAGTGTTCTCTCTGTTTTGATCTGGTATCGAGTGTGGGCCTCGCCCATGCACTTTGGGCCCAGTAGTCCACGGACTATGAATGGTGCAATACCTGGACTACTATTATTGGTGTATATTTTGTTAATAGTGTATATATGTATATTTTTGCGTACTGGATTTTAATATATTACAATGGTTACACTCATTTCCTTTTGTCTTTGCATTCTTCCGGGGGGGTTTGGCGGGTGTTACTATAATGTATAGATATGTATTAGTGTGTGTGTTGTAGTGGGTGAGGGTGGGGGTGGGGGTGTTGCGTGTGTGTGTCCCTGTTTTTGCCTCCCTAACTCCCCTGTGTCGTAGGTGCAGTACTCACCGTGGTCTTCGCCGCCGGCGTTGGTGCTCCTGGTACAGGAGCAGGAAGACTATCGCAGGTAGGATTTGGAGTTCCGGGTCCATGGTGTCCTCGTTCCTCGTGGAGTGTGTAGAGGTGAGCGTTTTCCCTTCGAAATTCCTGTTTCAGCCGTGTTTTTATCCGCGGTGAATCCGCCCCGGAAAAGGTGGTGGATTGGCCTGTCATAATAGTGGTACATTGTCCTCCGCCTGTCTGTTGGCGGTGACCGCTGCGCTGTTTGTTTGTACCGCCGTGGCGGTCGGAGTGTTAAAGGGGCTGTCTTTGTTGGCGGTGTCCGCCACGGTCGTAATTTAATTTTTTTTTACCACCGGCCTGTTGCCGGTCTTACCGCCTCTTTAACACCGTCCGCCAGGGTTGTAATGACCACCTTAGCTATTAGATCACCGTGGAAGTCTAGGTATACTTCCCCCTTGCTTTGACCACTAATTTACTTTACTTTACTACCCTGGTCGAAAGGGTTAGAGGGTACTTGCCTCATTGTCTTCACATTACTGATTATATCAGGCCAAGCGGAAAGCTAAGCAATCGTTAAACAGTCAAAGCAAAAAGGCGAGCTAAGAGGGACCTTTTCCACTGATTTAAAGGAAAATTTAAATACAAAATAGTGCCACTAATTCTCCTACATTGTATATAATTCTTAACAGATGTCTTCACTGATTCATTACTTAATTTCTCTGCCATACCAAACTCCCAAAAATTAAGTTTGACACTGTGTTTGTCATTCTTAGAAAGTGACTCTGGCATATCAAAAAAATGCGGGAGGCCGATCTTACATAAAGAAACCTTCAGACAGACAAACCATGGTAACCTAAGCCCATGCTTACAGGTTGAGCAGGCCTTGATAATGTCCCTATCCCAGCCTGCTTCCTGCTAGGACCAGGTAGATACTCAAAGCATCAGAGGTGCCAGATGCACTAAATCCAAAACATACTGCAATGATAGCTCTGTGTGCACAATATAGTATGAAATGGCTTGTGGGACTGAGAGGTGTTGCCTGCAAGCTCGGTTTTCCTCATACTGGAGCGATGATAAATTAGAGTAACCCCACACATCAGCACCATATATAGCAGCTAGAACACACTTAGCTTTATAAACTACAAGCAAAGGCAGCACAGTAATACAGCCTCTGGCTGCTGATTAGAATAGATCCTGCAGATTTAGGGATTTTCAAAACAAGCTTTCTGAACTTGAGTGTGCAAAGAACCGGAACAGTAGAAATAGTTACCCAGATAAGGGAACCTGTCAACCCCCGTGAAGATGTTACCACCAATGGGTACATTTAAAATGTTAGTTGTGCCTGGGTCTCTCTCCATAATGTAGGACTTGTTGAAATTGTTCACTAGATTCACTTCGCCCATGAAGGATACATAGGACCCTGCAAGTTTGCAAAGAGCATTTGGTGTGTGGGCTATAAGTATACGTCATCCGCATATAGTAAGTCTGAAATGTGAGTCACCCCCATCACAGAACATCAACATAGGCATTAACTAGCCAGAGGATAAGGGTATTAATATAGAGAGTGAACAATGACGGGGACAGGATAAAACAGTGGCATACCTCCCAAGAAAGGGCAGAAGAGTCAATCTTCTTAGTGTTGTCAATCAGTGAAATGGGTGTATAGCACGTGGGTATCCGGTTTAGAAATACATGTGTAAATAAATCAAATAAACAAAGGTATAAGCACAAAAATAAATAAATTTAGTAAACCTTTGTTGAAGTGATGAGAAAGTAGGTTACTTTCATAGGAGGAGAGGTGGTAAATAGTTTTGTGCTGTCTCTCTCTGCACTAAGTGGCTGTTAACTTTTGTACCCCTGTTCAAACATGGTCCAGACTGGTGGGATCGGAATTCATAGAGCTTGATTTGTTGTATGGTGGAACATACTTGGTCTGTCAGGGTGGCACAGGACATTATGGCCCTCATTACGACTTCAGCGGTGTTTTCAACAGTCCGCAGAAGTTGTTGGTGGTTCGAAGACCAACATATTACAACAGCATTCGGATTTCCGCCCATTTACGGGCGGAAATCCTACACCGTCGGCCTGGCTGACCGAAGAAGAGGGTGTTTTCCACCGTCAGTATTGCCACGCCAACAGAATTCGCCCGGCACATTATGATACATAATACAGCACAGCGGTTTCCTGAACCGTGTATTGCCAGCAGCTGAAAACACCAAGACCCTTCCCTTCATGGACAACCACCTCACCAGGACAGGTAGGTGGACCGTCCGAAACAGGGGGGAGGGGGATGCTGTGTGTGGTGTGTGTATATGTAATGGTATGGGTGTGCGTGAGTCTGTGTATGTCTGCTTGTGTGGGTGGAGGATGTGTGTGTCTGAATGGAAGCAGATGGGAGGGGTGAAAGGGTGCGAGTGAGTAGGTGTGTGTATTGGGATGCGTGCGAGTAGGGGTGTTTGTGTGGGTGCGTGCGAGTGAGTGGGGTGTATGTCAGAGAGTGTGTTGGTGAGTGGGGTTGCTTTGCATGCATGAGTGTGTTGATGAGTGTGCCAAGTTGTAATACCACTGGTGGTTTTACCGCTGCCACCGGGCCGGAGGTGCTCACCTCTGGCCTGACAGTCCAAGCACCCTGGCGGTGTTGTGGCGGTTTGGATTTGGCCAACCTGCCAGACTTGTAATGCGGCGGTCTTTACTGCTAGCTCCGTGGCAGTAAGACCCCCACCGCGAGTGTGCCACACTCGAAATGAGGGCCTCTGTCTCCCACCCTGATGGACAGAGTACAAGCATATTTAAAGATCACTGCCATCCAAGTAGAGATCTCTCTGGTTTCAGAGGAACCACCATCACAGTGGTTTCTCTGAAGCTAGCAAAAGTTTGGTGGACAGTCACCGTCGGTATTGACAGCCACCCCCCAAAGTTCTTGTTTTTAAAAACAAACTCCCAAAGTGTGTATTTGTTTTTGAAAAACGTATAACTGATAAACTCTTTACCCAGCGACTTTTTTCCCTTAGTATGGGGGTCATTATTTTAATTTTTTTGTCCATCACCATCAGGTTTTCTTCAGTGGTGATGGGCAGAAAAAAGGACATGAGATCGTCAGTCCTAAATAAGGTGGATGGTGTGAATCTGTTATTCCAATGGCCAGCACTCCATCAAGCCATTAGAGTAAGCTTTCTATTGACAGAGGCAGCAGGGGTATCGCAGCTGACAGTCTGCCGACTCTGAATAAGGCGGATGGAAGAGTGTTTCAAGGACAGGGTACTATAGTACCATGTCTTACAAGCGCAAAATCTACCCATATTCATTTAATTTGTTATGTCAAGTAGTTCTTGCAATATGCTGGTGTTCCCAAACCAGTTGCTAGGGCTGAAGTGCTCATTACATAAATTCCACAAAACACTCCACGGGACGTGATGCATACTGACAAGCACTGAAACGAAACATGGGGTCCCAATTTACTACAGTTTTGCATGAGTGCTTGTTTGATTCTAGGTAGCACTTTACGATTGAAAGCCCTGCAACCAGCCACATCAATTAACTTTTATCTGCTAAAGCTATTTTGCTCCAAAAGTTGATGCAAGCAGAGAGCCAATTACATTCTG
The DNA here is from genome assembly GCF_031143425.1 of Pleurodeles waltl. Classification (NCBI taxonomy): domain Eukaryota; kingdom Metazoa; phylum Chordata; class Amphibia; order Caudata; family Salamandridae; genus Pleurodeles; species Pleurodeles waltl. The sequence continues at coordinate 580,576,679 of NC_090439.1, read as the reverse complement.
TGTTATGGAGTGCTAAAGCTCTGTTAATGCACGCAAGCAGGATATAATGAGGTGGGAGCAACTCAAATACCTCTGACGATTCACTTAAAGAGACACATATTAAACTAGTGCGATCTTGTCTTGCAGCACATTCTTCTGCCAAATGAAACCCGACACAATCAGGGTCGGACTGACCAATAGTTCCTGATGGACTGGTCTGACAGATCAGCGTGCGGGCTGGAGTTTTGGCAGTTTGTGGGTCTGTTTTATGGGCAGGTTTTTATTGATGCTTTCCCTGATAGTACCACAAGAATTACTTGCAGCAAACAGAAATGCACGCAGTCCCCCGTACCTCACAAAAGACCTGTAAAGCGTGTATTTACAGATTGAAATCTGGCCTAATTTGAAAATGTGGGCCACTTTTTTTAGCTACCTGGATACTAATGGGGGGCACTTTTATTCTGGTGCCCGGGCCTGTGACCCTGGCCACAATTAATTGACAAGCAGAATATTGCATGACATTCTCACGTGTAATGTTCAATTTCCACGAAATAACCATTATTACATGATTAAACCTTGGGCGTTTGTGTGTTTGTGGAAATTGTCACTGGAGGATGTACCCCGAGTGCAAATCTTAAACTAGACATTGCTTTTAGGCTGTGGCACAAAAATGAGAGTTTCATTAAACATGCATTTTTAGCACGTGCAGTGCAGCTTTCATACACATAGTCAGCGCAGTGCAGCCTTCATACACATTGGCAGCAGACTTGTCGGACCTTACCTGGGCACTGAGGGCCCCACTTCCATTTTTTTTGTATCTGGCATACCTCATGTGCACTCAAGTGATACACTAAGAGTCACTGTGATGTACAGTGGCGACCATTATTTATTTCTCTATTCAGTAATATATGCTTCTGACCTTCAAGAGAAACTTATCTATCTATCATAGGACAGGCCCAGGAGAGTACCAGCTGAATCTAGTGTTAAGAGAGGACGGTTTAGGTGATAAAATTGCCCTCTGCATCAAACGCATAGCTTTAAAAAAGACCATGGGGGTCATTACGACCTCGGCGGTCTTTTCGCAAGACCGCCGAGGTACCGCCGTGCTGAAGACCGCCAGTGGTGGCAGTCTTCCGTGCCGCGTATTATGACCGCTGGCAGCACGCCGTCCTTTTTCGTACGGAAAGCCGCCAGCAGCCACACTGGCAGACGGCGGGAAAGTGGAGGTTGCTCAACCTCCACCGCCACGTCGACAGAACACCGCCCACTGAATCACGTCCCATGATTCGGTGTGGCGGTGTTCTGGTGACGGTGTGCTGGTGGCGGAGCTGCCCCCATGGATCCCGTCCCCTCCCGGAGGATCAACGGACAAGGTAAGTTGATCATCCGTTAGGGAAGGGGGTGGGGGGGTGTTGTGTGTTGTGTGCGTGCATGGGGGTGTGCGTGTGAGAGTGTAGAGGGGGTGAGTGAGTGAGTGTATGCGTGCGGGGGGTGTTGTGTGTATGGGAAATGTGTGCGGGTCGGACAGTGTGCATGTATGTTTGTATGTGTGCGGGTATGTGCTGTTGGGGTGTATGTGTGCGTGTAGAGGTGTGTATATGTGCATGTTGGGGGTGTGTGCGTGTAGATGTGTGTATATGTGCATGTTCGGGGTCGGGGTGGGGAGGGGGGTTGTGCCACCTTTGGGGGGTGACAGGGGGGTCAGGAGTGTGGGGGGAGGATTCGTGGGGGGTAGCGGGGGTAGGGGAGACCCCTATCAGTGCCAGGGAAGGAATTCCCTGGCACTGATAGTGCCTACCGCCATGGATCTCATGGCGGTTCCCAACCACCCGAGATCCATGGCGGTATGCAGGGTTCTGATACCGTCGGCGGTCACGTGACGACCGCCAGGCTGGAGACCGCAATCTCCAGCCCAGCGGTCTTCACCGCCATGACGGTCGGAATGGTGAAGTGGCGGCTGACCGCGGCGGTCATAATTAAGAAAAAAATTCCGCCGGCCTGTTTGCGGTCTTACCGCCGCTTTACCACCGACCGCCAGGGTTGTAATGAGGGCCCATGTCTTTCACTGGTATTCAGTGCAACCGGGCATGACCTAGAGATATATAATCACTACGCTGTAGACAGAGTGTCATTCTTCTGAAGTGTCAGTGCACCTTCCTGCACAAATAAAATCAGTGAGGCTGTTTCCTCTTTCTGGATGTGCTGCAGAACACTTAGAAAGAGGAAATGTTGTGGGCCCACTTTAGTTAGTCGCTTGGGCACAGTGATAGCTTAGGCTTGCAGCCCATGCCCTTTTACCCAGTATTCATGCTCTGTATTTTTGTATTCAGACTTTTTCATTTTATTATTGCTTCTTTTAGTGGCATTGTTGTAATTTCATTATCAGCTGCTATTCTGCGAAAGCGTCATTATCATTGCTATGGATAAGACACTTTGCATCATGTTCTTTCCTCGGAATTACAAGAGCAGAATGTGAAGCACACATAATAATATTTTCTATTGCCGGCCCCAAAACTGTGGAAACAATCCAGCGCCTAGGTATATACCTGTGTCAGGCTTCTGTGCCTGAACATAAACATGTCCCCTATAAAACATCTTGTAGAACAAAGGGCATTAAAGAGGGTCCCAGACAGAATTTCCATCCACACTGCATGCCTATTTTTGCTGACCTCAGCCTTTGTGCCTTCACGGATCCTGATCTGGAGACTGATGACCTGATCTTGTACTGAGGTAACATAGTGGGGTGTGCTTCTCATGGACACTGGACGGACGGATTTGGCTTACATCATCATGCTCTCGCTTAGGGGTTAAAGATTATGCTGTTAGGTAGGAATTGTCTGCTCATGTTATCACAATTTGTTGGGGGTGTTCATATTTACATCTCTAATAATCACAATCCTGATTTTGTTATTCCTCATTATCCTAATGATTGGAGCCCATGTACTTTATCGTACAATGTAAAAATCCAATCTTTTCAAGAAATGTATTGAAAACTGTCCTGTCTCTTTTCTTGCCTATGTGTCTGTAAGAGACTTGTATGTGAAGAGAAAAGCGTAAGGTTGTTTCACAACAATTCCCTGAGGATTTTTTCAGTGTTTCATGCAAGGCAGCCATAAATCACCTTTACGAGTTAGTTTTTGGTGAGGTGCTGCAAGAGAACCAGGAGGGTTGGGCTGACCTCTGCCAACTGGTGTGGGAGTGACTCAGTTGCCTACAATGCAGAGCTGCTGCCGCCCCAAATCCATCAGTCTCGTAGGAGTACGAGTGTCCTTATGACATGGCGCCACCAACAATGGTGTAGGCACTAATTTTACGAGTCTCCTGAGTATCGCCGTCTCCCACACACTGAAGTTACCCTTAGTACCATTATACGGAGATGTCTGTGGTCCTAGGGGTAATCTTCCTCAGCTAAATAGGGAGCACCTATCAAGACTGTAGGTTGTCCAAGCTAGAACCATGAAAGGATCTTTTCACCCATTGATGTTCCCAACCCTTGTTGGCAAATCTTGTGAACATCGGGGATACCTGCAGACATCCGCTCATGCAGTTTCTTTTAGCCAATCACTTAACAGAAGACGGCGGGATGTCACATTCGTCGTGGAATCCCACAATGCATATAGGACAGAAATATTCTACTCCTAGGTCAATTTTCCTGAAACAGATGCAGATACACATACATTTCATGTTTACAGAGTAGCAAACATACCACAACAGTACAGAACTTACCAATACTTAGAGATACCTCTCTCTCATCAAGATCATCAAAACCTGTTCAATGGTGCCCTTCCACATGTAATACAACCTGTGAGATTAGGTCCTTTAAGCAATGATGGAACAACGCGGCCAACACCTGGCACGTATACACCACATCCAAATGTGGAAGTTATGTAAGTAGCTGACGTACGCACACTTAATAACGAGCTAGTAGTAATATAAAGACCAGTAATACAATTTGTGATATGGACCTTGAACACCGCCCCAGCAAGGGCTCCTCCAGCTGTTCACCAATTTGATGTCCTGGAATTAATCCACAAATAGTACACTCAATAATGGGAAAAGCACCCACTGAGCGGGAGAAGATTCCGTTCTGGATTGCACAAAAAACAAACCAGCTGGAAGCAGTGTTTCCCCTTACGGGACCCCAAGACAAACATAGAATTCTCACCATGTGCTTGCGTTAGGCATGATTACCTCATTAGAGGACTGTCACTTGGTGTTCAGTCTTTGCCACAATCTATATGACCACGCATGGTACCCCAACACTTGCCAATTTACCAGAAGTGTTAAAACAAATCAAAATGAACATAGGGCCACCCCGGCCCTGGATTTGGAAATTAAACTGATGCGCAATTTTTACACAGTGTCCTAAATTATTTTAAGGAACATTAAAGGAGAAGCAGCAGCGTTGGCTATTCACCAACGGCTCCAAGAGGTACATCAACAGGAACAGAAGCGTGAGCTGCCAAAGATTATTTCCGACATCTCTACTAGTAGAGAATGGGATAGTCGGGGGCTAGACCTACTAAACCACAACTACAAAGTACCATCCATACGTAAGGTACTAAACAAGCTCAAGAGGGTTCTAAAAAGTGCTGGGATTAACAAAAACAAAATAAAGACAGAAAAAGTCAGAGAGGAGAATCTCCGCAACCGGAGACCTCTGAATGAAAATATAATCTTCAAAATGGAGAAACTTTAAAAACTTTCGATAGATACCAATATACTGATACACATCCCTCTCATTCCTTTCAGGACACACTATATGAACAGAGTGAGAGAGTGGGGCGGTCTGAAATGTGAAGTGACTACACAAAGCCAAATGAGGACTTACAAAATTCCTCAGAAGCTTATGTTAAAAAAGGAGGACAAATCCCTTCGACAGAAACCCCATTTTAAAAAGAAAAATATGGCTGCGATTTCAATAAAAAATGCCAGCCATGCTGAAAACCCTGTTGAAGAACAGGACTTGGGCAGTGACTCTGCTAGACAGTGCAGTAGAGGTCATGATTTGTCACCAGAATCTTATAGATCATTTGGATGTGACAGCAACTAATGATGTTCTCATCATCCAAACAGAGGACAGGCGATTCTCCTCACCTGACAGGGTTTATGATTTAAATATTCAAATTGAGGGACACATAAAGCGCACTATTGCAGTAATGTTCTGGAAAAATGTAAACTGAGGTATTCTATTGGCAGAAAAAGATTGGCCACCTGAATTTGTCCACAAGCTCCCACATGGGGAAGATGTCATTTTGCCTTCCCTCTTAGTCCTGGTTCCAGACGTGGTAAAGGAAGCCTATGCCACTGATTGGGCTCTGGCACAGGCTCCTGCAATGTACTGCAACCACATTGGGTGGGATATAGAATCCCCCTACCATGTAATACCAATTAGATCTTCACCACAGCCTCAACCTTAATATCCTAATAAACATGAGGCTAAATCCTCAATGAGAGAGTTTCACAAACAACTTGAGAACCAGGGAGTAATCAAACCCTGTGTCTGCAATGAATTACCCTTTTTCCCTGTTACCATATAGAATAGTCTTAGATAATAGACATCTAAACGGTCACACACCCACCTATGCAATACAAAACGCACACAGCACAGCACTAATTAACAACATAGTGAGGAAAAAGTCAGGATCTAAGTGCTTTTAGCTCATTAGGCTGGAAACGTCGCTTTTGCCGATTACCTCAGTGGTATAAGAACAGCCTTGGGTTGTTTCCTGCCCAAGTAACATCAATGATACATGAGAAGGCGTTGTCTTACGTGAATTATATTTATCTCACAGATGACACCCTCAACATACATCTGGTCAGGGTGAATCTGATCGTGTTAGGATTCATCACCCAGGGCTACAAATTAAATTTAAAGAAAACTAAAATTGCTTTCCTAAGTGTCCTATTTTTGGAATACAAACTATCAGATGAAGGCAAGTGCCTGGCCCCACACTTTGAAGAAAAATACTCACAACTTCTACCTCTTAATACCATTAAGAAACTGCAATCATTGCTAGGTTTCTTTAACTTTGGCAGAACATACATATCTGATTATGCACAACGCATAGAACCAATTTATGATTTAATTCATCCAGATTACAAACAAACACTGGACAATAGAACACACGCATTCTCAGAGAACTGCAGCAGTACATGCTAGAAGCAAAACCGTTAAACACACGTGACAACAAAAGAAACCTGGTCATCAAAATAATTGCTGGTGCCATCAGTTTCACCTACGTCACATTCAGTGAAGGCAACACTGTACCCATACCATGCAAACATTTGCATTCCAATTCAGAATAACTTTTTGCACCAACAGAAAAATAGTTACTTACTGCTGTTCAGATGGCCGTCATCAAGGAGAGGCCACTTGCCCAAGGGAAACACATTATTGTTGTTACTGTGGTCCCAGCCCTTGAGACGGTCACCAAGGCAAGTGTTCCAAATGCTAATGTATTACATCCATGTTGGATTTAATAGTCAATCTCCCTAACTGCCACTGATTTTGATTACATCTTTGACCCAAAACTACAGACTCAGGAACTCCTCCAATATGAACAGGAGTACCCCGCACCTGCTACTATATTCCCATTAGACCAATACCAAACTGTCATTTATACCGATGGTTCAGCACAACCAGTTGTAAGTACTAAACATCAATACTCAGCCACCTGCGCAGTCATAAGCGGAGTGATGAGGGACGGCATATTCCACTCTCAAAATACCTAGGTGCAAGCCCTAGGGGACTGCACTGCTCAGTTAATAAGCTTAAGGCTTTTGTCCTGGCATTGGAACATACGAATCCTGATCAACCAACACTGATCGTGTGTGATTTGTATTATGGGCATCCAGCGCTAGAACGCCTACTTAAATCACTGGCGCCTGATTGGCTTCAGAGATTCCAAAACGAACACCAACAAACACCGATACTTGTGGGGGAGGGTAGCTGATCTATGGGACAGCTTACCAAACACTCATGCAGTACATACATTGGGCCATCAACGTGTAGGAGTACATGTTGTAGGAAGCACCTTGGCTGACAAAGCTGCCAAGTCTGCAGTAGCTAAGGCTGCAATAACTCACTTGTAGATGAGGGTGTATAATGAGATGCTGGCTGCTGTGAAACTTTCGGTTAACGGTGAGCCTTTACCAAAAGTATACACTGGAAAATATTCCTACCATCTCAGTGCCCAGAACATTGTATTTGCAATCATACCAGGGGGTAGGAGAGCATGTGATCCCCAACTAAAATCAGAGAACAGATCTCATCAAAGCAGCACATGAGGGTGTTGCTTCTGCTCACGCAGGTGTGGCGGCTACAATATCACTATTACAAAATCGCTTTTGGTGGCCATGTCCTTACAAACAGACCAAGAATTATGTCCTTTGCTGTGACATTTGCCAACAAATTAAAGGGTCCACCGTCAAACGCCCACCACACACATCTCTCCTAATTTGCAACAAACCACTACAATGTGTGTACCTGGACCATTGTGGTCCTTTACAGCCTGGTGGTGCATACAAATACATCTTAGTAGCTGTTGATTCTTGTTCTAGATTCCTGTGGGTATGGCCACAACGGTCGGCTGATGCTCGAACTGTTATTAAAGATTTCCTAGTCTTTATCGGTACATATGGGGTTGCAGCATTCCACTCGGACCAGGGCCCTGCCTTTGCCTCTAGAGCATTCAGGGACACCATGGAAAAGATGGATGTTTAATTCCATTACTCCTCTTCCTATCATCTGGAGGAAAACAACATCGTGTAGAGGAACACCTTAAACTTAAAGCAGTCCTTAACAGCAAGAGTTATAGATTCAGAGCAGATTTTTGAAATGTTTTTTCTGGTTGGCTAGGGTGTGCACATAAGCCAGACAGAACCCACCACCTCTAGTCAGGGTGAGGGAGTTACACACCCACGATAACCCCTGCTCACCCCCTTGGTAGCTTGGAACGAGCACTCAGGCCTATCCCAGAGGCAATATGTAACGCGTTTGCACAACACACACAACACACGTGTTCACTATCCCCACCGCGAAGGAAACACAACATCAAGTTATATCAAAATAAACTATATTGTACACAACATCATTAGACCAAACACAACATGTCAGTGATACCCTGCTACCCAAGCTGTTGTCAGAACATTACACAGTACTATTACTCTGCAAATGCCAGCAGTAGTCACATAGAACCTATAGGTTACTGGTTATCCTGCAACATAAGCAGTAGTCAGGTAAACATTCCCAAAATGCACATATCAAGGTAAAAGTACATATTACCAGAAAGGAAGTAAACATGTTACTAAGAATGCAATTGCCCTAGTAAACATACCATCATGAATGCCCATAAAAGGAGCATCAGGGCATCAGACAACACATGGCAAGTCATAAAACACATATCACCCTAACTGTGAAGTTCATAAAGAACACATTACCAGTAAGACACATATCAGTTCACACTATTCTCACCCGGGCTGGTGAGAACCATGCGCCATCCACACCAGGGGCAAAAATGATGTGGGCCAAACGGGAACGTCCGTGTCCATCCGTGGAGCTCCTCTACTCTGATCCTCCTGTAGGATTTGCAGGACCAGGGACCTCTGTCAAGGATCACCACCCGGCCTGCTTATCTGCCACAACATGCATGCAGAAGAAGTGGGGGACCCAGCGGTAAAGGGGGACCTCCGTCAAGGTCCTGCCCACGATCCTCCATACAACAACAGAGGGCCAAGCGGGGGGGCCTTCAATGAGGCTTCCACCACCGCTTGAGAGCCATGACCATGGGGAGAGAGCCCAGAGGGAAAAGGGACTTCCGTTGATGTTTCCCGCCCATCTGCGAGCCTCACAATATGGATGGGGGCTTGGTGGAATGGGGGGCCTCCGATGAGGCTTCCACCCCACCCATGATGATGCGCCAGCACCTAACACGGTGCACGATCCTCTCTGCGCCCCTTGTGGGCCGCAGATGTGAACACACCAAAGTGGATGCCTGCCTGTGCCCCGGGCGCTCTTCTCAGTGAGCTTCTTCCAGGGGGCAGCTCCAGGAGCATGTTTGCTCCAGTTCTCGTTCTCTGTGCCCCGGGGGCACCAAGCACAGTGCATTTCGGATGCGCTTCGATAAGGTAGCCTGCCCAGGTCGCGGTGGTGATTCTTCCTGGCAGAAGGATTTTGGAAAGCGCTTCCAAGGCACTACGTCCCTCAAAGACAAGCGCTCTCAAGGCGCTAAGGGATTCAAATAAAGAGATCTCTCCTAGCGCTGAAGATGCAGCAGTAAAAGCGCCTGGCCTGCACTCACAATCAATTGGGGGAATGTACACACGATGATTCCCTAAAACCGAGGAAGCCGAAGTAATGCGCTCTTCTACCACTGCAATGCAGGGAAGCAGGGACCTCAGCACCCAGCCCCTGGGGGATACAAGTGGAGCATAGGGCGGTAGGGCCTAGCAGCAGGCCAGTACAAGGGAGATGCAGTCAATGGCAGTTCCTCCTAGTGACCCACGCAGGTCACAGGTCAGCACAGCAGCAGCAGTCCAGACAGTTCCTGGTAAGTCCCTCCAGCAGCATTCTATATCCATTTCTTCAAGGATGTTTTTTGTGTGTCTTACATGTGAAAAATCCCCTGTACTTATACTCAGTTTTGGAAAGCACTTTCAAAGAGGGGGAGAAGAGGTTCCAACCAGTTACAACTGGTTCAACAGTGAGAAACCAAATTGCTGTTTGTCACTTGCAGGAAATGCCACTCAACGAGGCACATTGTCTGCTGTGAACATTTTAGCAGTTCCGATTCCAGATGGGATTATGCGGGACAAAGTACCATTTGACATATGCGGTCCTACTGAGGTCATTCAAATTTCATATGTGTTTAAAATTTCAATGAGTGATGTAATTATACCTTGTATTGTTTGCAATGACTGGGATGTTAAAACAGTTGATTCTATGCTGTCTGAGCTTGAATATTACACTGTATTTTAAAGTGAAGACATTTATATGAACACAGCAAATTGTAGGGAAATGTTTTGTTGTCATTGTTACAGACGTTCTTCTCTGCACCGACCCAGTGCTCCAAGATTAGTTTACAATTACACACAGTGGGAACATTGTTTAACACCACTTGTGTGGAGTCCCAAAACATATGTAGATAAGTTTGTGTATTTTACTGGGCATGACACCAGCAATGCTGTGTCGTATTATTTTAAACTGCCACCTTCCAGAATGAGAACATTATTGCTAACCGACACAAAATGAATCTACTCAGATTCCTTTGTTTCCCGTCTTGTTGTGGTATGAGTTTTGGAAAAACACTATTGAACTGAAAAGTGTATGGGGAACAAAAGATTGGCAAATACAGGGCAGGGGAGCTTTCTTTACAGCATGCCCTTTTCCTTTACAAATTACATTTTTAAATGAACACCGTCCAACAAACTTCTTGTTTGGGGTGACTAAAAAAAAAAGAATTATATGTGCCCAGTATCATCCCACCTGCTGAATTTTACAACTGGCAAACATATTTAAATCTCACTGAAGAACAACTAACTGCTTGAGTTAAGAATGGTACCTTTAATTCCTCACTTTCAACTCCCGGCTGGTGGTTACTGTGGCCAATGGACACAAATGAGTGCCAGGCACGTTTTGTGAATTCCGCCAGGTGCTTCAGAGTAAGCTGGCCAGATCCTCCCTTTGTCGGGCCTCAGCACTCAGGTACCCTTACTACATACAGTGTGGGTAAACTGCCAACAATGTCTGTGTTCCTCTAATTTAAGAACTAGAAAAGAACACCTTAGTCTCCTGTCTGAGGACGTCAAGCTACAAGATTTCCTGTTAGGTCCCAGGAAGCCACAATCAAAGGATTACTTTATGTCATATATAACAAGATCTTGACGCCAGGTAAGCAGAAACAGGGTGGAAATTGGGAGCAGAAAGGAATCGAGGTTGGCTGCGGGGGCAGTTTTGATGGGATACGGCTCAGAAAAGGTGCATACATCAAGGACACAGGTGTGGGGCCTGATAACAAAAGCGAAGAAGAGACATTACTAGTGCAGGATTCTCATGCATAGACAAGGGGGCAAAAAGATGACATGAAATCTGCTGAGAACAACAAGGGTGAAGAATTGGGGAAGGACGCAGAGGGGACGGGAGTAGAAGGAAAAGAAAGCAAAGAGGTAAAAGTTTACACAACTCCCTTATATTTGATACCAGCTATGAAGGATAAGATCTGCAAAGGAGAATTTGTGGAGGTGCTGAAATTGTTACATATAGAAGTAAGGGCGCAGGGAAGGATCAAAGGAAGCGGAATTTGTTTGCTGGTGACCATAGAATACTGGACATCGGCCTTCCTTATATATGCAAGTGTATATTGCGAATGATACCCAGAGAGGAGCGTTGCTCTTCTAAAATATATGGACGTCATTAGAAAGGCACAGACCTCATTTGGGGGGGAATGCCTGGGCTCAGTATGATGATGAGTTCAGGGTGAGAATGGCAGCTGACCCAGAAGCTAAACGGGGAGAAATAGATATGGATTTGTGGCAGTTGACAATGGGCCCAGCAATGTTTGGCAAGATGGTGTTTAATGCCAGTAGGCTGCCGATACAGTATAAGCCCTTTCAGAAATGTCCCACCCGAGCTGTGGTCAGGAACCAAAACACAAGGAGGGACCCTGGGGGCGTGCTGGGACTTTAATAAAGGAATCTGCACTAGGGAGTTCGGCAGGTTTAGACATGAATGCTCGAAGTGTGGGGGCAGGCACGCATTGGTACAGTGCTAAGGCAACCAGGGACCAGCACAGGCTGGGCAATAAAATAGTGGGTGACAACAACTGCCAGCCACACAAAGATGGCATCAGGGAGGTCAAGGGAACTTTAGGGGGGAGAGGAGGCCAGGGCTCTGGGGGAAAGGACTCTTACACCGGTTAAGATAAGCAGGCTACTTTACTGGTTGTGGCTCTACCCTAAAGAGGAGGAGGCTGCTCATTTGGCAGAGGGTTTTACATGGGGTTTCAGGTTGGGTTGCGAAGGACCAAGACAGAGACGCAGGGCTGAGAATTTAAAATCTGCCAAGACATATCCACATGCAGTGAAGGCAAAGTTAGCGAAGGAAGTTGCCGAAGCCAGGATGGCAGAACCTTTTCAGGATTGGCCAATGGACAGACTCATTATTTCTCCCATTGGGGTGGTGCCCAAGAAAGAACAAGGACAGTTTAGGGTACTACAACATTTATCCTGGCCAGGAGGACAATCTGTCAATGTCTTCATCTCGGGGGAAGTAGCATGAGTGTCATTTTCCTCAGTGGTTGTAGCTATGGCATTAGTAGAGCAGGCAGGACGAAGGGCACTTATGGCAAAATGTGATATCAAGTCAGCCTGTTGGTTACACCCAGACTACTTCCAGTTGTTGGGTATAGAGTTTGAATCCATGTGGTACGTAGATAAGGCTCTCGCTATGGGATGCGTGATATCATGTGCACTGTTTGAGCGCTTCAGCTCTTTCTTGGAGTGACTTTTTACTTATAATACAGGGCACAAGGCAATAACATGTAATTTGGATGATTTTTTCTTAGTCACACCTTCCAGTTCCATGGGCTACCAGACTTTGCTGGACATCTTTCAAGAGCTCATAGAAGATGTAGGAGTGCCTTTGGCCCCAGAGAAGACAGTGGGTCCCACCACATCCATTTCCTTTTTGGGGACTGAGTTGGATTCAGTGACTATGGAGGCCCGACTGCCCCTTGACAAGAAGGTGGCAATGCAGTTGTTGTTGGACAAGATGTTGACTAAATAGAAGGTCACAGTTAAAGAAGTGCAAGCATTACTGGGCCACCTGAACTGTGCATGCAGAATAGCGAGAGCAGGCAGAACCTTTTGCAGGCGGTTGGTGCTGGCACTCACAGGTCTGATTTTGCTTCATCATCACACGAGGTTATCAGCAGGTGTGAAGGAGGATTTGCGGGTGTGACGCATGTTTTTGGATACATTCATTGGCATACCTATGCGTAGCCCACTGGAAATGGAGTGGAAAGCACAGATATTTTCGGATGCCTCGGGCAAAATTGGTTTTGGTATTTATTGGCAAGGCAGATGGTGTGTGGAGGAGTGGCCAACAGGGTGGAAAGGGAGAGGACAAAATATTGCGATTTTGGAGCTCTTCCTGCTAGTGGTGGCAGTATATTTGTGGAGCCCCTTACTGCAGCATAAGAGCGTACTTTTTCCTGTGGATAATTTGGCAGTAGTACAAGTGGTGATAGGCACTCAGCCAGGGATCTACAGGTCCTCAAATTACTGAGAGTTTTGGTCCTCGCGTGTCTGCATTATGATATCATGTTTAAAGCAAAACACGTGCCTGAGGTGGACAGTGACATCGCGGATGCTTTGTCTCATTCACAGTGGCAAAGGTTCCATGGGCTTGCGACGGAAGCAGATAGGCAACAGACTCACATGCCATACCACTTTTGGAATGTAGGCGAGATAGGATGCTGCAGCTAGTGGTAGGGTCATTGGCACGGTCAAAAAGGAAGGCATATGAGCTAGCATTGATCACAATCGCTGGGTCGGGGCAGTCAGAAGTGTGAGAGGTAGGGATGGAGTGCAAGATGTGGTCCAATTCATTTTAGATCTAATAGCAAAAGGGCTATCAAAGGTGGCTATTGCAGGCAAATCAGCAGGTGCAGCTTTCATGGGTAAATTATTGTGGGACTATGCACCATCAGCTTGAGAGCTGGGGACACACATTTTGGAAGGATGGATAAGGAACGGAGGACAGGTCAGACAGAAAAGGAGGCCCTTGACTTTAGAGATTTTGAGGGGACGGATGGTGTGGATGTTTTTGGGAGCATTTCATGCAAGCACAGAGGGTGGCAATATTACTGAGGTCTTCGAAAACAAATCAGAGGGTTCAAGGGGTGCATGTATTATTGCCAGGGCAAGAACTTTGTGAGGTTTACCTCCTGCAGTGGGGTTTGAGATTGGGAAAGTTGAAGGCTGATAAAGTAGGGGCAGTCCACATGGATGGGAAAAGAGTAACATCCTTTCAGTTCTTGAGCATGTTACGGAAATCGGTAACCTCCATGGGAATGCAAGCAATGAATTTGGGACCCATTCTTTTTGGATAGGGGCAGCAACGGACGCGGGGAGGTGGTGGTGGTCCAGGGATGGAATAAAGCAGTTGGAAATGTGGTCTTCTGAGTGCTTTCAGAGGGATGTGCGTCAGAATTTAGGCAGGATGAATGGACAGACAGGATTTGGCGTTAACCTTTGTTTCTTTTGTAGGTTCAGTGCCGGGTCCCTTTGTCTGCAAAATTGAGCATGTGAATGGTGGGGCATTCATTCATCAGACAGGCAGAGGAAGAAGCCAGGATTTCGAATACAGTTAATAGTTAATTTAGGGCTGAGTGAAACTGGAGGGGGGTTGCATGGCATGGGAAAGGGGGCATGAAGTGGAAAGAATTGCTGAATGTTGAATAAGTTAAAAAAGGGGGTGATGTGCCCAGATATATTGATCGTGCATTTGGGAGAAAATGATTTAGTGCAGGAAAAAGGTTTGGCACTGGTAAGGAGGATGAAACGAGACTTGTTGGAGATAAATCAGCAATGGGCAGGTTGTTTTCCGATGTGGATGGAGTTTATACCTAGACAAAGTTGGAGGGGTGCGTACAAGCCAGCAGTGATAGATAGAGCTCATAGGAAGCTTAACAGAGAGATGAGGCATTTTTGTCGGGAACAGGATATAGGTTGCATAGTGCATTCTGATATACGCTATGATGCCGTGGAATTTTTTCATGTGGACAGGATCCATCTGTCGAGATTCGGTATGAGGCTATACCTGTTGGAGATTAGGGATTTTATAGGGAAAATGCTTAAAAGGGTAGTGTAGAGTGAGTAGGGGGGGCAGAAAAAAAGGCAGTGATGCCCATTTTCTGGGTGGCGGATGCACAGAAGGATGGAGGGGCCTTTACGGAAGGTCAGTGGAGTTTACAGAGGGGAACCAGGCCCTTAAAGATGAGGCAACGAATTAGAAACAGAAAGAGAGCAGGGAAAAAGGTTATTTACACAGGAAGTTGGTATTTAGGAATCAAAACAAGTTAAAAGTTAAGCGGGGGAAGTTCAAGTGTTATGAATAACAGAAGGTAGTTGGGCATTGGGGTAGTTTGCAAGGTTAAAGGGGAGGGTGATGTTTTTGGGGTGTGGGTAGGTGGTAGGCAGATGTTGACTCTATAGTGAGGTATATAGTTTTATAAGGTGGGAAGTGAAGGGCCGAATTGTGATATGCACCTGTTTCAATAATGCAGCCTTTGGCACACACAACATGGGTCAGTAGTCTGCCTCAGTTCATTTCACCCAATAGTGCTTTGGGGGACAGCTGCCGGCAGGCGGTCTGTCCCCAACGGGTATTGGGGGGAGGTAGCACAGTCCATAATTTTGTGTGGGAAGTCACGTGGCAGCCCTGTTAGTTAGCTCAGTTGGAATTTCAGTCCCCTCCTGCCCACCCCGTAGAAGCTGGTAAGTGCTGTGGTAGTAGTGGTAAGGCTGTGTTTTGGGACAGGTGCGTAGGGTGATGATTTGTACTGGTTGTCGCTTGGAACAGGAGCTGATGGGGTGGATGCCCAGAAGGTTGGAGAGGCCTTTACAGAAGGTCAGTGGGGTTTACAGAGGGGAACCAGGCCCTAAGAGAGGATGCAATGAATTAGAAACAGAAAGAGAGCAGGGATTAAGGTCATTTACACAGGAAGTTGGCATTTAGGAATAGTCACGAGTTAAAAGTTAAGTTGGGGAAGTTCAAGTGTTATGAATAACAGAAGGTAGTTGGGCATTGGGGTAGTTGGGAAGGTTAAAAGGGAGGTGATGTTTTAGGGGTGGGGGTAGGCATATGTTGACTGTATAGTGAGGTATATAGTTAAGGCAGGATGTCAAGGGCTGAATTGTGATACGCATCTGTTTCAATAAAGCGGCCTTTTGCGCTCACATGATGGGTCAGTGGTCTGACTGGGCTCATTTCACCCAATGATAGATTACAGCAATTTATGGAAATCTGGGCGCCTTTCCCTGCACGATCACACAACCTTGACAGGCAGACTACCGCTCTGGATTCCCTGATACGCACACTTCTCCACCCCGCCAGTATCCACCTGTACCCTACAAATTGGGCTGTATAGGGCTGAGCGTTGAGTACTGAACCCTGTCAGGTACTTAGAGTCAGTTCTGCAGTCGCCCCTTGGGGAAACCTAAGGTCTGATTTATTGCTTTTCCCCCAGTTTGTATTTCGTGATTGTTTTCATTCTTCACCTCTCACGGCCACAGGCATTGTGACACAGTTTTGGCCTAACTTTAGTCACATTTATGTACTGCTTGTTTACTGTAAAGGGGGTCTATTCTCTTGACAGGTAACCTCTATGAGTGCCTTGAAATATTCTCCACTGCTGAATAGCAGTACTTGATGTTAGGTTGTTCAACAACCTTAGGCTACAGAAGAGGTGTACCAGATTTTAGGATACAATGAAAAAAATACAAAAACAAAGTTAAAAACAATTATTTTAAAGTCAATTTATGGTAACATATAAAGTATAACTCTATCTATTGACCTCACCTGATTTTCTGCAGCGCCAGGCCTTGCTCTCACAACCGTCATTATCTTGGCCAGATTAGCCTTTTGAACTCCATTTTGTACACCTTAGCTCACCATAGAGTGAGACTTTATTGTGGAATGCTAACTGCCTTTATCAAGAAAGCAACTGTCAGGAATTTCATCTGTGTAGGGCATGGGCACTCACAAACATTTTCCCAGGGCCAAAATGTTTTGGTCTGTGGTGTGATCAAGGGCTGCATTGCTGCCTGAAGGGTGGCTGTTTGGGAGGGTGCGGGAGGGGGGAGTGTAGGGGAAGCGAAGCATGTACATCTAGTGACTGAGCTGCACAATGTGAAACCAGAAGACCTGGGGTTAACCTCAGCTTCCTCACTCGACCAAATTGTGTGACCTTAGGCAATTGTTTTATTTCTCTACTTTTTCTTCAATGCCATGTATAAGAGGGTCTTGAAATACGTGACTTCAGGATATGTGCTGTACAAAAACTCCTCCTGTGTTTGGTTTAATAAACTATAATGTTGTTCATGTATAATAGCAACCCAAGCCACCCAAAGGATGAACATAACAACTGACTTGCCTCTTAGTTCAATATTGACATTGTACTCTGCGTGGGGAGGAATAAATGTTTCTAAATTAATGTTTGAAACCTGTAACTTAAAAAAAATACTGCTCAATACAATGATCTAGACTGATGTACTAACTTGAAACAGTTCTGGGGGCGTGGTATGGCCACGGAGCGCGATGGCCGCCTGATTTATGCGCTCCGCGAGGCGGCTGGGCCGGGCCGTGGACGGGGGTGCTGCGGGGGCATGAACATCCCCCCCTAGGGGCGCAAAGTAGATCGGAAGGTGCCGGGCGGGAGGAGCCGCCTCCCGGGAGAGTCGCGGAGCAGGGGCTCCGAAAGAATCGGCAATAAGGCGAGGAGGCCCGAGAGGGAACTCAGAGCCGCGGCCTCCGTCCATATCGAGACCTCACACCGCCGAGGGCAGCAGCAAGGCTCAGGAGCGGAGGGGGCATCCCTGAGCTCTCCATTCTTTAAACCCCTGCCGACCCCACCCCCGCCAACACGCCGTTCGGCTCCCCACCTTGCCACTGGGGCGATACGCGAGGCGGGGCAGAGAGAGAGCTCCGTGAGGCTGGAACTCCGGAGCCACGATGCCCTGGGAACTGGGGCCAGCCCCTCGAAACAGACACAACGATGCCCTCCAAGGGGGGGCAACGAGCACCAGCAAGAGTCTTGCGAGGAGCTGGGGGCCCTGAAAGAGAAAGAGGAGAAGAGACTTTGCCTTTCCCCCCAATGGGGGCCTCCCTTCTCCCCCCGTACAAGCCTCCCCCCTCCCCACACACCCGGCTGACAACGAGGAGGGACAGCGAACCGGTCAACCAGTGAAACATCAGGGACCATGACAGAGTACGGAGAGACAGGTCAGTCTACTTCCTACTTTTTATATTTTACTGCTGGACACACTGTCATACCTGCTGGACACAGCCTGTCTGCCCCCCACACACTACGCGCCCTGAGATGAAGGCGAGCCTTGGAGAAACTATCAGCACACGCGAGTCAGCGCCTACTACCGCGATCAGACTGACATCCTCATTGGGCTGCCAGCTGAACTTCGCCCCGCCCCTTTACCGTGGTCATGGTCTGCTGGACCCACTGTGTATCAAGTTGAGGTGGGTACCAGTGCTACGCCTATTGCAGAGACCTACGGAGGACGGCCCACATCACAATAAAAAAGGACCCGGTATTCCCTATCCCCCGGAGTACCCTGGCTCCAGGAACGGTAAGCCTACAGATCGTGACCAGTCACCCTTTGCCATTGCACCGGACACCTTCCCCACCCTCTGGACTGCAACCTCCTTCCACTGCCGGAGCACGGGCAATGCAACTGCCCCCGAGGGGGCTGAATTACCCACCTGCTAAGCCACGGTGAGGCTGGGAATCCTTCAGCTTATCCCCCCTCCTATCCCCCAACCATCTACCTGTACACGCGAAGTGGGACCAGCTGCAGCCTTAGGAGGGGGCCTCTGAAACTTCTGGTCCCCCCCTACGCTGTCGTCACCAAGCCCCACGACGAAGGCCGGAGATGCCAGGCGGGCGGTCGTCCCACAAGAACACGGGCAAGCCGGCTAGGCAGTTACTCTTCTCTGAGGCCTTACTCCAGGCGAAGGGGGTCCCTCCGCCGATGGCGGCACAGCCCTCTGCCACACACTAAGAGATGGCGGACCCAGCCCAGGAGCCCACAATGGACCGTATCCTTCAGGAAATTTCATCAGTTGGCCGTAGATTGGAGGGGATGGATAATGCAATGGTTTCAATGGCGGCGGAAACTAAATCTATCCGTACGGAAATCGCAAGCTTTCAGACACGCGTCCTGGGATTGGAACAACGAGTGTCAAAAGTGGAAGCCCACGCCTCTTCTTTCCAGGACAGAGATCAGGAACTCCTCTTTCTTCATAGGAAGTTAACAGACTTGGAAGACAGGAGCCGAAGAGACAACATCCGTTTCATAGGATTTCCTGAAAACATTGAGGGTGAGGACCGCCACAGATTCCTACGAGACACTCTGCTTAGGCTGACTGGTACTACCTTTGAGCCACCCTTGGAGTTCCAAAGAGCCCATAGACGGGGCCCCCGGAGAACCGGTACGGATGCTCGCCCCAGACCGATCATAGCCTGTCTTCTTCGCCATCCACAGGCCCGTCAACTTATACAGAAAGCACGTACTCCTGTCAGCTAGACGGACACACAATTTGGATATCGGCAGATTTCTCCAAGGAAACCAGCGACCGGCGTAGGGCATTCCTGGCCCTCCGTCCATGACTACGCCAGCTGGAAGTGAAATATGGCCTGTTCGACCCGGCGAGATTGTGGATAACACAAAACGGCACATCCAAAGACTTCTGCGACCCGGAAGACTTGCGTTCTTTCTTGGATGGTTTGTCTCTCACAGACTCTTTCACCTCGACCCCACACCGAGACACAATGGCTGCAGATCAGAACACTCCCTCTCAAGACCTAGCCCCAGGAAGGTCAGGCTCTGTCCACCAACCTACTCTCCCCTGTCGCAGGGGACGGAACCTGGAAAGACTCCTTCACAGCCACGACGACGGGACAGGTACTGCATGTGGTGGCACTCCATACGCAGGTGGCGGATAGAGACAAATCCCACTCCCCCTTAAAACCTCTAGCGGAGCCCACTTGAACCTGCCTTATCCTCTGGGATAGTTGGAACTGAGAACTTTGTGAACATGGCCCCTCCTTGGCCTGGAAACAACGGACCCTCTACTGACTCGTCGGCTGGCTGAGTACAGTTCTTTTCATTCCTACATAATGTTAGGTGTTTTTTATTATATCTTTGTTATTCCTGCCGGGCGAAGTTTTCTCATATTCACCAAATGGGGGTCATGCAGAATAGACTTGTGAAGACTGTTCAAGCCCTGTTGGGTTTGACGACATGTGGGACAATTCATCCTCCTTAAGCCTTATAGCCCTGCAATGGTTTTAATGACATAGCTGTTAACATAGTGAAGAGTGCAGTGCAGATTGATTATTTCTCATTGTTATATCTCCGTTTTTGCAGTCCCTGTTCTGTTCTCTGCATCTTCCCTCCCTTTAAATTTAGGCATAGTCACTTATATTTCGTCCCGCCACACCCCCCCCATCAGTGGGCCTATCTTTCGGCGGTGTGACGCTGCGTTGTCTTGCCCCACCCCACCCTCACCCTTGTTAGAGGACATCAAGCCAAACTAAACCTTATCACGACACGCCCCTCCCGGGGGTAACCCGGCGCCGGGATCATGGGAAGCTGGTATCAATGGACAATGGTGGCCCTGCGCTGTGCCCCCCCCCCGGCCGCGGTCCAGCCGGCCTGGCCCCCCCCGCTAGGACTAGTATGGTCCGGGTATAGACCCGCAGATTAAAGCTTAGGTTTCCTGGGGCTTTAGTTTGCTCCATTTTCCTCCTCCTTCCTCCCCCTTCCTTCTTTCTTATTTTTATCTTCCCTTCTATTTTCTATTTCCTATATCCTATCTTCTCTCTTCTCTTCTTTCCCCTCCACACACTTACTCTACATCCTTACCTCCTGACTCCCGTCTGTTCCACCTCCACTCCTCCCTGGTGTCTCTCTCTACTTTGCCCTCCTCTCCTATTCTCCCCCTCCACGCCCCATTTACCCACTCGCAAGCCACTTAGTCCTAAATTCTACAGCACCCCGCACCTTCCCTACCCCTTCCCTTGCCCTCCTACTCCTCCTCTTTATACCCCTCGCTCCACCGCCTTTAATAGCTTTCTCCCATGGCTGGACGTACGAATGCCTCGCCTGCCCCGTTGCGGGTTGTCTCTTGGAACGTCAACGGTCTTACCCACTTCATTAAACGGAAGAAAATACTTTCGTACCTTAACACCAAACGAGTGGACATAGCCCTCCTTCAGGAAACCCACTTGACCAGACTCGAATCTGATAAACTACGAAGGGACTGGGTAGGAACCGCGCTATCCAGCTGTAGCACCCCCCCTGCTGGTGGACCAGAACACAGTGCCGCCAAAATGTGAGACTACGATATTGCTGCAAAAGAGCTTGCCCTTCACAGTTACCAAATCGTGGGCTAACCTGGAGCGACGATACATATTTGCCAAACTGAAGTTGGAAGGTGCGTGGGATCCATCTATGCCCCAATAGGTCCCAAGAGACAATATTTACTCCGCATTAACCGTCTCTTGACAGAGATTGGAGCTGCCAGGTACATTATCGGCAGGGACTGGAACATAACCCGCAATGACGTACTAGACAGGACAGGGCCTTTGGACACCATCAATAACAGAGACAGAGCCTTGCAGTCTGACGTAATGCATGACAACGGTCTGGTAGAACCGCGGAGGTTGACGCACCCGAGCGATAGGGAGTATACCTTCTTTTTTTTGTGTTATCATTTTTTATTATTATTATAGTCATTATTCATATTTCGTAACACAAGTCATGTACAAAGGATAAGTTAACAAAATTCCTCCAGTCTTTGGGGGTACTCCGCCTTTACAGTCTTCAATCGTTGTATACAAGTATATCAAACACAGAAAAACGTGCCTTGTCCCAGCATTAATAATCACATTTAAGAGCCAGTATTAATAGCATAGTGGTCTCATGTCTTCAAACAAATAAAATGTATCAATCTTGAGACTGCTTGAACTTCGTCTATAAAGGGTATACAGCCATAAGTGTTGGGTATATCCATATCATAGATTAACTGTAGAATATTACTATTATATTATTATATTATATTAATAGGTGCCATTGATGGGTATTTAGTATATAGGGAGGGTAGTTTTACAGAGAGGACAAGAAAGACTCAATGAGTACTGATACGTAGGTAAGAAATTGGGGTGTTTTCTATTGAGGAAACATTGGTCGAGGATATTCGTGTTGTGTTATTCTAATATATGGAGTGATTGTTCATGATAAGTATTAGTATATTGATAATAAGGTGTCCTGCCGCCAGGGGCGGGGGTGTATCCATGATTAATGATTGATGAGGGGTATTCAACTTAATTGGGTAAATAATGTTGAAATGCATAACAATTAGATTATTTCTAGGTAGAGAAAGATAGATATAAAGGGCGATAGGGGTAGTAATATCCATTATGAAGATAATAACACTAATAGAAAGAAAGATAATGGGGACCGCTATGGCAGCAGAGGTGTTCATAGCAGTGGTGACCGAGGGAAGGGGAGGGGGGCAAAGTGCTGGGATTGAAGGGGATAAGGCGACCTAGATGTAGTCAGGGATGATAATAATGATGATTTACTAGGGATGATAGGACAATATAAAAAGAGGGTACAGTATAGTTGAAGGTTATGTTATATATATTAATGTGTGGGCATTGGTTTGTGTTTGCATAATTTAAATGGTTGTGGTGGTCTATCACAGGATATACCTAGGTCATCAGATTAGGTAGGAAGGGTGACCATGTTTGTAGGAATATATCAGTTTTATCCTGTAGGTCTCATATGAGGCGTTCGTGGGAGGCTGCCTGGTACATTGTGCCAATCCATTCTTCCTGGGATGGAGCAGCCGCTGCCCGCCAATGTCTGAGGATACATAATTTGGCTGTGGCTAGTGCAGTATGCAATAGTCGCCTTTGGGGTCGTGAGAGATGTTGTAGTTCCCCTGTATCATGTAGGAGTATGAGGGATGGTGTGAGCGTTGGCGGTAAGGGCCATACCTCTCCGAGGGTGTGTCTTATCACCCGCCAGAAGGGTTGTATAGCAGTACAATCATGTAAGATGTGAGTAAGGTCCCAATGGTTGTTGGGGCATCTCCAACAGGATGCGTGGGGCAGAAGTCGTGCCGTGCATAGTTTCTGGGGGGATGCAATACCAGTCATGTAGAGTCTTGAAAAGGCAGAATTTCAGGCGAGCCTCACGGGCTCCTCGGTCTCTAGCCTCAATTAATTCAGCCCAGTCTTCTAGGTCATAATCTTTCTGTAGTCGGGTTTGCCGTTTTTCTCTAAGGGAGTTAAGTAGTGGTAGCGAGAAAAGGTGTCGATTCAGCACGGTCTGTAGCCCCGACACAGCCCCTTTCATTTGGCCCCATGTTTCTAGGTATTGGAGTATTGGTGAATGTGCTAATCGCCGGGGGGATCGTCCTAGTCGCTGTATCAGACAGTGTCGCAACTGTAGATAGCGCCATGGATGGTGATCGGGGAGGTCAAATTCGCCCTGTAGTTCCCTGAACGTCTTCTAACTTTCTCCAGAGATGAGTTGGTCTATCCTTATGATGCCTTTTTGATACCCGTCCCGCCAGTGGATGGTCTTACCTCCTATCTGGAGTCCTTTATTGCCCCATAGGGGGGCTCTGTCATGGAGATATGGGTCTATTTTCAGGGAGAGGTGCGCCTGTCGCCAAGCTGTCCTCATGGCCCCTATCATGGGATTGGTAGTTCGTTGGTCCAGCATGTCCATGTTGTAGAGTATCTGCAGTTCGTGAGGAACTCCTGTAACTGCCCTTTCCACTGTTACCCAGAGTGGTGGGTCCCATACATTCAGGAGTAGGAGGGTCATCTGTGATAGGTGTAATGCTGAAGAATAGTGTTCTATGGAAGGGAGATTCAAACCTCCAAATTCACGTCGTGCTAATAACGTGGCTCTGGGCAGTCGTGGGCGCATGGATTCCCAGACAAAGGCACAAATGCAACGGTCTATCTCTCGGATGAGGGTTAATGGTATTTATAAAGGGAGCATACCCAGCACGTATGAAAATCTTGGGAGGGTTACCATTCTCACCGCCTGTACTCTGCCCGACATGGAGAATCCTAATTGTTTCCATTTCTCAAAATCTCATTTCATGTTATTGATTAGGGGGTTTAAGTTGTCTGTCACTATGTTTTCTAGGCCTCTAGTTATATCAATACCTAAGTAACGGAGCCGTGCGTGTTTCCATTTAACCAGCAGACCTTGTAGGGAGGAGCTGGTTGTTACAGGGGATAAGGGGAGGGCCTCGCTTTTATCCCAGTTTATCCGATAGCCTGAAAGCTGCTCAAATTCTGTCAATATCTGTTTGAGAGCTGGTATGGAATTGGATAGGTCGGTGAGTGTGAGTAGGATATCATCTGCGTATAGATAAATGGTGGAACATCAGCCCGGGTTTGGGATTCCTGATATTACATTGGAGTTCCTAATTCCCGCCGCAAGGGGTTTGACAGCTAATAAGAATAATAGTGGGGATAGTGGGCAGCCCTGTCGTGTTCCTCTGGAGATCGGGAAGGTGTCAGATAGGAACCCTCCACAATTCACCTGAGCTGTCGGTGAATCATAAAGTAGTCATATTCTATTAATGAAGTTAGTCCCTAGTCCGTAGCGTTTTAAAATTTCAAAAAGATACCACCATTTTATGTCGGTCGAATGCCTTCTCTGCATCCAATGAGAGGGCAAGGGCTTCTTCCTGTGAATCTCACGCTGTCCATATGGTATGGAATAGTGTACGGAGGTGATTGCTTGATGAGCAGCCTGGCACAAAGCCCACCTGGGTATGATGGATCAGAGAGGGAATGACTTTTTTAAGTTGGGTTGCTAATATCGCTGCTAAGATTTTGGTGTCTCCATTAAGTAGTGATATGGGACGGTAGCTCCCACAAAGAAGTGGGTCTTCCTGGTTTGGGTAAAACTGTGATAGTGGCTTTGTTGAAGATAGGATATACGGATCCCATGCGGTCCGCTCCCTGGAAAGCGTCGTATAGGGTTTCCACTGTATCTGTCCCAGACCATTTATAGAATTCGGACGTAAAGCTGTCTTCCCCGGGGGCTTTGTGGTACGATAGATTGGCTATAGCCTGTTGAATTTCTATCTTGCTAATATCACCTTCTCGGAGTGCCCTACCTTCTGTCAAAAGACAGGGTATATCTGCTCTTTGTAGGAAGGTGTTCAGGCGTTCACTGGCTTCTACTGTTTCTGGGGTGTATAGGGCTTGGTAATAGCTGCCGAATTAATTCGCAATTGCCTGTGGGTGCGTGAGGAGGTTGTTGTTTCGGTCAGTGAGTGCTGGTATGGCTAATGTAATTTCTCTTTGGTGTAGTTGGGCGGCTAGTAGACGGCCTGCTTTCTCGCCGTGTTCATAATGGCGGCCCTTTAACCTTTGCAATGCATATTCTGGCCGCGAG
This sequence comes from Pleurodeles waltl, assembly GCF_031143425.1. Classification (NCBI taxonomy): domain Eukaryota; kingdom Metazoa; phylum Chordata; class Amphibia; order Caudata; family Salamandridae; genus Pleurodeles; species Pleurodeles waltl. Next base: position 580,551,467 of record NC_090439.1, on the reverse strand, counting down.
GTATGTAGGGAGTTGAGTTCCATTTTAGCTTGTTCAAGATGGCGCCAATTGGATGGAGTGGGGGTTTACGTATATTCCCTGGTGGCATGGGCTATCCTGTCTTCTAGGTTGGCCTGTTGATCTCTCTTTTGGGCGTTGGCAACGGCGGCGTCTCGCATTAGCTGACCTCTATTGGTTGCCTTTGCTGCCGCTCATAGGAGTTGGGGTGAGGATACCTAGCCTTTGTGATCTTTTAGGTAGGTAGCTAAGTGGGTTTTAAGTTGTTCCTTTCCTTTTGGGGTTCTATATCCGAAATTGGGGATGCGCCACGTTTTATGGCCGGGACTGATCACTCCTAGTTCCAGCGTTAGTAGGACCAGGGAATAGTGCGGCCGCAAGGATATCCGTAAGTTTTATCGATTGTATCAGTCGCTGGTCGATCATAAAGTAGTCTAGTCGCGATTGGGTTCCATGGACTGGAGAGAGAAAGGTGTATTGGCGGTCTGAGGGGTGTAATAAGAGCCAGCAGTCTAACTAGCCGTGGTCAGAAAGGACTTAGTGGAGTAGGGCCCTATCTGAGTTATTGCCTGCGTCAAGGCCGCTTGTGCGATCAAGGATAGCATCTTGTACAATGTTCCAGTCTCCACCCAGTACATATTGAGAGGCGCTAATCTGTGTGAGTAGTCGATTAAGAGAGAGAAAGAAAGTGTGCTTGGAGCCTATAGGGGCGCATATTGAACCTATGCAGATCGTGGAAAGACCTATCCTGATTTTGGCTAGGACATAACGACCTTCAGGGTCGTGCCATGTTTTAAGCAGCCGGAATTGCAGTGAACGACGTATGAGAATTGCCACCCCGCATTTCCTCCCAGTACCCTGCGTTCTTTCAGATACGGGCGGTTTACCGCTATAGAGTACTTTACCAACCCAGTCTCTACGCCGTTTTTCAGATTCTGCTGAGTCAAGGTGTGTTTCCTGTAACAGGGCAATATCCACATGTTAGAGCGTAAATAGGATAGTACTTTCTGTCGCTTGACATAGTTGGTCATACCATGGACATTCCAGGAGACGATTGTGAGCGGTGTTGTCGTTCCCATGAGTGCTATGTGGATGAGGTGTATTCCGTATAATGTATCTGTAATGTGTGGTCAGGGGGGGCAACAGGGGGGAGAATATTATACAGATACTAGCTATTCAGGGACGTGTAATGGGGGGATGTTTAATATAATATAGGGGGCAAAGACAAGATGTGTCTGGGTCCCTCGGTCACCAGGGGCAATGAGTAGGAGTTATGAAATTAGAAGTAAGGTTGAAAGGCTCCTAAATCGGAGAGAAGAAGAACTTATGCACTAATGAATAAAAAGTGAGAGAAAGACCTAGAAAAAGAAGAAAAGGGAGGGAAAAAGAAAACCTGCTGTCAGTTAGTCTGTTAACCTGCGGGTTCGTACCTGTGGAGTCCGCGCGCAGAGGGAGTATTATTATGAGATGTAGATATGATGGGGGTTATTTCAGTGTTTCTTCGATGATTTTGGGAGGGGTCAGTAGTCAGCTTCAGTGTGTTATGTGTTGCGTGGTGCGGGTATAGATAGATAATGATAATGATATCACTGGGTTTTGAATAGAAAGGAGTCCAGGTTCAGAAGCAGACGAACGTGGGGGGGAGGTGTTGAGGAAGACCTGGTCATGCATGTTTAAAGCTGAGTATAGGGTTTAAAATGATGCATTTAAAACCATTTTGACATCCTTCAGGGTTGTCTCTAAAGATCTGTGTAGGTGCCTCGGCTATACCTCTGAGGTTGATTAGGGAAGTCCTAGCCGATAAACAGACATTACTCTTTAAGAGCTGATATCCCATAATGGACGGGGTGATGGTAAACTATCAGACCCCCCAACTCCTTCCCCATCAATGGTGCAACTTTAATTCAGAACAGTTGGGCATGCCACTTATCTGTCCGACGAAAAGTAGGTCGGTTGCTAAATGAGGGTCCGTTCCATCAATGTTCTAAGTATTCTCGGAGTTCAATGGTCTGAGTGATCGTCCAGTGACGGCTTCATAGGGGAGCGGGATTTGTCCCTACCCATGTCCTGGGTGTGGCCTATTACTGCCTGTAGCACCTGGTCCCGGTTGTCCAGTGGCTTGGGAAGGCGGTCATACATTCTGCCTCTCTTGTGTGAGGCAGACCATTGCGACTGGGCTCGTAACAGTGCAATAGAGGGGTTGTTCCCGGTCTGGGAGGCATCGGGATCTCCTTGTGCTGATGAAACATTCATGGGGTGTAAGGTAAGATCATTGAGAAATGAGCTGAGGTCCTCTGGTTCCGTAAAGTCTTTGGATTTACCACAATAGGTGATCCACATCCTTGCGGGTTTGAAAAGGCCATATTTGATGTCTAGTTTCCTGAGCTGCAGTCTGAAGGCTAGGAACGCTTTTCGCTTTTCATTCGTCAGCCTGGAGAAGTCGCCAGCTACTCTGATCTCATGGCTGTCCAAAGAGGCTGGTCCTTGTGTTTTAGCTGCTGATAGGACCTGTCAAGCCTGATCATGTCTTAGAAAGCATGCTATGATGGGCCGTGGTTTGTCGGAGGTAGCCTTGTGAGGTGGTCCGATTCTGTGTGCCCTTTGGAATTCTAGTGGTGGTGAAAATTCAATACCGAAGAGGTCGGGCAGAAGTGATTGTAGAAAGGCCTTGGTGTCAGATCCTTCTTTGCGTTCTGGGATTCCGAAGAGTCATATGTTGCCTCGCCGGCTCCGGTCTTCCAAGTCGGTTACCTTTGCTCGGAGGGATCGTAATTCAATTTCCTGATCTAGCAGTGTCGCCATTTGATCTTCCACCATTGTAAGGCGTTGGTCCAGGGCATCCACTGTGTCCCTGAAACCTGCTATATCTGCACCGATGGAGGAAGAGGCTATGGTTAAGTCCGTGATCGTCTTATCCATTGCCTCGAGACGACGTCCCACCGAGGCAATCTCCTGTAGTATACGTTTTGTGGCTTCCGGGGCAGGGGGGTCTGTTGGTGTGGGCATTGGCCCTGGTGTTGCCATTTGTGTTGTTGTGGGTTTCGATTGTGTGATAGCCTCTGAGAACAGGAGGTGTCTGAAAGGCTTGCCTGAAAGCTTTCCATTGGGCATTTCTTCCGGAATGTAGGAGGCTCTATGTGATAGATTTCGTCATGTGGGTACGATGAGGTCGTAGCTTGCCGGTCGTCCTTCCCCTGTCCTGTAGGTTGAGGCGTCGAGGTCGTATCTGTTGTAGGAGGGTGGTCCTTATAGGTAGGAGTTGCACTTGGGAGAGGAGGTGGAATATTGATGTGGAATGCGGGCTAGTTAAAAGGCTGTGTAGGCAGTGGGGGGCCGCTTCCGTTCTTCTTTCGTGTCATCTATAGGATGTTATGGACCATTCCCCAAGACAGCCACTATTTGTGTGACAGATGGAGGTCTGCCTTCAGGCCTCTTCTATGCGGTAGTGTTATTATCTGAGCGATAGGATCTATGGCGTAAAAAGGGGAGGGTAGGAGGTTGAGCCAGACCTTTTACTGTTATTGTGATACAATGGGTGACACTGCCGTCGGACATCGATTCCTACCCCACCGTTTCTGTGACATTCTGTTGTGAGTGATTGTCTCAGACTTATACTTCACTCTGTCTTGGCGCTGTTATTTCACTTCTTCGCTATCTTCGTCTATCCATTCCGTCCTCCTGTACCGCTTTGTAACATTTCACCCCTTCCATGCCCTCTCTATTGGTGGCGCTCCATCTCTTCCCCATCTGTATCTATTCACTTTGTCCCCCTTGTGATGGTCCCCCACTTCGTCTCTCTCGAGGGAGGGGGGTGGGAAGTCGGTAGTCCCGTAAGTAATGGCCACCTAGCGCTCTATTGTGAGGCTGTATATTGATGGCCTCTCACAACAAAGTTTATGTGTTGCAATTGGGGATCAGTCGTTCTTATAATTTCCTCCTATTATTGCACTGTACGCGGTGGTGCCTTCGGGGCTATGTGTCTCAGGTTATGCCTCTCTAGACCGCAGGGTCGCTGCTATGTTACAAGGTAGATAGTTCAAAGAGATTTTTGTTTCACTCTCAGTGCTACTCGTAGGTAGGTAGTTTTATCCTCTATTTTATTTGTTCAGTGTGTGGCCGCAGTACTTATCCATCGTTGATTCTCTGGACTCTCTCGTGCTCTTCGTTTGATGCCGTGACCGGACACACGATCATGGGCCTCGGGTGAGCCTCAAGCCTGTTCGTTCTCCGCGCTACGTGTGCCTGGGGGGGGGGGCCCTGTCGCCTTCTCGACTGGTACGCCCTGTGGGTCCAAGATGTCCTCCGGTGGTGTGCTGCGGCATGCGCCTTTTCTATTGTGGTAATATGCCGGAGCTTGCAGCGCTGCCCGTGTGTGGTAGTTTGGAGACAGATATTGAGGTGAGAGTGGAGGGGGGCCCTCTTCCGTCGCCACTTACCCCCATGCCTTCCGACGCCTTGTTCTTTGCTGGTGGCCTCGACCGTGCTGTTCAGAGCGCAGCCGCGGTTCCGAGGCTTCCGTGGGGACTTCCTTTGGCGGGCAGGCCCCTCACTTTAGGCCGCGGTCGGCCGCGCCGTCAAAGGCCTCCAGCGATCCGCGTCCGATGGCGTCGCGGGCACCATATCTCACTGGGGAAATCTGTTATTTCCCCAGACTGCGTATCTCGCAGTACCGGGTAGCCGTTGTGAGGCTGCCTGAGGCTCGTGTTGCCCCCGCCGTAACTGAAATCTATCTCGGCGCGCAGAGCTTCGTCCTGAGGCGGCCATTCTGTTCGTGGCCAAACCACGCCCCGGGAGTATACCTTCTTATCCCCAGTCCACGGCACCCAATCCCAACTGGACTATTTTCTTATTTTGCACAACCTTGTAGCACAAACGCAGGACTCTTGCATACTGAGTGGGGGCTTGTCAGACCATTCCCCGATCTTACTAGCCCTTCAGCTGGGCATGGTGTCCCCAGGCCGCAAACTGTGGTGCTTCGCTGCCCAGCGCTACCGAACCCTTCAGGGGAAGGCACAGCTGCAGGCACACACATCCACATATATCCGGGACAATCTTGGGTCCGTGACATCCAAAAGGATAATCTGGCCTGTGGCCAAAGCAACGATACCGGGACAGATGATGTGCGATGCCGCACTGGCAAATAAAGATAGGGCGGAGCGGCAAACGACCTTAGAGACTGATATTACATGCCTGACAGCGCTACACAACCCACCCCTCCCTATCCACTGACAGGGACTTGGAGAGGGCCCGTATGGCTTTGAACGACCTCTTTACCTCCCAGGCTGAATATGCACTGCAGCGCCTACAGGGACGACATTATGAGCAAGGGGAGAAGGCTGGCTGCCTCCTGGCCACACAACTTCGCCAAAGAGCATTGGCCCTTGCTATACCGGCTATCAGAGCCCAGTCGGGAGAGATCCTCACGCACCCGCAGGACATAGTGGACGAATTTGCAACCTTCTATCGCCGCCTCTATAACTCGGACTCACAGTCCTCCCCCGCCCAAATAGAGGCTTTTCTCAGTACTGTCACCTTGCCCTCCCTCTCCGATGAAGGCCGGGAACTGTTAGGGGGGACATCACCTGCCAGGAAATTCTACAGGTTGTCTCCGGTCTCCCGTACCACAAGTCGCCAGGTGAAGACGGATTCCCTGCGGAATTCTATAAATGGGCAGGGGAGGAGACGCTTGATGTTTTACACAGGGCGCTGGACGAAGCCTTTTAGACTAATTCGCTGAGTGCGATATCCAACTCCGCCGTCATTGTTTTCATACCAAAACCAGGTCGGACCCTTTTCTCTGCGGCAGCTACTGGCCAATATCCCTCTTGAACGGTGATATTAAAATATTGGCCAGCGTCTTAGCGGCCCGTCTGTGCAGGGGCATTCCGTCCCTTATACATCAGTCGCAGGTCGGCTTTGTGCCGGCCTGCAGCTCAGGGAATCACCTTCGTACACTGTGCCACGCCCTCTGGGGGGTCCGGAATACACCTGAGGCCGCCTTAGCACTGTCCCTTGATGACGAAAAAGCGTTTGACCGAATAGAATGCCCATACCTTTTCGCAACATTAACAAAATTTGGTCTGGGCGATCAATTTATTTCCAAAGTACGTCTACTGTACGACCAACCCACTGCACGGGTCTACTGTGGAGGCTTCCTCTCAGACCCTTTCCCTGTCTGCCGAGGAACGAGACAGGGCTGGCCGCTCTTCCCCCTTTTGTTTCTACTGGCACTTGAGCCGCTGGCGGCTGTGATTCGTGTATCCCCTGGAATAGCGGGAATCCCACTACCGGGCTGCGTCACCTCTAAACTCTACCTGTATGCTGACGACATCCTGCTTATTCTAACTGACTTAGATCGCTCACTGCCTGACCTTATGGCAATCATAGACGACTTTGCCCCCCTCTCGGGTTATCGGGTAAACTGGGATAAGAGCGAAGACCTCCCTCTGTCGCGAGAGATGACGAAATCAGGGATCCTGGGCTTCCCCTTCCACTGGACCCCGAAACGCTTTAAATACTTGGGGATTCTTGTCAAACGCAGCCTGGAACGCATGACGGCGGACAACCTAGACCCTCCCACTGTCCGTATGGGACTCGACTTTGACAAATGGGCACAGCTTGGCCTCTCCATGTGGGGTAGGCTGCAGGCGGTGCGCATGGTCACAGTCCCACATTTCACATATGTAATGGGACTTCTCCCTCTTCAGATACCCCTATCCACGTTGAGGTCGGTGGGTGCCACAATCGGGGCCTTTGTATGGGAAACCACGCATCCCCCCCTAGCATCGGCCAAGCTCATAGCACGTAGATCACATGGCGGAATGGGACTCCCTTCAGTGGAACATTACGCCCTAGCCCTCCATCTATCACCACTGGCTGCCACTCTGCATAGTCCTGCAGAATCGCCACAATGGGTGTCAGTGGAGAGGGAGTTGTTCTCTCATAGGGGAGGCCTTAATGGACTGTACCGCAAGACCACCGTCCCCTCCGATGACCCGAACCCAATCCTGAAGGTGACGAGTGTAGCGTGGCAGAGGGCCCATTGCCATTTAGGGGTTCACCCTTCCCTCCACGCCCCGGCTCCCCTATGGCATAACGATAGTATACACGTGGGGGGTGCAGCCCTGAACTGGCCGCATTGGAGGGACGTCGGTATAACTAGCCTAGACCTGGTATTGGAGACCAACAGGCTCAAACCCTTCACTAGTCTGATAGAGGAATTCCATCTCCACCCCAAGCAGAAGTGGAAATATTTACAACTCCAGCACTAAGTGAATCAAAATCCTGACATTATTCATTGGGGACTGCAACCCTCACCCATAATAGCCTACCTGAAGACATGGGGGAAACATAAGGGCGTTGTGGCTGGCCTGTATGAAGTCCTCGTCAGCGATCTATTCTCTCGACCTGTCTTGGATAAACTACGTCCGCAATGGCAAACCAGCCTCCAGGTGACTTTCGAGGAGGAGGACTGGGCAGACACAGTGGAAGCGTTGGATAGAGGGACTCGCGAGGCTCGCCTAAAGTTCTGCCTCTTCAGGATACTACATGATTGGTACTGGAACCCGATGAAGTTACATAAGGCTGGCCTCCTTCCGCATGCTGCGTGCTGGCGCTGCATGGAACCGCATTGTGATCTACTTCTCTGCTCAGCAGCTGCCCATCGGTGCAGCCTTTATGGAAGCCGGTGGAGCATGCCCTGGCGGACTCCATGCTGCTTCCAACCCCTTTGCCCCCTTCGTTGCTCATGCTACACGACATGACCTCTCTCCCAGCTTTATCACGACCACAAAAAAGACTCCTACACACAGCCCTGGCAACCGTGAAAATATGTATCCTATGACACTGGAGATCTGCAATGCCGCCCACGCCGGAGGAATGGACTGTGGCTATGTTTAACATTGCCACGCATGAGAGAGTCATTTATCACCTTCAGGATCAGGCTGCCATCTTTGCTCCAGTATGGGCTCCCTTCCTTCCTGATTTCTAATTGACATCATGGTCACTACTGCTGCTCACCAGCCGACCTCACACACGTACCTTCTGCTTTCCTTCTCTTTCCCCCATTACCCTTCCCTTCTTTCCCTTCCTTCTTTTCCCCACCCACATCCCCCCCTTCCTACTATCCTATTTTCTATCATCTCATACATCCCCTCCTTCTTTGTTTTCCTAGCCCTGGGACCACTGCACTTGGCCGATTGGTTCTCACACCCCCTCCCACACTCCCTTTCTACTCTTCCCCCTCCTGTCTACCTATCTCTTCCTTGTCGCCCTTTCTTCCCCCATCTCTCCTCTCTCCGACACCAGATCTCCCCCCTTCCGCTCCCCCAGCCCTTCCTCCTTCTTCTTCTTCTTTCTCTCTTTTCCCTCTTCTCCTCCCTTCTTCTTCTTTCCTCTCATCTCTTTCCTTTTTTTTTCTTCTCTTTTCCTCTCTCTCTCCTCCTTTCTTCTTTCTCCTCATTTTTTCTTCTTTGTATTGTCTCTTAACTTCTCTTTCCCTTCTCCCTTCTCT